>NC_077228.1:411851720-412451720 GCF_027887165.1 Monodelphis domestica
CACCATAGGTCTGAACCATCTGCTTCCATGGCAAAGTTCCTGCTAAATTAGGTGTGGTCCCAACTTCCTACAATAATATATCTATGTACATAAGTTCTGTCTGTGTCGAACTTAAGGTAAAGAGTACTAGTGCTGGGCAAAATGGAAGAGAGGAAAACTTCTCTGGCTTCCCAGTTTGGCCTTTCCCTCTGTCCCCTTGGAAATGACTTTTTAGCATTTTTTGTTTCTTTCCCTCTCTCTTTTCTTGTTCTCTCTCGTTTTCTTCTTTCTTCTTTCTCTTTTTTCTTCCTTTCCTTTTTTCTCTCTTTTCTTTTTCTTTCTTTATAAACTGCTCCCCTCACTAAAACACAGGAAAATATGTGAGATGAGGGGGACAGCTAGGTGGCTCAGTGGATTGAGAACCAGTTCGGGACATGGAAGGTCCAGGGTTCAAATATAGCCCTAGACACTTCCTAGCTGTGTGACCTGAGCAAGTCATTTAACCTCCATTTCCTAGCCCTTACCACTCTTCTGCTTCAGAACCACTACACAATATTGATTCTAAATGGTTTTTAAAAAAATAAACAGGATGAGATAATGGTCATTTCACTGACTGTCTCAGGAAGGATTTGAATCCAGTTCTTTTTTAGTTGACAAGTCTTGGGCCATATCTATGTGATCTTATTGCGACTCTTCTTTACTTCAAGTGAATTGTGTATACTGCTTAAGTTAGCCTCAACAGTTGCCTCTAAATGTAGAATAAAAGGATTTTTCAATATGAACTACTAGGTGGAGGGAGTCTGTTTTGTGTTGTTTGATTTGGGGTGATATCACACCTTGGCTATCTTAAGGCTGGTCCTGAATGTAAAACTAACAGTCTCTTGGGAGGAGGTAAGAATGAATGGGAAATGGCTGAGAGGAGGAGGAAAAAAGAGGGTGAAGGAAACAGTCATATATCCCAGACTTATCTTTCTTAGGTCTGAGAATAAAAAACGACTCCTCCCACTTCTGCTATCCATGAAGATTCTAAGCTGGAGTTTCCAGTTTGCTCCCTGAATTTTATTTTCATCTGCAGCTTACATGCCTAAATTCCTTTTCAAACATACCTCAAAGTTTTTAATTTCTTACATATAATTATATCTTTAATCACAGGTGTGTATTTGTCTTTGCCTTCTGACTTATTCTAAAACTGATTACAAATAAAAACTCATTGAATGACAAAAAGAAAGAGATATTGTCCAAGTTCCTTCTTGAAGTGAAGAATATACTGGAGGCATCACTAGCTTGTGGGTTCCTGGAGTCCATTCAGACTTTTTAAGTCTATCAGGTTGGCTGCTGACTCCTGCCTCCTTTCTCTAGGTAGAGGTCATCTTTCCCACCTCCAACCTGAAATCAATATCTAATGAAATATATTATGTTTTCTGACACAGCTGGCATTTTCATTAGTATCCAATATTTTCCCACCCCAACCCTTTTTCTGATATTTAGGAACATAACTCTTTGCCACCTTCTATTTCTATTAATGAAACTTCTCAAGTGTCTTGCTGGAACATATCATCTGTCTTAACCAGTATAATCTTATTTTGATCAAATAGTATTTCCAATATGTATGCTTGAGAAAAGTCTCTATTTCCAGAGGATTATCTTCTTGTACTTCACGTTTGAGCCTAACAAGCCAATGATTTGAAGAGCTCAGTCACCCTTTGCATGCAAAGAAATCTGACAAGTCAATAAGCAGTTTATGACGTTGATGGTGCTTTTCATAATTGGTGACCTAGATTCCACGCCTTGAGAAATCTGGACCAAGTCTATTAAAATGACAGCACCAGCCAGGTTCATCATAACCAGTGCAAGAAGCTGGGGACAACAATGGCTTCTTCTTTCTTCTTCTCAGCATCAACAGAGAAGCAGGAAACAACCATGGTGAGCAGGCTCATCTGTTTAGGTTAAGGCAGGAAGCCAGATTGCTGGATTTGTATAAGATGAGCATTCAGTAGTAAGCCCTACACAATTGAATGTAAAGGACTTCTTTACCAACCGCAATGCAATGATCCAGGACAATTCTGAGGGACTTATGAGAAAGAATGTTATCTACATCCAGAGGAAGAACTGTGGGAGTAGAAGAAACACAGAATAAAAACAACTGCTTGATCACATGGATTGTTGATGGGGATATTATTGGGGATGTAGACTCTAAATGATCACCCTAGTGTAATTATCAACAACATGGAAATAAGTCTTGATCAATGACACATGTAAAACCCAGTGGAATTGCTGGTTGGCTACAGGAGGGGGTTGGGAGGAGAGGAGGGAAAGAACATGATTCATGTAACCATGGAAAAATATTCTAAATAAATTAAATAAACTTTTAAAAAATAGTAAGCCCTTTAAAAAAAGGCATGATGGCTAGAAGTAAAGAGGAGAGTATCATGGTATCATGTGTCTTATGTTTTCCCAGAAGTACTCTTTGTTTTATTATGTGAATTTAACAATCTTGAGAAGATTAAATATATTGAAAATCTTAGATGTAAATCTTTTTTTAAAACCCTTACTCTTTGTCATAGTAATAACCCTAAGACTGAAGAGCAAGAGTTAGGTCATTAGAGTTAAATGACTTGCCCATGGTCACACAGCTAAGAAGTATTTGGAGCTACATTTGAATCCAGGTCCTTCTGACACCAAGCCTGGCACTCTATACACTGTGCTACCTGTCTGCCCTTAGAAGTAAGCCTTTAATTAAACTACCCAGAGAACAAATAGTACAAGGATATTCTGAATTTTTCCCACATGACATATTTTTCAAGCCTTTTACATTTTGACCTGGATGAAAAGCAGAGAGTAAAACATGGAATTCAAGTTAAATATTGAATAATTCAAAAGTTCATGAACTTGACAAGCACCCAATAAACATGCATGAGCTCGGTGCTAAAGGGATACACAGAAGAAATGACACAAGGTCCCTAGTTCCCAGGACTTTACAATTCAGCAGAGGAGACAAGACATCATTATTAATGCAGGCATTTGATTCTCTACAGAGCCTGTCCGCTACAATCTCTCTCTATGTTCAGTTGGGTTCCTCCTTGCTATTTACACATTAAGAATTATCAGACCTTCAAAAAGATCAAGAAGCAGCCAGATGACAATATATTTGAATTATGCCCAAAAGCAGACATAGCAACACAACCAGATTAAAATATAATGGAGAAATATTTAATAAAAGAAATAATAGAAGATAGATCATTTTCATATATAGTTTTCTAAGGCTATAGGAATCCTTTATTTAGGTTTAGTTGCTCCTGGTTTTGTTTTTTTTTTTTTGTTTTTCTTTGGTACTACCAGCCTAAAGCATCCACACTCAACTCTCAACTGCTGGGATTCTGCTGCCTCCTTAAATTACTCTGATAATAGAAGAGACAACTTAAGAAATTGGGAAAACTTGTGCCCTTTAGAAAAAAAAAAGCATCACTGGTGTCCTACTTAACAGAACACTAGACAGGATGTTGGAGAGCTCAATTCTAATCCAAGTTCTAACTCTTCTCCCAAGTGACCCTGGGAAAAGCCAGGCATAGAGAAAATGAACTAAGTTTGTTCGTTTGAAAATTGGGAAAATCATTCTCATAACTCGTCAGTATTGGCAAAAAGTGGGAGGTAGAAGCCACATTGCAAAACAATCTGGGATCATTGTATAAAGTGTTCAGAGGAAGTCTAGGAATCGCGAGGGGCATAATATGAAGAAAAAGCAAGGAAAATACAATCATGCATCTTAATCTTGCTGGAGGCACCCAAGAAATTACCCTGACAACCAGAGTAAATGATACCTTTGTGCAATCTGTTCTTGCAGGTCGAACACAAAATAGTGGCGCACGTATAATAGCTGCTCACAGCACTGTCAAATAAATCACTATTTATTTGAGGCCTGCTTGAGAGGAAACATTCTGAGTTTCTAGGCCAGGCAACTGAAAGCAGTCCACTCTGCCATTGCACTACAATTCTGGTTTATAAAAGTCACTGATCTCCATTTCTTCCTTACTGGAAAGCTGAAAATGAACAAAGAAATCTGATTTGAATGACATCACAGAGGACCAGTAATATTATTATACACAGGTGTGTCCAAAGAGCACACCCCATTGAAGTTCTTGAGGTCAGAGCTGGAAGAGACTTTAGGGACCAGCCTAAACCTGCCCATTCTGTTGTTGTTCAGTCCTGTCTTGACTCTTCATGACCCCATTTGGGTTTTTCTTGGCAAAGACAATGGAGTGGTTTGCCATTTCCTTCTCAAACTCATTTTTCAGATGAGGAAACTGAGGCAAATAGGGTTTAGCTATTTGTACAGGGTCACACAGCTAGTTAAGTGTCTGAGGCTGGATTTGAACTGATGAACATAAATTATCCTGATTCTAAGCTCAACGCTCTATTCACTGAAACACCTAGAGAGCACATTCAATAAAAGTAAAGCTGAGAAAGGTTCAGTGATTTCCCTCAAGTTACACAGGAGATTCTGGCTCTAAATCCAATGCTCTTTTCCCCCAAGTTAAAAAAAAATTTTTTTTTATTAGTTTATTTGAAAAAGAAAGCTGGAAAGAACCTTTTGGCAATAAAACTTAAGCTTTATTATTTTGCTTGCAACAATCTTGGGATTGTTTTCCCTTCCTCCCTTCCCTTTCCTGTCCCTCTTTTCCTCCCTCTCTTATCAACACCCTCCCCCCCATCCCTTTAATCTTCTGGCTTAGAATTTATACGAAATATCAGTTTCAAGAGCTAGGTAACTGGGATTAAGTGACTTGTCCAAGGTCATACAGCCAGAAAGTATCTGAGGACAGATTTGAACTTCCTATCTCCAGTCTGATTCTCTCTATTCACTAAGCTACCTTGCTGTTCGTCTACAACTGTTTTCAAGAAAGGTTCCTTTGCAAAATAATTCCTGTGCAACACCTCAGATTCAATCCATGCCACTTACTAATAATTCAGTGGCAATGCCATACTCTGCTCCCTAGGCTACAGACTGCTTCTGCAAAACCTGAAGCAAGTAGGAGATACATACCTGATGCAGGAATGTAATTTGTCCTTTTATTTTCTACCTCAAAATTCTTATTCTCTCTCATATGTCTAAGATGACATTTAATTCCGCTGACATTCTAAAGGCTTCACTGCTAACTTTTTGGAAAGGCAACAAACTTCTTGATTGCAAGGCATATGCTCATCTTAAAAATGAAATTTAAAAAATCAATTTTGATCTAAAATATTGGGAGAGGAAATATGGAAAAATACCCCTTTAAGTCACTGGAGTCAACTATAGGAATAGCCAAAACAAGACTAAAGATTCTATAACATGGAAGAAGGCTAAGATATAAGCTTTTACAGGAGTCATAAAAGGACTGCTACAACAAAGGTTGAATTCATCATGTGCTATGAAATAAAATAACAACAATAATAAATGATTTTATTTGGTGCTTTAATTTGCCGAGGGCTTTTAATATAAAAAATCTCACTGAATAGACTCAGAAGCTAAATACTGAGATGAGAAGTGAAATCAGGGAGATTTGTATTCAACATTTATTTTGACTTGATAGCTAGCTGAGTGACACTGAGCAGTTCACTTAATTTCTTTCAGCCTCAGTTTCTTCATCTGCAGAAAGAAGATAATATCATCTACTTTACCAGGTTATTGTAGAAATCAAATAAGCTATCATATGTAAAGCACCTTATAAAGTTTAAAATGCTATTCAGGGACTAGGTTATTATTATAAGCTGGGCAACTGGATGGCTCAGCGGGTAGAATGCTTATCTTGAAATTGAGAGGATTTAAGTTCAAATCCAGCCTCTGACACTTACTTTCCATTTTCCTTCCTTCCTTTTTTTTTTGACTGTATGTGACCCTAGTCAAATTACTTAATTCTATTTACTTTAGCTTTCTCATCTTTTAAAGAAGTTGGAGAAAAAAATGGAAAACCACTCTAGCACCTTTGCCAAGAAAACTTCAAATAGAGTCATAAAGAGTAAAATATGACTGAAAAATTGAATAAACAGTATTATCATAGGCTATTTTTTTATACTTTAATTTGAGTTCTGGATTTTTAAAATTAAGTTTCTGGATCACAATATATTGGCAAAATTTAATAGCTTTTTTTTTTTTGCCATAAAATCTTCTGAAATGTTATATTTAGTTTCAGGTTATTTTAGCACAACTCTTTTACTTATTTTGACCTACAGGGATAAGGATATAGTTTCTTTAGAAGAACTTGTTTAAGCTTAGTACAAGTAGATCTATCATTAAGACAGTCCTTAAAGAGTCTAATCATCACCATTAATCCAAAAGCTTTTGGGAAAGCTAAAATGAGGTCTAGACTCTGTGTTCTCTTACAAAATACTCATGTTTATAAGAGACAGAAAGCATTATCAAAGAGATAAGATACAGACAAGATAGAAAATGAGTCATAGTAAAAAAAGGAGAGATGACTACATCTTAGCGAGTAGGAGTAAGCATGAAAGCATGAAAGAGTTGACAGTTTCCTACTTCCTTGAGTGTAAGGCCAAAAATATATATATACACACACCATACATGTTTTTGCCCTTTTGCATAATATTTTACAATGGGATGGAATATTGGTGGCTCAGATATTGTCCTCCACATGTTTTTAAACAAGCCTGGGAGCTGAGAATGTAATATTTTTAATACTTTTTTATAATAAAGTTTTGTTATATTAAAAAACATAAACACTATTCTTAGCTCTTGGGCTACAGAAAAACTGGCAAGCAGGTTGGATTTAGCCCAGAAATCATAAATTAGATCCCTCAGATAGAGACAGGAGGGAGGGGAAAAAAATCATTGTGTTCTGTACAGCTAAAACAGTCTTGCGACATTATTTACATATAGCCATATAAGCTGTTTCAGAATTGAAAACTTAATTAAAAATCTGTAACCATTTCATTCAATCTTCAAATCTGTATTGACCATGTCCACATTTATTGACATCATTCTAAATTCTTCCTATACTTCTGTAAGAGTTAAAATTGGTTGTGGTCAAATTAAGAGTTATAAAAAGTTGCTGTGGTCGCCGTTTATAAAAACTCTTGTCACAAGGCTGTTAGTAGCTTTATTATAGCAAAGTAGAGATAGTAAAGAGAGGGAAATGTAGGAAGGAGATAGAAAATATTGCCTAGGTAAATACCCTATATAATTGATGATCTGGAGGAATCCAGCTCAAATCAGACAAAAGCTCTCTCAGTTCCCGATTTCCAACCAGGAGTTGTGGTAGTCTCTACAGGAAGAACCACCAATTCAGAATCAAATGCAGAAACACCAAACAGCAAAATCCCTCCAATGCAGAAGTCCAATGCAGAAGTTTTTGTTCATCTCTCTGGGTCTTGCCTTTTATAGCCCTTTTCCCCATGTCACTTCCTCTCTCTTTGGTTTCTACTTCCTTTCACTGTAGGTTGTTCTATCACATCTCAGGAACCAATCATAGTTTCTTAACTTGTCTGGCACGGCCTGGGGTGGGGGCAGTGCTTGTGGGATCCACTGAGGGTGTGAACTTCTTTTTCTAGTAAAAAATTCAAGTGTTTGACTAAGTATAAAAGGAGGGGCACTCTAAGTTCTAGATTGATTAAGTTAAAATAAACAAAGCAGGATAATTCAATTTACATACTTCCAACTATACCTAAACTTCCTGCTAAATAGCTCAAGAAATTTGTAGGCTAATAAAATATAAACATTAGCCTCAAGAGACTTCCTCTTCCTTTACCCTATCTTCACTATTCCAACTCCAAAGAAACAAAAAAAAAGGAAGGAAAAAGGAAAGAGAGAAAAAAATTAATAAGGAATTAAAAGAAAAAGAGGAGAATAATGTCAATAAAGTTATGCAGGTCCATTCCTTGACTTTCTCTAGATTCTGGACAGAAGCACATATATACTTATATTCATGACTGGTAAAAAAAGTATACATATATATCCATTTTTGTAAATACTCTATGCTCCAGAGATCAAAGCACTTTTCTCCCTATATGTTACATGCCAATTGTATAAAAGAGGTCTATTAGTTTATTTACATCAATGAACATCTTATGATTTTTGTACCTGAAGAGCACCAAAATGGCAACCTTAATGATGTCTTTTGCAAGATATCTTTAAAGCACAATTGCACAAAGTTATCAGCCTCACTCTCTTTCTTCCAGTCACACAAGTCCAGTGGCAAGACAAAAGTCAAGAGGGTGACATCTTTTAAAGATACATTTCAAAGTTGATAGACTGAGTGCAACAGAAATATTCAAGGTTTGCCATTTTGCTATCCTTAAAGGTGCTCTTGATTCTTTTTTTCTTTGATTCAGTCTAACCTATGAGAATCTCTCTTGGGCACCTTAAGAAGGAATTAAAATTGGAAGAAGGTGAGGGTTACAAGAAATATTAACAAAACATCTGAGTTCTGTCAGTCAGGATTGTTTGGAAAGTCATGAATCACAGTGGACTCCAGTTTTAAGGAAATGCATCAATGAAATCACCCATTTAAAATAAAACTGACTATTGGAATATTATTGTGCTATAAGAAATGATGAATAGGATGACTTTGAAAAGAACTAGAAAGACCCATGTGAGCTGATGCAAAGTGAAATAAGCAGAACCAAGAGAACACTGTACACATTAACAGAAATATTGTATGATGACTAACTGTGAAAGACTTAACTACTTTCAGCAAAACAACTATCCAGGACAATTCTGAGGGACTTATGACAAAGAATGCTATCCACTTCCAGAAAAAGAACTTTTGCGAGTTAGAATACAAATGAAAACATACAATCTTTCACTTGTCTGTTTGGGTTTTATTTGGGGTTTTGGTTTTATATGATTATTCACTTCAAAAATGAATGACATAAAAATAATATAAAATATAAAACAAAATAAAAAAACAAAACAAAAACCCAACTACACATATACATCTTTACACATTAATAATGTGTACCTGCTTCTATGAAAAATGACAGAATTTAACATTCATTATCCTCAGTCTAGAAGATCCAAAGTCCTTCTTCAGTGATTCCAATTCATTATTTATATTAATATAGCTACAGAAAAGAAAGCTTACCACAGGGTTTTTAAAATTTTAAACCTCGAGCTGCACACAATCAATTGGTTTGGAGCAATGCTTATCTAGTGGGACTGATCACCCCAGAAACCTAGAAGCTAATTTTCTTATTTGTATTACACCAATAAAATATCTCAATTTATGGCATGTAGCATATAGGATCCATGCTCATTGCTTTAGCTATAATGAGACAGGAGGGAATTCTTTACAAGGCAGAATCAAATTCAGAAACCCGTGAATGAAAAGTGCTGATTTACTTCCATAATCCTCAGTTACCAAATTCATAACAGCCAGTCAGCTGTTAAAATTCTTAAAATTCTCTTATTCTCGCTTTGCTTTTTTCCTCCTCCGTAACACCCGTTCTCTACCTCCCAAATACTTAAAGGGAATAAGGATTTTCTAAAAAACAATTCACCATTTCAAAATTAATTTCCTTGGCCCTTTCCATACAAGTCTCTTTCTGTGTTTTATTTTAAAAATTTGAACAGTGTTCAAATCTTTTGAAAAGTTCTATCTTTTAGACCTGGTCTAACTCTTTTCTATTTCAAGGTTTGTAATGTATGATTTATTTTGTTGTTTAGTCATGTCCTATTCTTAATGTCCAAAACATGCCCATATTCCCCATGAGGTCCTTTCTTGGAAAAGATACTGGGGTGATGCCTATTTCCTTATGTAGTAGATTAAGGCAAACAGAGGTCACACAGGTAGTAAATTTCTGAGCCCACATTTGAACTCAGGTCTTTCTGACTCCATTCACTGAGCCATGTAGCTGCCTTCCATATGATTTCTCCTTTTTCCTAGTTTTTTAAAATATATAGGCTAAAGAGACAGAAAGGAGGATCAGTGGAATAGACTTGGGATAAGTGACCTCAGCAAGACAGTCTATGATAAGCCCAAGGATCCCAGCTTTTGGGACCAAAATCCACTATTTGATAAAAACTGCTGGGAAAATTTAAAGACAGTATGGGAGAGATGGTTTGGATCAATATCTCATACCCTACACCAAGATAAATTCAGAATGGGTGAATGACCTGAATATAATGAAGGAAACTATAAGTAAATTAGGTGAAAACAGAATAGTATACATGTCAGATCTTTGGGAAAGGAAAGATTAAAACCAAGCAAGAGTTAGAAAAAAATCACAAAATGTAAAATCAATAATTTTGATTACATCAAATTAAAAAGGTTTTGTACAAACAAAACCAATGTAACCAAAATTAGAAGGGAAGCAACAAATTGGGGGAAAACCCTTTATAACAAAAACCTCTGACAAAGGTCTAATTACTCAAATTTATAAAGAGTTAAATCAATTGCACAAAAAATCAAGCCCTCCTCCAATTGATAAATGGCCAAGGGACACGAATAGGCAATTTTCAGTCAAAGAAATCAAAACTATTAATAAGAACATGAAAAAGTGTTCTAAATCTCTTATAATAAGAAAGATACAAATCAAAACAACTCTGAGGTATCACCTCACACCTAGAAGATTGGCTAATATGACAACAACAGAAAGTAATGAATGCTGGAGGGGATGTGGCAAAGTTGGGACTAATGCATTGCTGGTGGAGTTGTGAATTAATCCAACCATTCTGGAGGGCAATTTGGAACTATGCACAAAGGGCACTAAAAGACTGTCAGTCCTTTGATCCAGCCATAACATTGCTGGGTTTGTACTCCAAAGAGGTAATAAGGAAAAATACATGCACAAGAATATTCATAGCTGTGCTCTTTGTGGTGGCAAAAAAATGGAAAATGAGGGGATGCCCTTCCATTGGGGAATGGCTGAACAAACAAATTGTGGTATATGTTGGTGATGGAATACTATTGTGCTTAAAAGAATAATGAACTGGAGGAATTCCATGGGAACTGGAACAACCTCCAGGAATTGATGTAGAGTGAAAGGAGCAGAACCAGGAGAACATTGTACACCGAGACTGACACGCTGTGGTACAATTGAATGTAATGGACTTCTCCAGTAGTAGCAATGCAGTGATCTTGAACAACCCGGAGAGATCTATGAGAAAGAACACTATCCACATTCAGAGGGAAAACTGTGGGAGTAGAAACATAGAAGAAAAACAACTGCTTGAATACATGGGTCACAGGGGATATGATTGGGGATGTAGACTCCGAATGATCATCCTAGTGCAAACACCAACAACATGGAAATAGGTTCTGATCAAGGACACATGCAAAACCCAGTGGAATTGCACGTTGGCTAAGTGAAGGGTGGAGCGAGGGGAAGGAGGGAAAGAATATGATTCTTGTAACCAAGGAATAATGTTCTAAATTGACTAAATAAAATTAAAAAATATATATATATATATATAATAGCAAGTTTTTTCAATTTTCACTTTTCTGAACTTTAGTATTCTTACCTGTGAAAGTTCAGTCTAGATTCTGAAAGTCCTTTCTAACTTAAGTACTATTATCTTATTCCAAAAGATGTTAACAAAAGCTTCATTATACTAGGCTTCTCATTATCACTTATGACTGTGAATGTGGTTATACCTTGTCCTAAATTTCATTTCATTTCTTTTCTCCTTTCTTTCTCCTTCCAACTTAAAATCAATACTAAGTATTAGCTCCAAGGCAGAAGAGTGGTAAGGGCTGGGCAATGGGAGTTAGATGATTTGCCTAGGGTCATATAGTTAGAAAGTGTCAGAGGCCAAATTTGAACCCATGATCTTCTGTCTCTAAACCTGACTCTCAATCCACTGAACCACCTAGTGACCCCGTCAAGGCCCCTAGGAATGGAGGTCACAGGTTCCCTAAAGAGGAGTAAAGTACCCTAGGTCAGAAAATAGAGGAAGGCAAAGCCCCTGAAACAATCAGTAGTGGGACTGGGTTCCAGAGTAGCCCCTGCCCTTCTCACCTGATTGAGATAGGGCAAAATAGACCAAAGACTCCTCAAGATTTTTTTTTTAACTACCCCTATGCTCAAAGAAACATTTCATAAAAAAACCACCAAATAAAAGATTCCCTCACTCATTTCCAGGGCTAGAAATATCCCTTAAAAACAAGTCTCATTGTATCTCTGCTGCTGCTACTAATTGCTTTAAGTTGGTAGTATACATCAGGGATTTGAGTGAAAAGGGAACTCATTTCAACAGGATTAAATGATTTTTGATAAGGAATATTTCCAGTAATGACTCCCAAGTTTTAAAATATTTCCTCAGGTTTTCTTTTAGAAAAGAAAGAAGAGAATATCATTTCTGATGAGGTATCCATTGATTAGGGTAAATGAAATCACATTACCCTCTTTATACATGGAGACAATTTACCATGTCTGAGGCTTGCTCCACTCACTCTCTCCATGTTTCCATCTCCCCAAAGGCTATGCCTGTTATCTAAAGTAGACCAGTATTCAAAGGTTCATGTTTAATAAATGACTTTCAGAAAGGCAGCAGAACTGGCAACTCCTCTAGAGGAGGAGTCATATGACACAAAATTTATCTGAAATAAGAATCAAAACTTAACTGAAGCGAAACTCAATATTAGAAAACTGGGAATTGGAAGCCATTCATGAAAATTCTGCCCCCACAGCCTCTCTTTTTCCATTCTGGTTGTCTTAAAGGCTTGTTTCTTTCCAGAATTAGGGATTCAGCTTGATCTTTAGCTACTTTAACCACACCACTAATTTCCACATTCAAATAATCAGTACTATAACAATTATTAAGGAATGGCATCTGGATTTTTATCTTGCAACAGTTAACCAAGAGAACAAGTAGACCATGACATGGTTTATCTAGCATTTCATTAAACTAAAGCTTTTGTAAATTGCCAAGATGGTAAAAAATGCACCAGTCAGCCTAGCTGGTCACTTTTGCAGGTCAAATAATGACACAAAACATTGCCTCGGGTGTGAATAATAACTCACACACTAATCTCTTAAATCCCTAAACAGAAGAATGAGGATGAGGCTTGTTAGATACCTTTTAGGGTATCATGGCTTCCCAGAGCAGAGTCTGCTCCATGAACAGAACTTTATCCTTTTCAACTACATGATTAAACAGATAATGGTTTTGGTGCTTTTCTTGATATACGTTAGATCTGTAGAGTTAGGTTTAGGAGTGATGATTACCTTCAGTTTACTCCCCACCAGCTCTTAAAGGGACTGTGGGCTTGAACTTGTAAAACTATAAATGTATGGGCCCCTAACAATGTGTCTATTTAGTTCCCAAATAGCAATATGAAAGCTTTTGTTTTAGTCATTTCTGAACCTTGAGGACATCATTTAAGGTTTTCTTTTTTATTATTCTTTTTCCATTTTTTTTGTCATGCAAAATGCACTTCTTCACTGATCACTGTTCTAAGAGCACACTTATACATAATCAAAACCCCCAAATAAAACCAAAGATACACTGATGTGAAAGACCAAGAAGTCTTTCGGGATTATTCCAGATCATTGCATTGCTGAGAGCAGCGAAGTTTTCACATATAATCATCACCCAACATTGCTGTTATTGTGTACAATGTTCTCCCAGTTCTACTTATTTTGCTCTGCATCCGTTCCCACAGATCTTTCCAGCTTTTTCTGAAAGCACCTTGTTTATCATTTCTTATAGCTCAATAGTATTCCATTACCAACATGTGCCACAATTTGTTCAGTCATTCCCTAACTGATGGACCCTTCCCTCAATTGGTTTTCTTTTGGTTTTGGAGAAATCCTACATCTACTATGAAAAGACTCAGAGCCTGCACCACAGAACCAGCTGGAGTCTTGGCTTTGGGGGCTGACTTCCAGGATGTGAGCAAGTCTCAGGTCCTGATGCTGGACGCTACATTTCCTGCTGACTTGAGGATGAAGTCCGTCCAAATCAACAAACACATGCCAGGCACTGTGCTAAATACAGAGGATTACAAAAAAAGTCTCTGTACTTAAGGAGTTCTCATGCCTCAAGGAGGAGATAACATGCACACAACTAAGTACAAACAAGATATATAGAGAACGAATTGGAGATATTCACAGCCAGAATGCATTAGCATTAAGGGTACCCGGTTCAGGTGCTTCTGCTGAGATTCCACTGCCATTGTGGGGGTGGAGGGAAGAAGAGAGAATTCTTGTTCACCCTTCTTGCTGCACTCTGAAAGAAGTGCTCTTAAGAGCTGGCCATTTACACTCTTACTCAATTACTAGTAGGACTGGCTCCTCTGTTTTTATATTCTCTTTCTTCCGGTTTGCCCAGGTCACTAAGTGGGCAGGCAGGCTCCTAGTTTTTGCCAATCCTTAATCACTTCCTGACCTTTTCATATGCAGATGATTGGGGGAAAGGTCCAGTGCTCTTTACTATATGTAAATTTGAGTACCCCACATGGAGGCTTCTGTATTTTTCTGGTCAATATAAAAAATTAAATGAGAATGGGGGTGGGGGAGTTGCAGAAGCCATAGATGACATAGAAAAAGTTTAGAAACAGAAATGCATAAAATAAACATAAAGTATTGTATATCAACATATATCTATTAATGTCATAATATACAAAACTTTTTTTTAAAAATTTAAAATGAGTAAAAAGTTAATTTGCAAAAAGAATGTGAAAGCCAAAAACTTTAAGTGGACTTTCCAGCTTTAGGGGGTCCCTAACTCCCCTGATAGAGAAAGCATATCTGTATTTCCATTCAAAGTATAAAAGGTAGGTCCTTATATACCATTACCTGGGTTACATTCCCCTTATATCTTGTGATTAATTCTGTCCAGTGAAATTGGGTTGGGGGACTCTCCAGTGCACTAACTTCCAAACCAAAATACATACCTGTATTTCCAAAAGGGCGACTTGCCAGAAAAGTCTCTTAACATTCTTTCCTTTTTGCTGAACAGAGCAGAATGCTTCAAGTTTCCCTGAAATTCCATTGATTGTTCTCCTATCAACTATCCCTTTATCTAAACTCCAGTCAGAGATAATGGAAAAGGTTTGAGATTTGAAGACTGAAGATTGGGATTTAAATCTTGGCCCGACTATTTACTATCTCAGTATGCAAAGAGCAACTCCTTTAACCTCCCTGAGCCCATCCCAGTGCTGAATTTGGAGTCAGAAGACTTGAGTTTGAATCCTGTCACAAACACTCACTCAGATTCTTCATCTGTAAAATGGTGATGATAATAACACACACCTTATAAACTGGCAGTTAAGAGCAAATGTAAAACACTTGGGGGCAGCTAAGTGGCTCAGAGGAGAGAGCCAACCTAGAGACAGGAAGTCTGGAGTTCAAATATGACCACAGACACTTCCCAGATGTGTGACCCTGGGTAAATCACTTAATCCCCATTGCCTATTCCTTTTGGCTGGGCTACCTAGGAACCAATTCACAATACTGATTCTAGGACAAAAGACAAATGTGAAACACTTAGCAAACCATAAAGGATTACCTAAATGTCAGCAATTATTTTTATTAATCTCTATCTATAAAATGAATTAAATCTGGTAAAATGAATAAAATCTGTAAAATACCAACCCTAGCCTATTCTCCATATAGTAAAGACAATAAAAATAAATCATAGTAAAGACAATCAAAATAGGATGTAAGTAAGCAATTGTTTCCTTTCTTTATAAAGTATTTATCCAAGACATCCCATAAATTTCTGTTCCATTCAGGTTCCTCATTGTTATCTCTCTTATTTGCAAGGACTGTTTGAACCTTCAATTCTCAGGGTTTGCTTTCTTTTCACTCAAAATTGATAATTGTAAGTCTCTCACTGTTAATCTTCACCACTTTATTATAGATGACAAGTACTATCCATTTAGGTTCTCACACTAGGGGGGAGGGGATGACTTTTCCCTTTTGAAAATAAGGGGACAAGTCTTTCCCTACATTTTTGGATGCTCAGTCCAGCTCTATCCATTAGACTGGCTTGTCTTTTATTATTCAAATCATCCTTCCCCCATCCAAAGAAAACTCACAGTCACAACCAGCTACTTCTAGATTATCCATGCTAATGCCTTACATTTGTTAGCTTACACTTTACAAATGTTAATCAGGAACTGAAATCACATGAATAATGGAAATCCACAGATAATTCCCAAATCTAATTTTACCAAGGTTTCTAACACCTGCCCACCCTAGGACTTTCCCTCCCCCTTTCCCCTCCTCTCCAGCAAACATGCACATCGCCCCCAACACATCTTTTTTTTTTTTTAAAGAACTATTATAAAGTTGAGTGATTTAACTTTCACTGCTTCCTTTCATTTTCTCAGATGACCACCTAGTAAGGAATAGCCCTACTTCAAAAGGACCCCAAAGCAGGCAGAGAGAAGAGAGAAAAGGAAACAGTAGGGGTTTAGGTGTAATCTAAATGAGGGAATACCAGCCTCAAATAGTTATGCATTTGACTCACTGGTTTGAAAAAGGGGAATCTGAAGCATGGCTCTCCAGACAACATAACAAATCTGTGTAGATAATAACTGTTCTCCCTTTAGACCCACATGGTACTGGTACCATCTGGTTTGTTTTTCCCTCCTTTTTGATTCTGTATCTCTGAAGGATGCAGTCATCTTCGTACCACAAGGATGAAAAGACAGCCCCCCTAAAGCCCTAGATCAAAGGCTTGGTCAACTATACCATTGTTGTCATTTTAACAACATGAATGAAAACTAAAATAATGGTGTCCTACACTATCTAAGAAATCTGTTAAATTTTGAAATATTCTCAATGTAAGATGAGATTATTCTATACCTAAAGGTTTTCTAAATAACACACATGGTTCCCCTTTTTAGGTTAAAATAGGTTAAACAATAAGGTCCCACAATGAAAGAAATATCTGAACTCTAGCACTTTGAAGGGGGTTGCTTAAATAATTATTAATAACCTGTTAAATACCTTTTAAGGTATTTTTGTGGTGTCTTCTTTTCCCAAAAGATATTTTTTCAAGGATAGTCTCTAGAAAAAGAAATAACCACATGACTGTGCAGTATTTTCAAAGGTACATTTATAGATTTCCCCAAGTGAATATAGAATAATGAGAATGGTTAATACTTATAGAACAGTCAAAAATTTTTTAGTATATTATATACACCATCTCTATACATTGATCTCCAAGCAGCCCACTTAAAGGTAGGTAAGCCAGGTATATCATCACCATCTCAGAGATGAGAAAACTGAGGCTTTAGAGGTCAAGTGACTTGCCCAGAGTCACAATGAAAGCTTCAGACCTTTGGTACCAGTGATCTCTCTACTCTAAATCTATTGTACAACAATGAATAATGACAAAGTCATCCCAGCTATGTGACTTGAATGAAAACATTGCTCTGAAGGCATTTTTATCAAAAAACTTGTTTCTAATAGCTGAACTGAGGATATTTGTACTGCCTAAAAGTTGGCACTCTTGCCATTATTCTCAAATGCCTCCAACAATATATATTTGGTGTTGTTTTCAAGTTTTTAAAAACCCTCGTTTAGTGGGAAATTAATCCTTAATTAAGTTTTCATTTAGACATGATTCATAATTAGTGAGCAATAATAAAGACTTGTATAATCTGAATTTGCTCCCCAGGAATTCTCTCTCCCAGCATCCCATTTACATATTTATGCTAATGTACTAACATAGGGAAGATAAAAGTTTTTGTAGCTCTACCCTCACTCTCTGTTCCCGGGAACACTGCTGTGGTGGTTGGGTGAGTGCCAGGCAAGAGAATTTTACTCACATGGCTTTACTCAGGCTTTTATTTTTGTTCTTGTATTTCTTCTACTTCAAGTGATGACTAATAAATCTTATATAAAATATAATACTTGGAGTTATTGGATATTAATTTAAATCTTATAGACTTAAGAATATTCTACATCTCTGCAATAAGTATTGTTTTTCTAATTTCCTCATCAGAAAATAAGCATTAATGATATTACTTCTGACACATTCCACTCCAACCCAAACCTTTTCAGAAAGTTTTTTTGTAGTACCTTTGACTATTTTTTTCATTCCTCCCCCATCTCTCTCTTCTATTTCTTCACTAAGGAGTAGAGTGATAAATCTGAAAGGGACGCCATTGTTTCTTATCCTTTGTAATTTTCAGTACATTTCTTGAACCTAGTTTCACTTCAGTGACAGAAAAAATTTAAGGATGAACATTTGAATGAAAGGGGACAAGGTTACTGAATGAGTCATATACTTTGATAAGCAAACAGAAGTTTCCAAGTCAAAGCACATGGCCAAGGATTTCCACATTTCTATTTTTCCAAACATACACTCCTCCTCCTCTGGAGGAGTGGGGAAGAGCATAAATCAAGGTCCTAGAGCATCCTCATGATTAGGGAAGAAACTTTGAGACCACAAGACAAGCTCAACCAGAGCATATTACTTAACTATCAGTAACAGCACAGAGAAACTCCCTGTTTCCCATCCTCCTCCAGAAATACGCTGTTCTACAGATTGGATGAGTTGGAATGTAACTGATACAGATGCTCTTCCTAACTCATAGGATATAGTATGGGGTGTCTCCAATTATGTTAACGAATGCCATGAAATTCTTTTTTTTAATTAAGAATTTTTTTGTGTGTGAAATCAAACAGCAGTAAAAACAGCAACTCAAAAACTTTGAAAATCGTCTTGAGAATAGGGATAACATCTGCCTTAACTTGTGCACTATTCATAAAATCTTGCACATGCATCTTAATGGCTCAAATTTGATTATGGAAATAAGGTCCAGCCTCAAATTAAATTTGAAAAATAGATGAAGCTCCCAATTCTCCCTAGTCAGCCTCCTGCTCCACTTTTCCCCTCCTCTTTATCTCTGCTTCTTTAATATCTCTTGTATCTGTCTTTTCCTTTCCATTCCTCTGGCAAATGGCTTTGGGCAGCCCTTCTTACATGGAATAACTCTTACCTGGGCTATGGAAATAATCTCTTGATAGGCTTCCTTGATTTCAGTTTCTCTGTCCACCTAATATTACTTGCTAGAATAATTCAACACTTAGCTCTGATGTCATTCCTCTACTAAAAATCCTTCAACATCTATTGCTTGTTATAAGGTCCATTTTCCCCAGACCAGTATTCAAGAATCTTCAGAACTTATATTTTCAGTTTAATCTCACACTCTTCTATTTTCTAGCCATAAAACTATTCATTCTCTAAACTTATCTGGTCCTTTCCTAAATGTGCTTTTGTTCAAATTGAAACTTAAATATGAAATGTTTCTTCCCTCCCTCCTACTCTCCTCCTATTGAAAGCTTGTAGTCTTTTAAGGTTCATCTCCATTTCCCTTTCCTGAGGGAGGTTATCTCTGATTCCTCTTCCCAAACAGAAGTAATTTTCTATCTTTCCTTCTTTCATTGTCTAACAATACAGCTTTCTTGTGCATTAGTGAAGTCAACAAGCATTTATTAAGTTTTTATTATGTGCTAGGTACTGTCCCAAGTGCTAGGGATTCAATGAACAGGAAAAGCAATCCCTGCCCTCCAGGAACTCACATTCTGATTGTGAAAATAACTAGGTGTACATGAGATATAAACAGGGCAAAATGGAGGTAACTGAGTAGGAGAGATCATGACAAAGAGGACTGGGAAGTTTCTTGTAGAGGGAAGGATTTAATTTCATCCTTGAAGGAAGCTGGGAGGCAGAGATGAGGAGAGAGTGTTCCAAGCATTGGGGATAACCAAGGAAAATATTTATAGGAGATCAGTGTTGCTGGATCATTGAGGGAGGAGAGTCAAGGATGAGAAGACTGGAAAGGAAGAAAGGAGTTGGTCTGTAAAAGGCTCTAAAAGCCAAACAGAGAATTTTACATTTATGTTATCCTGGAGGTATCGGGAGTCAGTGGAGTTTACTGAGTGGAAGAGTGACATGGTGAGACCTTTGCTTTATGAAGACAGTTTTGGCAACTGAGTGGATTGAAGTGAGGAGACACTTGAGGCAGGGAGACCAAGGAGAAGGCTATTGCAATAGTCTAGATATGAAGTGATGAGCTCCTGGACTAGGGTTACTACTGTGGCAGAAGAATTTAGAGACATATAGAAAGAGATAACCAAGAAGGCAGAAATAATGGGACATGGCAACATTCTAATTTACAGTATGGTTATTTCTTTGTCTTATTTGCCCCACCCAGACTGTGAGTTCTTTAAAGGTATGATGAGCTTGTTTAACTCATTTTTGTACTCTCCTGCAACAGCCTATGCAGTTTTACGTAATCTTTCCCTAAAGCAATCTGATAAATTACTCCATACTGACATAAACCTTTCCAAGGCACATTAAAAGAAATTATAGAAAAGCAACAACTTTAACTGAAAAGAATGAATCATGGCAGTGAAATCAATTTCTTAAGTACACAGTGGGAAATGAGTTAAATAGCCCTGGGATAGACATCATTTTTTTTTTCTGAAAAGAACTAATGGTTCTGATGGTCTTGGGGCTTAAAGAGTCAACAGTTTGACAGAGAAAGGCTCTGTTTCCAGACTAGAGAAGTAATAGTTCTGTTTTATGTGACTGGTCAGATGATGTCAGGAATACACTTTAATTTTGTGCAACAAATTTTAGAAAGGGTATTTTTTTATATTAAAAAGGATAGCTTGATTGCTCAGTGGATTGAGAGTCAAGCCTAGAAACAGGAGGTCCTGGGTTCAAATTTGACTTTAGACACTTCCCAGCTGTATGACCCTAAGCAAGTCTCAACTCCTAATGCCTCACTCTTTACTTCTCTTCTGCTTTTGAATAGATACACAACATTAATTCTGTGAGTTCAGTAAGGGTTTAAAAAAAAAAAGAAAAGGTCAGAAGATATGGGATCTAGGGGGCACAGTGGATGAGCACTAGACCTAGAATCAGAAAAACCCAAATTCAACTTTGACCTCAGAAACTTACTTGCTGTGTGATGATGGGGGCAAATCACTTAACATTTCCTTCTCTGTAAAATAGTAAAAATAATATAGCGCCTAGTTCCCAAAGTTATAGTGAGGACTGAATGAGATAATATTTGTAAAGCATTCTGTAAAACTTACAATTCTATCTATGTAAATGAAAGCTATAATGGTGATGATAAGGAAGATAATATCCTCAGATGGACTGAAGTAAGTGGCTGAATGACTGGACTCAAATGGTAGTAATTACTAGTTCTTGTTGAGTGGGAAGGAATTCTCAGGTGATCTTTACTAGGCTCTGCACTGTTTAACATTTTAGTCAATGATTTGATAAGATAAAGACATATGACTATGATAAAGGCATAGACAACATACTCATCAAATTTCAAGGTACAAAACTTTGAGGGATAACAGTAGAAGACAGGCAGACTCCAAAAAGATCTTAACTCAGAGAACAGAGCTGATTAAATAAGATGAAATTTAATAAGGTTATATAAAAGACTTGCATTTGGGTTCAAGCAGGCTATTTCACTAGTACAAGATAGAGAAGACAGAATTAATAAGTAGTTTGTCTGAAAAAAAAGTCTGAGGATTTTGATGGATTTCAAGCTCAATGTAGGTCAACAGTATGCTATGGCACCCAAGAAAACTAATGTGAATGTGGGTTCCATTAAGAAGGACCTCACTTCCAGGCATTAGGAAGTGATAGTGCCTTGATATTCTGCCATAGTTAAGACCACATTTGAGTTACTGCATTCAGTTTTAGGAAAAAAAATGTTAAGAAGCCACAGAGCATCCCAAGTAGGGGGACCAGAGTGGTGAAGGGCCTCAGGTATTTGCCATATGAGGATCACCTGAAAGACTGAAGACTTAACCTAGAGAAAAAAATTCTGGGGGGGCGGGGGGGGGCTGGACATACCAGCTGACTGAGTATTTAAAAAGCTATCTTATGAAAGAAGAATTACTCTTATTCTGATAGGTACCAGAAGGTAATAGTAGGAAACAATGGAACAATTGGTTGGGAAAATTTGGGGGCTTGATATAAGGAAAAACTTCCCAATAATCAGAACTATAAAAAAAAATGCATTGCCTTGAGAAATAGTGCTTTCCTCTTTACTGGACCGGTCTTTAAACCAAACTGATGATCATGTGCTGAATTTCTTAGAAAGGTATTCTTGACTGGGTATTATTTGGACTAGATGCCTCATGAAGACCTGTCCAACAGTGAAATTCTTATGGTGGAATCAGTTTCAAAGGTAGAGAATGGAAAGGAGTAGGATGCCTGTTTTAGATAGCTCTTTGTCTGACAAAAAAGCCAAGGAGTTTAAATGACCCTCAAGATTAATGTATGAACAGTGTAATACAGCAGCTTTTTCACCTCCAAAACTGGAGAATATCCAGAGGAGGAGAAGAGGTCTTCAGATCATGCCGCCTTGATGGCATCCTACAAAGCTTGATGGTATGCATCAGGAGGTGACATTATGGATAAAGCCCTGGGTCTGAAGTTTAGACAGTTTCAGTCACTTTATCACCTAATGTAAAAATAGACTTGAACACTTCCCCAGAATGCTTTGTAATCTCACTGAATTCTCACCTGGGACGAGAGCAAAATATTATTTAAAGGCTCTCCACCATAGGTGGGGTCTCTTTTTTTTTCTCTTTTTACTTCTGCTTTGGAGCACACGCGGCTCTCCACCTAGCAGGCAAGATGTGAGTGGTCGTGAATAGGCTCTCTGGGCCTAGACACGTGCTTTTCTTACTTGTGTTTTCTTTATATTTTAATCTTCAATAAACCTCATAAAAATATAATACTCCTTGCAGAGAAAAACAAATTTCTATCTTGCCTCAGTCTCCCCTAAATTTTAATCTTTACACTATGTGACCTAGGGCAAGTCAACTTTGTTGGTAGTTTCTTTGTCCTCTAAGGGCTCTCTTTAGGCATATAGAAAGTTGACACTACCAATTCCATAGAGGGGTGAGACACCCTAACCTTATCTGGGAATTTGTTAATATGTTCTTAAAGTGATATGCTTTATAAGATTTAGAGCTAAAAGGAACCCAAGAGATCATCTAGTACAGTGGTTCTCAACCTTTCTAATGCCATGACCCCACAATACAGTTCCTCATGTTGCAGTGACCTCAAACCAAAAAATTATTATTTTTTTTTTGCTAGTTATGAATTGGAATGTAAATACGTGATATGCATTATGTATTCTCATTGCTACAAATTGAGAGGTTGAGAACCACTGATCTAGTTCAACTCTTCTAATTTTATACAAGCAGCCTCAGAGAAGCTAAGTAACTTGCCCATGGTTGAATAAGTAGCATTATTCAGGCTTTGAAAGTATAGTGAAATCAAATTTTTATACAAATTCTTTCTTATGAAAGTGTAAAATGGCAGTGACTATTAGATTATATCTAAAGAAAACTTTTGAGCCTTTCAAAATATTTTAAATGGAGTTCATGTATACCAATTCACAAAAGAGAAAAATAGAGAAAAACAGTATATTTTCCCTACTATTCAAATTGGATAGAATTTTTTTCCCAATGATTTTTTTAAAGGATGAATTAAAATTTTCAGTATTTTCACAAAAGACACAAACTAACCACAGTCCCAACAAATACATATTTTTTTTAAGTTGTCAATGGACAGTCATGCCACATAATTAAAACCAAGAAGATTAGGAACAAATTAAAAACATTTACTGTTATAATCAGGTTAAAGTTTATAACAAAATTAATGATATGCATGATAATTAGTCACAAATAGCATGCAGTTCTTTAACCTACCAAAATTACTATTACTTTTATACAGTTAAATAAAGTAATTCTGGGGTTGAATGAGGTGGAGAGAGATCCAAGTAGAATTTCTTTGAAAATTCCTAGCTTCCTTAATTTCCAGAAGAAGAAGAAGCTTTTCATGTGGAATCTGTAGGGCTTAGGGAGTGAAAAGCACAATGCACTCTGGTCAGGAAGATTAGTGTTCAAATACTGCCTGAGATACCTCCTAGCTATGTGACTTGGAAAAGTCACTTCTCTCTGTCCCAGCTTCCTTCCTATAAAATGAGGGCATTTGGACTCAGTAGCCTCTAAGGTCCCTTCCAAGCTCAGAATCTATGACTGAAAGATACTTCTGTGCTCCAGGTACTGGGTCAGAATGTCCATGATGCATCTACTTTGCTTGGCCTTTCATTGAAAGCTGAATAGATCAGAACAGAGCAGTTTGTATCATAGGCTACTTTATAAGTAAACTTGCTAGAATAGAAGAATCGAAGAAATCTGTACTGCATCCTATTAAAGTTAAAGAGAGAGTGGTGCTAAGATTCATGTGAGGCAAGGAAACTGGAGTTTGAACTTGCCTGGGAAAAGTAAAGGGATGATTTAGGTCATGGAATCTTTGGCAACAGGACAGTGTGCCTGGGCAATTAGTGAAGAAATATTTAAGTGCCTACTATGGGGCACTTAAATAGAAGTCAGAAAGACTCATCTTCCTGTGTTCAAATCCTGGGTAAGTCACTTAACTCTGTTTGCCTCAGTTTCCTTCTCTGTAAAAGGAGCCAGAGAAGGAAATGGCAAACCATTCCAGTATCTTTGCCCAGAAAACTCCAAATGGGGTCATGAAGAATGACTGAAACAACTCAACAACAAAATGTGCCAAGCTCTGCACTAAGGGCTAGAAATACAAAGAAAAGTTGAAGACAGTTCCTGCTCTCAAAGAGCTAATGAGACAACAAAGAGCTACTTCCAAACAAGGTATATATAGAATAATAATAGAAATAATCAACAGAGGAAAGGCACCAGAATTAAGATGCTGGAGGTGACACAGAGCCACTGGAATTTATTTATTTTTTATTTTTTGTTTTTTTTCCTTTTCTTTTTTTCTTTTTTAATTTTTATTTGGTCATTTCCAAACACTATTCACTGGAAACAAAGATCATTTTCTTTTCTTCCCTCCCCCATCCCACCACCTCTCCCATAGCCCACACGCGATTCCATTGGGTATCACATGTGTTCTTGATTCAAACCCATTTCCATGTTGTTGGTATTTGCATTAGAGTGTTCATTTAGAGTCTCTCCTCAGTCATATCCCCTCAACCCCTGTAGTCAAGCAGTTGCTTTTCATCGGTGTTTTTACTCCCACAGTTTATCCTCTGCTTGTGGATAGTGTTTTTTAGATCCCTGCAGATTGTTCAGGGACATTGCATCGCCACTAATGGAGAAGTCCATTACCTTCGATTGTACCACAATGTATCAGTCTCTGTGTACAATGTTTTCCTGGTTCTGCTCCTTTCGCTCTGCATCACTTCCTGGAGGTTATTCCAGTCTCCATGGAATTCCTCCACTTTTTTATTCCTTTTAGCACAATAGTATTCCATCACCAACATAAACCACAATTTGTTCAGCCATTTCCCAATTGAAGGGCATCCCCTCATTTTCCAATTTTTGGCCACCACAAAGAGCGCAGCTATGAATATTCTTGTACAAGTCTTTTTCCTTATTATCTCTTTGGGGTACAAGCCCAGCAGGGCTATGGCTGGATCAACGGGCAGACAGTATTTTATCGCCCTTTGGGCATAGTTCCAAATTGCCCTCCAGAATGGCTGAATCAATTCACAACTCCACCAGCAATGAATTAGTGTCCCCACTTTGCCACATCCCCTCCAGCATTCATTACTTTCCATAGCTGTTATGTTAGCCAATCTGCTAGGTGTGAGGTGATACCTCAGAGTTGTTTTGATTTGTATCTCTCTGATTATAAGAGATTTAGAGAACTTTTTCATGTGCTTATTAATAGTTTTGATTTCTTTGGCTGAGAACTGCCTGTTCATGTCCCTTGCCCATTTATCAATTGGAGAATGGCTTGATTTTTTGTACAATTGATTTAGCTCTTTGTAAATTTAAGTAATTAAACCTTTGTCAGAGATTTTTATGAAGATTGTTTCCCAATTTGTTGCTACCCTTCTGATTTTAGTTACATTGGTTTTGTTTGTACAAAACCTTTTTAATTTGATGTAGTCAAAATTATTTATTTTACATTTTGTGACTCTTTCTAAGTCTTGCTTGTTTTTAAAATCTTTCCCTTCCCAAAGGTCTGACATGTATACTATTCTGTGTTCATTTAATTTACTTATAGTTTCCTTTATGTTCAAGTCATTCACCCATTCTGAATTTATGTTGGTGTAGGGTGTGAGGTGTTGATCCAAACCTAATCTCTCCCACACTGTCTTTCAATTTTCCCAGCAGTTTTTATCAAATAATGGATTTTTGTCCCAAAAGCTGGGGTCTTTGGGTTTGTCATAAACTGTCTAGCTGAGATAATTTACGCCAAGTCTATTCCACTGATCCTCCTTTTTGTCTCTTAGCGAGTACCAAATTGTTTTGATAACCACTGCTTCATAGTATAGTTTGAGATCTGGGACTGCAAGTCCTCCTTCCTTTGCATTTTTTTTTTCATGATTTCCCTGGATATCCTTGATCTTTTGTTCTTCCAAATGAACTTAGTTATGTTTTTTTCTAATTCAGTAAAGAAGTTTTTTTGGTAGTTCAATGGGTATGGCACTAAATAAATAAATTAATTTGGGTAGGATTGTCATTTTTATTATGTTAGCTCGTCCTACCCATGAGCAGTCAATGTTTTTCCAATTGTTTAGATCTAGTTTTAGCTATGTGGAAAGTGTTTTGTAGTTGTGTTCATATAGTTCCTGTGTTTGTCTCAGCAGATAGATTCCTAAGTATTTTATATTGTCTAGGGTGATTTTAAATGGAATTTCTCTATTTCTTGCTGCTGAGATGTGTTGGAAATATATAGAAATGCTGATGACTTATGAGGGTTTATTTTGTATCCTGCAACTTTGCTAAAGTTGTTGATTATTTCGAGTAACTTTTTGGTTGATTCTCTAGGATTCCTTAAGTAAACCATCATATCGTCTGCAAAGAGTGATAGCTTAATCTCCTCATAGCCTATTTTAATACCTTCAATTTCTTTTTCTTCTCTAATTGCTACTGCTAGTGTTTCTAGTACAATATTAAATAATAGAGGTGATAATGGGCATCCTTGTTTTACTCCTGATCTTATTGGAAAGGCTTCTAGTTTATCCCCATTGCAGATAATGTTTGCTGATGGTTTTAGATATATACTGTTTATTATTTTTAGGAAAGGCCCTTCTATTCCTATACTTTCTAGTGTTTTCAATAGGAATAGGTGTTGTATTTTATCAAAGGCTTTTTCTGCATCTATTGAGATAATCATGTGATTTTTGTCAGTTTGCTTGTTAATATGGTCAATTATATGGATGGTTTTCCTAATATTGAACCATCCTTGCATTCCTGGTATGAATCCTGCCTGATCATAGTGGATGACCCTTGTGATGACTTGCTGGAGTCTTTTTGCTAGTATCCTATTTAAGATTTTTGCGTCTATATTCATTAGGGAGATCGGTCTATAGTTTTCTTTCTCTGTTTTTGACCTGCCTGGCTTTGGGATCAGTACCATGTTTGTGTCATAGAATGAATTTGGTAGAACTCCTTCTTGGCCTATTCTGTCAAATAGTTTGTTTAATATTGGGATTAGTTGTTCTTTGAATGTTTGATAGAATTCATTTGTGAATCCATCTGGACCCGGGGATTTTTTCTTAGGGAGTTCTTTGATAGCTTGTTCAATTTCTTTTTCTGAAATGGGGTTGTTAAGGTAATTTATTTCTTCCTCTTTTAGTCTAGGCAATTTATATTTTTGTAAGTATTCATCCATATCACCTAGATTGCCATATTTGTTGCCATATAATTGGGCATAGTAGTTTTTAATGATTGCCTTAATTTCCTCTTCATTAGAGATGAGGTCTCCTTTTTCATCTTGGATACTGTCAATTTGGTTTATTTCTTTCCTTTTTTTAATTAGACTGACTAGTACTTTGTCTATTTTATTTGTTTTTTCAAAGTTCCAGCTTCTAGTCTTATTTATTAAATCAATAGATCTTTGACTTTCAATTTTATTAATTTCTCCTTTGAGTTTTAGGATCTCTAATTTAGTCTTCATCTGAGGATTTTTAATTTGTTCACTTTCTAATTTTTTAATTTGCATGCCCAATTCATTGACCTCTGCCCTTCTTAATTTGTTAATATATGAACTCAAGGATATAAATTTCCCCCTGAGTACTGCTTTGGCTGCATCCCATAGGTTTTGAAAGGATGTCTCATCATTGTCATTTTCTTCAATGAAGTTATTAATTGTTTCTATGATTTGTTCTTTAACTAACTGGTTTTGGAGAATCGTATTGTTTAATTTCGAATTAATTTTTGATTTACTTCTCCATGTTCCCTTACGAATTATTATTTTCATTGCATTGTGATCTGAGAAAGTTGCATTTATTATTTCTGCTCTTTTGCACTTGTTTGCAATGTTTTTATGCCCTAATACATGGTCAATTTTTGTAAATGTACCATGTGCTGCAGAAAAGAAAGTATATTCCTTTTTGTCCCTATTTATTTTTCTCCACATGTCTACTAACTCTAATTTTCTAAGATTTCATTCACTTCTCTTACTTCTTTCTTATTTATTTTTTGGTTTGATTTATCTAGTTCAGATAGAGGAAGGTTCAGATATCCCACTAGTGTAGTTTTTCTATTTATTTCATCCTTGAGTTCCTCTAGTTTCTCCTTTAGAAATTTGGATGCTATGCCATTTGGTGCATACATGTTGAGTATAGATATTTCCTCACTGTCTATACTGCTTTTTAGCAGGATGCAATTACCTTCCCTATCTCTTTTAACTAGATTTATTTTTACTTTGGCTTTGTCGGATATCATGATTGCGACTTCTGCCTTCTTTTTGTCAGTTGATGCCCAATAGATTTTGCTCCACCCTCTTACTTTCAACCTATGTGTGTCTACCTTTCTCATATGTGTTTCTTGTAGACAACATATGGTAGGGTTTTGGACTCTAATCCACTCTGCTATTCGCTTGCGTTTTATGGGTGAGTTCATTCCATTCACATTCAGAGTTATGATTGCTAGCTGTGTATTTCCCAGCATTTTGATTTCTACTCCTGATCCTGCCTTTTCTTCTTTCACTATTTCCTTCTACACCAATGTTTGCTTTTGAACAGTCCCCCTTGTTCCCACCCTTATTTTACTTCCCTTTCTACCCCCCTCCCTATTTATCCCCCCCCCTTATTTTCCCTATAGTCTTTCTAAAATTAACCCCCCGCTCCCTCCCTCTCTTGTACTGCTTCCCTCCCCACCAGACCATTTGTTACCCTTCTACTCCCCAATAGGGTGCAAATCTATTCTCTGCCCCCAATGGATTGGATTGTTTTTCCCTCTTTGAGTCACATTCAAATCACGTAAAAGTTGAGTATTTCCTGTCTCCGACCTCTTTACCCTTCCAGTGTATTGATGTTCTCCCCCCTCCCACCATGAGCTTCTTTATGACATATAAATTACCCCCATTTGTTTCTTTTCCCATTTCTTTTAATATTAACCTATTTTTAAGCTCTAGTTATATATATATATATGCATGCTTATGCATATATATTTTTGCATGCATGTATCTATATACCTATTTATGTCTTGTCCTTTCATCCTATACAGTTTGTTGCTGTTCCCTCTAAGTATACTTCTTTTTGCTGCCCAGGTAATAACAACAGTTTTTAAGAGTTACCAATGACCTCTTTTCTTATAGGGATACATATCATTTTAACTTGCCACTGGAATTTATTGAGGAGGAGGAGAAGAGAGGGTGACGTGGTCAGACCTGTGCTTTAGGAAGCTCACTTTGACCGATAAGTGAAGGATGGAATGGGGTGGGCAGGCAGACCAACGTTTGTGGCAGTTAACAGTTTAGGCATGAAGTGATGAAGGCAGGGTGACAGCAATAAAAAGACAGAGAAGGTGGCTTATTCAAGAGATGCTGCAAAGGTAAAATGGACAGGTCCTTGTAACTAACTGGACATAGGGGAGGCAGGTACTGAGAGAGCATGGAGCAAAGGATTAAGATTTCTTGGCTCATAGGCTGTGGGAAAGGAGTTCCAGGTAGTGGATGAGAAGGAAGACTAGAGAAATTTGTTCTCTCCATTTGGCCTCTGAGAGCAAGGCAATTTTGTGAAAATAAAAAATGGTTGGCAGAAACCCTGGTTTCCCATAACTACAGAAAGAAAAGGCATTCATATCTATTGTAGATGGCCCCATTGCCTGTATCTTATTATACAATAAACCAAGTTATTTGGCACATGTATCAATTTCTAAACTTTAAAGATTCATGGAATTCCAGGTTAAGAAAAGACCTCAGAGATTTTCTGGTTCAAACCTTTCATTTTCCAGATGAGAAAACTTGGCTTACAATGCGTTTATTTGTTTTGCTTGACTGTACTCATTTTGTTACAACAGAGGTTTCTATTTGGAGTAAGACAGATATGGGGAAAAAAGCAAAAAGCATAAAAAAAAAACCACCACTTTTGAGAGGAGGAAAAAAACATAAATAAAGCAAAACAAACACAATCATCCAGAATCTCAGTGATGGTCTATCTAAGAAAGGATAAGAGAGAAGGTGGGCACACAGGCAGCTCTCCAAATCTTGATGAGTTTTCCTTCTGGAAAGGACAAAGCCTTAAAAATATTTGCAGCTCTCCTGGCAAAGGTCTCCATGCTTAGTTGGTTCTTAATAATGGTTTGTTGAATTATAATACATAAACAAACAATAGCTTAGCTTGCTTCAAACAACAGTACTCCTAGATGGGATCTATAGGAGAGGGAGGAAATGTAGAATATCAGGAAATTTCTGTGATATGAAAATATAAAAGGCATCAAGAAAACAATAGTAGAAGGGAAAGAGCATTTGATTTTTAATCTGGGGGACTGGGTGAAGTGACCTGAAATGGGCAGGTAGAAGATGAAATCAAATACTGGATTTTGCTAAACAAGAATCACAGCTTGCTCTCTTCATAGTATAATGAATCCATTAGAGTTAAAGGATTTTGTTTTTTTTTTTTAATTTTTTTTTCAATTACATGTAGAAACTATTTTCTAACAATTGTTTTCTCACATTTTGTGATTCAGTTTCTCTCCATCTCTCCCTTTTCTCTCCCCTTCCCAAGATGGTAAATAGTCCAATATAAGTTATACCAGTGCTGTCATGCAATACATATTTCCATATTCCTCATGCTATAAAGGAAGACATCACACATGAAGAAACTCATGCAGGGAATAAAATAAAAAATGGTATATTTTGATCTGCATTCAAAAAATCCCATCTCTGATGTGTATTATTTTTGTGGCCTTGAACACATCTTTTAACTTCCTTGGGCCTCAATTTCTTCATCTGTTACATCAAGGATTAGATCACCTCCGAGGTCCCTTCCAGCTATAGAGTTATGATCTCATAATTCTTTATAAGTTTTCAAGTCAATGTACTGTCATAATTATAAAAAATATTGACTGATATTTCATTGCCTTCAAAGTTTAAATGGTGTTTTAATACAACTGATGGTTCCCAAAGGTCTAGAAGTAGTAGTATGTTAAAACTTTGCTTTCTCACACCTAACCCAAAGTAAACCTCTTTGCTTTCCAACTTTTTTTCCTCTCCAGCAATAAATTCTTTTTATTCTGATCAAAAATACATAGCTGGTTTATTTATTTAATATTAGTTGTATTAGGAGGTACTCAAGTTCTGAACCAGGTGAAATGTCCTTTAACAACATAGATTGAATTCCAGCTACCTTTCTGTGATTTATATTAATTTGTCAGTCAACTTGGACAAGTTACTATAATTCCTGTTTTAAATGTCTTTCTCTAAGCAATACAACAATGCTGATCCTTGGTGTTCTTCCTTCTCCAAAATCAACATAGAAAGAAAAAAATGCCCATTTTCCTTCTTTTCTTCTTGTTTTTTTTCCCATCAGTTCTGACTTGTCAAGCTTAACTGGAAAGCAATTGTTGTAGGTCTTTGAAATAATCTCCTTTCACTTTCTCTCTTCCTCCAAAGAGCTAGTTTGTCTCATCAGAAAGAAGCCTGTTCTTCTGAAAATTAAATAGTGAAACAATGAGATGCTTTTGAAAGATTGCTGGTTCTACATTCAGAGGAAATGGGTTTGAATTTTGCATCTGAGGCTTGAGACTTTGGGAGAAATATTTAATATTCCTGAGCTTCAGTTTCTCTATCTGTAAAAACTGATGACCTCTGAAGTCTCTCCCAGTTCTACAGCTATGATATCATGACCTCAGATCTCAGTCAGGGAGTTCTTGTCATGTTTTTTGACTTTACAACAACTTTTGTCCAATATACTACTCTCTGGAGACTTACACTTATAAGCAATGCTAGTGTTGTCTAGGGTAGTAAACTAAATAGCCTTCAAATATGCCACTGGGTATGACCATTACATAGGAAAGACTGGACCTAAATGACCAAGTAGCTAACTTGGAAAGAAAGAAATTGGAAGAAGAATTAGAAGGGAAAAAAAGAAACATACTAGTAATAATATCTAGAGCCCTTTAATTCAGTAAGTCAGAGGCTGGCACAATCTTGTAGCCAAAAAAAAAGTGAGCCCCCATTTGCCTAATGTGAAACTTCAATATCATTATCCCAAAGTCAATCAATAATAGTAAAAAAATGGGTTTATCCCTGAAGAGTTGAACTAGGTCCATTCCAGTTTTGGGAATGATGATTCTATAATTGCAAATTTTATACATCTGACAGTAAGGATCTGACTATTCCAATAAACCTGTTTTTCTATCATTTGAAAACAAAGAGACTCAGCTGCAGTGGAGGCAACATTATAAGAGAAGTATAAAAGGAAATTTCCAAAGGTATCTGGGTGAGGTGCTTAGAAATGGGTGGGGTACCAAGAGAGAATTACATATAGGATTTTGCTAAGCTAGCATTCATCTCTTACTATAGAATGCTTTCCAACCAAAAGAAAAATACTTTTGAGATTATAATACTAAAGTAAAAATAGTTGTGAGTAAGGTTAAGTCCAAAGAAGATTTGTTTTTTTAATGTTAATTTTTTGCACCCTAGTTCATAACTGAGTCAATGGTTTATAGTAGTAACAGATTAATATAGGACTTCAGATAGGAAAACACATTTCTATAATACTTTTTGAAGAACAAACTTGGATAAAGGATGAAAAGAAAAAAATCTCACAAAGGGAAACTCTGAAAACTTAAGCGAAATGGAAGCTTTTGCCTCTCATACAGGAATCTGAGTCAACCAGTTCATTATGGAGTGACCAGAATTTGATGACTAAAATGGACTTACGTGGCACAAATTGTTAATCTCGGTGCATCACCTAGTGAACAAAGGTCTTCATTACAAAAGCCATTATCACATGGTCATGAAAGGGCAACTAACTCTCTGAATCTGCCCTGGGCTCAGGGCAGAGTCCTGGTTCCTGGTCCTCCTAACTCCACCTGCAAGCACTATTCCTGGCTTCCAGCTTTACTGTGTCATCTTGAATCAGTAATCCCATCAGAGGGCAACCACTAATGTGACTATAGGCTTCTAAACCAAATTTACACACCATAGCCCATTGGGGAGCCAGTAAATCCCTCTGGGTTCTATATTCTATACAGACCCACTGGAAAAGTAGGGCAGCAACTTTGTCAGAAAAATGAATAACTGATCCTTTTGTTATAGCAAAGAACTGGAATTTAAGAGGGCGTCCACTAATTGGGAAGATGCTAAACAAATTATAGTATATTCAAATAATAGTATATTCATGTCATAGAAAATGTACACTGTAATATAGCATATGAGTATTTCCAAGAAGCATGAGAAGACTTGTATAAATTGATGTACACTGAAAATGGGAAGAATCCAGAAAAAGTTACACAATAATAAGAATGTAAAGAAAAATAACTTTGTAAGATGAGAATTCGGATCAATGAAACAACCAATTATGATTTCAGAGGGCTGATGACACATGCTACCCACGTCCTGATGGAGAGGTGATAGAAGCAAGATGCTGAATTAAGTCATACATTTGTAGACATGGCCAATATGGAATTTGTTTTGTTTAACTATCTACTTGCTGCAAAGATTTTGTTTTATTTAAAAGTGGGTTGAATGGGAGGAAAATGGAAGGGGAAGGAAACGAGGAAAATGAGGTGAAGATGAAAATTTAGGGGAAGGGAAAGAGGAAGATGGAAAACTAGGTAGTAGATAGAGAGCCAGGTCTGGAGACAGGAGGATCTAGGTTCAAATTTGGCTTCAGACTTTTCCTTACTGTGTGATCCTCAGCAAGTCACTTGACCCCAATTGTCAAGTCCTTGCTGCTCTTCTGCCTTGGAATTGATACTTAGTTTTGATTCCAAGATGGAAGGTAAGGGTTAAAAAAAAAAGAAGAGGAAAGGAAGAAGTAGAGCAACTTTGAAATTTTTTATGTTGAATGTATTATATTTTTTAAAAAGAAAAGCTAGCCACAAAGGAGAGATTGAAGTTTTATATACAATCTTCTTTCTATTCTGCTATGTATGTGGAAATGCTCATTTTATGTAGTACTATAAAATTCTCAATAAAAAAATACTATATAGCTGAAGCTTCTAGGATTGTCAGTTTTAAGCCTCTCAAAAAAATATTCTTCCTGAGTACTCTTGGAATCTGTTTTTCCTATTCTCCGTCAGTGTATTAGCAACTCTCATCCTTTACCTAGTAATAATCTACCAGAGTAGAGTATATGTTGACATTTTTCTCAGAGAGATTTCTTTGTACCTGCTATTCATCAGAGACCCAGAAAAAACAAACAAACATCAAAGTTAGTGAAATTAAAGGGGAAAATAGCCTGTCTACAAATATGATTATATTAAAGTGAAAAAGATTTCCCTCACAACAAGGAGGTTTGTTGATGACAGCCTCTGTGTAAGGGGGGGAGAAATCACTGTGGTTATAGTGAATGGACGAGATTCAATTAAAGTAAAAAATTTGAGTATGAGCTAAATCCTGGGATTTTCTCTTGTATCATTGACTTCTAATTCAGAAAGGATTAAAAACACACACACACACACACACACACACACACACACACACACACAGAGGAAAAAATAAACAAAAGGCATAAAGTTGCCTGACCTGGGACAGGGATGAAAACTATTCTTTGTGGATTGGTTTTCAAGATCATGGAGAATCACAGCCGTTGTGCTTCATGCATCCTGAGACTCAGCAGGCACAGAAAGGTTTCAGAAGCTCCACAAATCCCCTGGCTTAGAGGGTTCACTCCCATAATCACCTTTAACATAACAAGCTGGAGCTGCAGGATTGGGCTCTGACATACTGGCCATTTCTTTCCCTTCATTAACCATCACAAAATTACAGGGTATTGTGGTGACTAACCTGCATGGAACTGAACACATTTGGTCTCTACTTACTAACACTGGCCTGAAAATTCAAGCCAGTCTAACAACTATTTCTAAGCATCTGTGATATGCAAGGCATTGTGCCAGCAAAGGAAGACACAAAGACAAAGTGAAAAATGGTCCCTGACCTCTAGAGGCTTCCTTCTTCAGAGGTGATGAAGGGGGAGGTGGGAAAGGGAGGTGCTTTTATTTCTCTCTTCCACAATTATGGGTGTGACTGCAAACACTCCCTGGGAACAGCAAGAACATCCTAGAAGTTTACAGATGTTCCAGCTTTGTCCTACTTTTCTTTAAATATTGTTTTTATTGTGAAATAGTATATACCTAAATGGTTCATTAGTAAGAAACTGAGTCAGGATGAAGAATGTTATCACTTCAAGGACATCTCCAGTCATGCCACTTGCATTCCACAAGGGCTACCGTCTCTAATACCTCTCTGAGAATGGGATCTACCACTATAGATGGCTTTAATAAGCCAGTTTGGGCTATTTGGCTCAATTTTAGGTTTTCACACCTTCCGGGACACCTTTAACCATGATACCAAGCAAGTATTTACCTCATTTTCTTTCTAGCTTTGTTTTACATGTCCTCTTTCCCCATATTCTCCACTATGATATGAATACCATCTTGTCAAAGACCACACCACAGTTTAATATTCAAGTTAAGCAACAACAGCCTTCACAGTGATATGCCTTTTAAAAACAAAATTTAATCGGATTATACAGGATGCCCCAAAAGTCTTAAGTTTTTTAAAGCTTAAGATAGCACTAGGACTTCTGAGACATCCTGTACCTTAAATTACTGTTTTGTTATTTAATGAGTTAATTAAAAAGCACCTATATTATGACATCACAATTTTTTTTATTGTTTTGACAACTATATTTCAATTTACTTGGTTCCCTTTTTAATTCTATGCTATGCAGTTAAAATATTATAATGAGAGGAGGACCATTGACTTCACCATTTTGCCAAAAGGATTCATGACAGAAAACAAAGGTTAAGAACCCCTGGATAGTTTTTTGAAAAATTTTCCCAGCCCTATATTTTATGATTCAGTAAGGGCAGCAGACTAAGCAATGGAGCCCTGAAGTTTGGACTTCTGCAATAGTACTAGGTAGTCTCATCTGTCCATAATAATAAGGATGATGATGATGATGATGATGATGATGAAAACAGTAGCTAACATTTACCTGCCCGGTACTATGCTAAGTGTTTTGCAATTATTATCTCATTTGATTCTCACAACAAATAGCCCCAGGAAGGTAAGTGATATTATTATCACTTTTTAAACAATTTTTTAAAACATTTTATAAAGAAAACTGAGGACAACAGAGATTAAGTGACTTGCCTGGTGTCACTCAGCTATTAAGTGTTGGAGGCTATATTTGAGTTCAGGTCTTCCTTACTCTCAACCCACTGAACCATCTAGCCAGCTATCATTTCCTTCTCTTAGAATCCCTGACTTTTTCATGATTTCCCCCAGTGACTAATATACTCTTAAAAGTAGTTTGTGTTAATCTGCACATACTTTGTGCTTACTAACTTGTGTATATGCCATATCCCTCCCCCAGTCCCAAAGAATGTAAGTGGCTTGAAGTTAAGGACTGTTTTATTATTTTTTTGTCTCTAGCACAAAACAAAGGACTTGCCTTGCATACAGAGGACATTTTAAGAATACCTGCTGAATGGAATTGAAGAGTCTAGTCCCACTCCCTAACTTCTAGTCATGCCACTGTTTTGAACTCATGGACTTGGATTTTGCAATATCATGAAGTCTACCTATCTTTTATTTTTAAATAATACTTGGAAATTGGCAAATCTAATTAGAGCCCTAAACAGCTGATGGTCCTAGGATCTAGATCACTACAAGTGCAGGGAGAAACCAAGGTCAAAACTCAGGAATATTATTTGAGGAAATACAGATTGCACTAAAAACACCTCCAATATGTGGTATCATTTTCTGCTAACTGTAAGACATGCTAAGGGAACATCAGCAAGATTCTTGGCCCCCCTGCCAAAAAAAGGCAATAGTGGATCTAATTTAAGTTTGCTTTTTAGAGATATGCTGATCTTAGTGCAAATGGATATTCAAGCAGAGACCATAACCTTCCAGTAAATGGGACCCACAAGCCTTCATTTGGGAAATCGTTATTATCTTACGGGTTTCTAGTGTTGAGGCACTCATAACTATGCCATTCCCACAAGTATAACTAATGAAATAGGTATACATATGTCTAAGGAAGTTGTTATAGCACAGTAAAGCTCAGTATAAAATGGCTCACAGAGAAAAGATCTGGTTATACTACAGTTAAATCACACCTTGCCCCTCAAGGGCAGTTAGGTGGCACAGTGTTGGGCTTGGAGTTAAAAAGAGTTGAGTTCAAATCCAGCCTCAAAAACTTACTAGATGTGACCTTGGGGGACACATGTAATACCCGGTACAATTGTGCGTCAGCTACAGGAAAGGTGAGGGGAGGGAAGGAATATGATTCTTGTAACCAAGGAATAATGTTCTAAATTGACTAAATTAATGAATGAATTAATTAAAAAATAGATGTGACCTCAGGTGAGTCACTGAACAGCTATCTGCCTCAGTTTCCTTTCAGTAAAATGGGGATAATAATAGCATCTATCTCACAAGGCTGTATAAGGAACAACTGAGATAATAGTTGTAAAGCACTTAGCCCAGTGCCTGGCACATTATAGGTGCTTAATAAATGTTTAGTCCCTCCTTCTCTTCCTCTACTTGCATCCAATTCAGCATTTCCTTTACCAGAACAGAGATAGGCAGTAACATATGCTATTCATTAATTTGCTCAACAAATATTTGTTGAGAGGCTATATAATAACATATTTAACAGGAACAAATGTAAAATTGTACTCCAGTTCAAAAATCAACTTTAAAAGTGTGCTATAGGAAATAATGTCTAGAGAGTGTTTTACCTTACAATAGTCTGAGAATTTTAGGGGGCTGGCAAGCTCAGTATGAGACAAAAAGACTATATATCAAATCTGGCCTCAGACACTTCCCAGCTGTGTGACCCTGAACAAGTCACTTAATCCCCATTGCCTAGCCCTAACCACTCTTCTGCCTTGGAACCAAAACACAGTATTGATTCTGAGACATAAATTCAGGGTTTAAGGGGGTGGGGGGGAGAGGAGAAGTACTATATACCATCACTCAAAAAAGCACTGCATTTGCAATCTTTAGCCCCAACAGAGAGGAATATTGTCCAGGGACTGGAGGAGGGACAGTTCCACTATATTCTGTCCTGTTAAGGTCACATCTGAAATATTGCATTCAGTTCTAGGTACCAAATTTCAGGAAGGATGTTGATAAGTTGGAGAGCACCCAGAGGAAAACAACCAGGATAATAAAAGGCTTGATGATCATATCATATAGGATCTGTTGAAGGAATTGAAGATGCTTTTAGTGGGGAGAAGTGAAGGAATTGGGGTGGGGGGACACGATGGGTATCTTCAAATGTCTGAAAAACTGATATGTGGAAGGTGGATTAAATTTGTTCTACTTGGCCCCAGAGAGTCTTGCTAGCAGGCACAATGACTAAAAGGTACAAAGAAGCACATTTGGGTTTCAGGGAAGGAAAACACTTCCTAATAGCTAAAATGGTCCAAAAGCAGATTAGACCATCCTAAAATTAAGCAGGTTCTTCCTTACTGGAGGTTTGCAAGCATAGAGTGGGTAAATTTACCCACATATGTTGCAGAGAAATTTAGGTTGTACTAGGGGGTTTCTATAGCTTCTCCTTCTCTTAGGTTCTGTGATAGCAGGTACATAGTTCTGTGTTAGTCTTATCTCTAATATGCCCTAAGGTATTTGGCCTTACCTTTTAAAAAAATCTGATTTTATATTCCAATTTTTAAATGTATATTTTGGTTATACTTTACAAGCAGAATTGTATAGATGACTTTGGGTTCAATTTTTCCTGTATATAGAAAGGATCATCTGAATTTCTTGCTCTTTTAAAGAGGATAATATTAGTTTATTAACTGCTAAATTTTCCTGCTAAAAAGTTTTACCTAGTTCCTGAAGTGGCACAAATAAGGACACTGGAAGCAGACAATAGTCTGAGTTCAACAGGACAAAAGAGGAAAAGAAACAAGGAAATGTGTGTGAATGAATCCAGAGTGGTATTCACACTTCTTGACATAAGACTCCTCTCTGCAAACAAAAAAAGACCCATGACTTACAAAGAGGGCATTACAGTCGCTGGAGCATCACCTGTCCAATGGGAATATAAATGGTAAATGGCAGCTAACATTTCATTTGGAAGCTTTAACAGGCAAGAAACTCTACCTTTCTAATGGGTGTGCCAAAAAAGTCACTGCAGGTTCCAGAAATATACAGCACTTTAACAACATGGAAAAGAATACTGACAAGTTTCACAGGAAGTATTCCACCATGATCCTGAGGCAGGATTCCATTTCTCTTCCCAATCTAACCAGCCATTAATTGATCATCAACAAAAAGGTGGTGTGGGGAGGCAGAATGATTAACATTCAAAGTAACATAGTGGCCAAAGACTACTACCTATTAAATAGGGAGTATTCACATTGCCTCTCCAAAGGAGATGGAAGGTTACTCTAAAGAGGGTGGGGGGGAAGGACCCAATGCTATCCATTGTTCAGAATGTTTCTAGAACTATAATCTATGATATATGCACTTAAATAAATTTGAGTGGTAAACCTTCATCCCTTAAAAGTGGCTTTGATCTTCAGAAACAGCCAAAGCAATTCAAAGATGATTCTGGCAAATATTAATCAGCAAAAATTAATTAGTTTGGACACTATTATTAAGGGGGGAAAATAAGTAGATATGGGGCAGAGTTAGGTAGCTCAAGGGACAGGGTCTAGAGTCAGGAAGCCTTCAGTTCAAATCTGTCCTCATTCACTTATTGGCTGGGTGATTTTAGATCAGTAACTTTGCCTCTGTCTCAGTTTCCTCATCTGTATAACGGTGATCCTGATGCTATGTGGACCAAATGAGATAATAATTGTTAAGTACTTAACACAGTAAGAGGCACATAGTAAGAGCTACATAAATGTTAGCTATTGTTATTATATTATTATATATTGTTAGCTATTATTATATTACAAATAATATAATAATAGATAATATATTATTATAGCTATTATTATAGCTATTATTATAAATAAGAAAATAGGTAGCCTCATGTTAAGGAGAAGAGAGCCCCTGTAAAGATAGTATAAACAGGTGACCAGTGGGGCAACTGGGTAGATCAGTAGATTGAGAGCCAGCCCTTGAGATGGGAGGTCCTAGGTTCAAATCTGACCTCAGACACTTCCCAGAGGTGTGACTCCATGCCTAGCCCTTACCACTCTTCTGCATTGGAGTCAATATTGACTCCAAGACAGAAGGCAAGGGTTAAACATAAATAAATAGATTAATTTTAATTAAAAAAAATAAACAGGTTACCAGTATTTTGCTTAACCCAGTCTGACAGGGTAGTCAAAATCTCCTCTCACACTAGAATATTAGAATACCTGGCCTTAAAAATCAAGAAGACCAGGGTCCGAGGTCTGCCTCTGATGCTAACTAGCTGTGTTTTGTGTGATTATAGGCAAGTTGCAACCTTTTGGTACCCCAGACACTCTGCACAACTCTAAGTTACTGAAAGGCTGTGCTATGTAGCTGGGGAGGGAATTTCCAGTCTGGAGAATCACAGATTCTATACTAATGAAATCACATATTCAGATAAAAAAATCAATCTATAAATAAAAAATAGTCAAATATAACCTGATTAATGGTAATGACTATTTTGTAATCTCTTGGACAAGAAAGTGAGCTCTAGGATTCTAGGAAGAAGCTCTGCAGGAACTTCCTTGTCCTTTGCTTTTAACTTTCTTAAAGGTGATTTTTATCTGCTTTTACCTTCATGTGAGCTACTTTACAACCACCTCAGAGACTGCTTTCATCTGGTATTTTAATGTTTTGTTAAAGGGACTGGTTATTAGAAACCTCAGATTGAATGATTCATTGCACCAGACCAAACCATGCCCCAGACACTGGCCCACAGTAGGTACTTAATAAATGTTTGTTGGTTTAAATGAATCTCTTGTGCAACTTTTTCTGTAACTCAATCCAAAACAGAAGTTACAAAGAAATATTTGGGGCAACGGCAGCACGACTGGGTTGAGTTATATAACCTCCTAAAGTGACTACTCTGAAGAGCAACATTTATATGGAGGCATGGGTCCCAGTCAATCTGATTGATTCAATACAACAAACAATAAGCAGGGTCCTGGGCTTGATGCAAAGATAAAACAAAACAAAAACACCCCACCAATCTTGGCCCTCTAACATGTTATAATCTAGCTTACAAACACTCAAAAATATCTGCTAATTGTATAGCCACATCACCCACAGGAGAACTCAATGTCAAGTTAGGTCCAGTCTGGAATTCATCCAATGGAATTATTCAAATGTCAAAAGAAACATTGATAAGCCAAGTCTGGCTACACAAAGTCCTCCCCCTGTCTTTCTCACAAAAAAACACAATAGCCAAGCTCTGATGCATCAACACAAAACAACTACTGTTATTTTAAATGTCATATAATTTTTATTTAATTATGCTAAAGAGCTTCTCTGACACCTCATCCTGGCTCAACTTGACTGAGTTCATCAAGGCTACAGCTGTAGAATTGCTAGGTCTTAAACCAAGTTAAGTACAAGTGTAGTGATGGATTATGGGTATTGTAGTTTGAAAAGCAGTTCAAAGTGGCTTATCCTGACAAGGTAGGACACCAGGTTAATTCATCTTTTGGGTCATAGCAATTTATGAAAGTATAGCCTAAAGGGGTAGAAAGGGTATCATTTACATTGGTGGAGGATATATCCCCCATTATGAAATCAGGGATCTCTGAGAAGGGATTCTTTTAAAAAAGAAAAACAAAGAAATACAGATTTATTGACTGCATGGTAGAGCAAATTATCATTCTAGAATTATGGTGGCCTCTATATAAACACTTACCAAATTATAGCAAGTCTTACCCTAAAAGAATTGTAAATAAAGGCAATACAGTATAGTAGATAGTAGATAGCAACAGCACCAGGTACACAAATACCTGGCTGCCTCTGATATATACTAGCTAAGCTATATGACCCTGGAAAAGTAACTTAACCTCTGAGCAAGACCCTAAGACCATGAGGTACAAAAAAAGAGCCCATCTGTATTGGTAGAGAGAGTTTCCTCTATCAGAGAATTCAGGAAGTTCCTTAGACCAATGAAATCATTGAAATCAATTCCTATCCTTAAGTGGAGATGAATACCTTTTAAAGTTAGCCAGTTGGGGGGTCCTGAGAATAGCAGAAGCATTCCTTTTAAAAATTCATTCAAAGCAGCTACCTTTCATTTTGGATACCTGGGAACGCGACAGTTCATCCTTAAAACAGACACACAAAGTATCCCTGGATAGGAGCCCTTTAGCATTTTCAATTTTGTTATCCTGCCTCTTTCTTCTCAGGACTGATAGTAGAAAGAGATATCAGTCATGAAAAGTAGGTTTAGACATGAGTGTCTGACTAAGCTGGATAATCGGTAGAGAAGAAAACAAGTTTTTGATCACTAATCTTAATAACGGCACACAGAAAAGATCCCATTAGGTTATCTGGGTCTGTTGTTTTGAAAATTATCATTGAAGAACTTAGGTGTCCTATATAAGTTGCAGAGGAAAGGTACTGGGAATTGATAGCTAGAAGGGAATTAAAAAACAAAACACAAAAAACTTGTCTATCAAGTAGCAGCCACACATTGGAGAAGGGAATATTTGAAATTTTCCACAAACTGAGACCATGCAATTATAATAGAAGGTTTGATGTACTGTAACTCACTGATAAAGTTTCCCTTCTGCAAATAACAAGTCACTTCATATCTCTGCTCCTCAGTTTATTCATCTATAAAATGAGAGAGTTGAACTAGATAACTCTTGAAATTCCTTCTAACTATAGATCTTTGAACCCATGTCAGTTATCTAGGGGCATAGTCTTACTTGAGTGCCAGTAAAAAGAGGAGTATCCTTAGTGGAGATGCCAGAATTCAAAAAATCACTTCTCCGTGAAGTAGGAAGATCTTTCATATAGGTATGATCAGAAATTATGGTCGGAGTAAACAGTTATTCTCCTAAGAATGTGGATAGTACCTATGTTTAATTAGATAAGATAGTAAGGACCTTTTCTTTATATTCTCACTCAAAGATCTATTGGCACAAGTCACTGTCAGACAATTAGAGACCACTTCAGAAGGGGTCTAACTTGTAATGAGCAAGAAAGAGATGAGATCCTTTGACAGCAGAATGAATTTCCATCTGGGAGGGAGGAGTGGAACTGGAGATTCCAGCTGTGCAACCCCCCCCCCCCCCAAAGATTTAAGGCTCTTAATTCCCTAAACCACTTTAATACATTGATCTAAGGGAAGAGGATATATTCATAGGGAGTATTTTTCTTTTAAATATTCTTATTCTTTCCCTTTCAAATTGGACTTATGAAGATAAGAGTAATGAGGAAAGATATCAAGGAATGAAAAATCTATTGAAAAGAGTAATACAGTCCTAAGGGAAAAAAAAGTGCCATTCTTTTGAACCACTGCCCCAAGGGCACACAAAGGAAAATCACCACAAATCAGAAGAATGCCTCTAAAAAAACCCCATGAGAACAATCCCATAAAATCCACTAGAACATTAATTTTGAAAGTCACCAACTCTTAGGTGACTAGATGACTTGCTAATACAGTTTAAAGGGCTTAGTTCACTGTCAACAGCCGTTTGAACAAGAATATGTTGCTAACTCCCAGGCAAACAAGGAGACTGAAAATAAACAAACTTCTGTTCACAGTACTATTAAATCACTAAGGTTATTCTGCAAGGAGATAAGAAGCAGTCCCCAGATAAAACCCTGCCAGATATTAAATAAGAATGACTATAGTAATAAGATTATATGTTACAAGAACACACTAAATGAGATTAAAACGAAGGACTAAAAATCATCAGTGCTAATGCAAAAAGCACAGCCTTATCATAAACTAGATTACAATTTATTCAAGCACCAGAAAAATCACTAGTCCTCAGATATGGGGTCCTGATTAAGCATTTCGTCTCCTACAGCTTAAATATTTCCCCACTAGAACTCCAGGCTTCATTCTTCTAAGTATAAGAAGAAAATGTAACAACTCAGGGACAGAACTGGAATATATAGTACACTAATTGCTACAAAGAGCTGGAGGGGGGGAGGGAGAGAGGAGGAAGGAATCCCAAAAGACAATCCTTTCTGTAGTCAGAGGAAGAAGCACTTACAAACTGATTAGGAAGCTGAGAAGAGAGCTAACATGCTAAAAACTTAAAACTCAAGAATGGGAGTCACAATTCTGAAATGCTGCCTTCTCTGTGTTGTAATTAAAACTCTAGGAGTCCTGGCTGGAAGACAGGGCTGTACACGATGTAGTTACACAGTGACTCAACTGGCTGGGTGAGCTCTATTATAACCCATCATTACGTAAAGAGCCTCCTTACCCCACATATATACATACACACATATATGTATGTATATACATATTTATATATTTACATAATGTACATACATATTTATATATGCATGTTGTTTTAAAAAAATATAAGAGAGAGAAAGGGATGTACCCCTAAAGGGTACTCTTCAGACTGGCACTTTTTCTTTAGTGCCAGCCTCTATCACAATGTACACATATATTTATATACATAATATATGCATATACACACTCATATATTGATTTTCAGAAAAACATTTAAAAAGGAGGTTATCCTCAAAAGTTAAATGCTCTGACTGCACATGCATAATCTATATCAAAGTGCTTATCTTCTCAAGGAGGGGGGAGGGGGAAGACAGGAATTTGGAACCATGAATATTAAAAATGGTTTTGACAGGTAACTGAGAAAAAATAAAAACATTCTTAAAAAAAAGTTAAATGCTCCTGATACTCCCCCCCTTCTCTACAACTTTCAATCCTTCCCCAGCCCCTGACTCATGTCATTTTCTTCTCCCCACCCACTCTTATCTCATACATCAAGATAGAAACATAGAATTCTGTCCTTCCATTCTTGGTTCTGGCAAGGTTGAATTCATTATGCCACAAACTACAAATCCCCATTCTTCTACCTAAAACTCCCTTCCTTTAAAATACACAGAAATCATCTGATTCCTCTAAAGAAAGTGGGGGACCTGCTTATTTAAAATCTTGACAACTTAAATTATCTCCTCCAGACACTAATGATGCCATTATTAACCATCAGTGGAGATCCATGTGGAAAATAAGGGTCTCAAAGCCTGGAGAGCAAAGAAGGTGGCTTTGTTCAACAAAGTGTTTTATCTGAAATCTACAAAATCAAGGGAGGAGAGGAGAAGGAGGAGAGGTAATGCATAGAGCCCGAATTTTAAAAAATGTAGATAGTGTAGAAATGTCCCCCAGCAAAGTGTCCTGCTAGGTCATAAACACTACACAGTGCTGCATGCAGTTTAAGTACAGAGGGGAACAGCCTGCCTTGGGCAGCATAGCAAGAATGTACTGTACACAACCTGACCAAACTGTAGAGAGAGCTATTGCATACCTTTCAGCCTTCTGGAATTTCCATTCTTTTGCTGTTCTTCTTCCTCATTAATGGTGAATAAACCTGGGGGATTTGGCCTTGGACTGGTCTTCTTCAACCTCTCTTGTCGGATAGCAGTAGCTGATCCAGGCATGTCGCTGCCACTTGGGGGGGTTTGTTGGTTGGTTTGTTATTAAAAATATATGTTTATGTAATTGCAGCCTGGGTGAAGCTGCTAGCTTCTAAGCTGCCGGATCATTTGAGCACTTGTAATAGATCCCCTACGGGTAAACAGTGTACAAACAGCTGACAAATACTACTATCTGCTAGGCAGCGGAGGGCCTGCGGTTCCCCCCACTTGCCTCCCCCACCCCACCTCCCTTCACAACCCCTTCCCAATCACTCTCCGCATTCACCCATCCCTGCACTCTCAAGGAAAGCCCTGATTAAAGGCACAGTGCATTGATCCGATGCTTCTCTCCACTGGCTAACCTGTTCAATCAGATCCCAGAGCACAGCTTTTCCTTCCTGCGGCAGCACCCTTCTCCAATCTTCTTCCAGCTACAGCCCACTAAAATATTCAGCACGCAACACAAGAGGGGAAAATATGATACGCCACCGTTAACAGTTGCCCTGACAACCCTGACATATCCTAATCAAAGGAGGGCTGGGAGCGTCTCTGTCTCCCCCAGCTGCAAAGCAGCAGCTTGCCGGAATGCCAGGTCCTGGGAACTCAAAAGCAGCGTGAACCTGGGCAGCTCCTTTCCTTCCCAAAGCAGCAGCAGCAGTGGCCCTGGCAGCAGCGGAGGCAGCGGCAGGATGGGAGGAGGGATGGAGTTTTGCTTGCACAAGCATAGGAGGATTCAAATCAAGAGAAAAGGCTCCAGGCAGGGAGCCTGAATTTTTTTTTTTGTTTTGTTTTGTTTTGCTTTGTTTTTTTGGCCAGGTACTCAATTATTACACTCGAAATCCCCAGTTGAATCAAAACCATGGCTGGGATTATCTGCCGTCATCTCAAGTCCAATGTCGCATCCAAGACTTCCTGGCATCCTTTATATATAAACATAAGCATACTCCTCCCACAAACTTTGCCAATAGCTGTCAAGAGAAACACTCCTGTTATGCACCCAGTACAAAGTGGTCTCCAAAGGCGGCAAACAGAACGATTCTCCTTGATATCCACATAGATTATAACTTGGAACACATACAGAGCACTTCAATGACAAGTTGACAGAACAGAATTGAATAAATTAGTTCTGCAGAAGAGAAAATGCTGCCACAATTAGGGCTCATCCAGAAAACTTTTCCCTTATTGCACAAGGGAAGTTGCTACCGGCAATTCTGGGTGTTCCTGGTAATTTATAGTCCTTGACCCAAATTTCTCCCTTTTAGGCTCTTATCTCTAAAGCAGACAATCCTAGAACCATTCTGGAGTTTCTTATGAGATTCTTCCATTTGTATTCCCTAGTGATGACCTCCCCCAAAGCACTGAACTTTTAAAAAACTGTACCTTTAAAATTTTTCAAAGGGAATAGTTACATAATTCTGCAATAACTCTTAAGCAAAAAATTCTTTCCTCATTAATTGATTTTTATTATTTAAAAAAAAAAAGACTATCATGGCTATATTCTGATAAGTCCCTCCAGCATTTATATGTGTAATTTATACAATCATAGCAACTACAATATGTTTCGGGGCCAGGATGAGATATACTCTATAGGTTTTCTATGACAGTAAAAATCCCATCCACGCCAGTAAGTATTTTACTATATATATATTTTTGTACTAGTTCATTCATTGCTTTATAAACATTCCCTAATTTTATTATGTGTGTACATTTTCTCTATCTCCACAAACTGAAATTCTCCAAGGAAGCTTTCAGATCTCTGTTTGAAATCTCCCATAATGCCCAATGCAATACTCTGGTACATAGTAAATGATTAGATGATCTTGGTTCCCAAAAATCTATTCCTTAGGTTTAAGTATTAAGTTAATATCCACTAAATCTAGAGTCCAAGAAAATAGAGGTAAGCTCATCCTTGAGTTTCTGGCCAAGTCTAGTTCATTAAAATAACATGCTTCTTTGGGAGAGGCATTTAAAAAATTAAAATATTAGTTGTTTTCAGAAATTCCCTTTTCCTTCTTATGCTTCCCTCCTAGACACTTTGCTGAAAGCTGACACAAGGAATTTTTTTTTAATCTGCTTTTCTTTTGCCAACACATCTACACTAAATGAACATGTTTCTCAGAACCATTTCTTTTTTTTTTCTTTCCCCCACTTCTTCCACAGGGTCAGTCAGATTATTAGCAGCAACAGCAGGATCACGCACAAAATAAGCATGTTTAAAAACACCACCTCTGCTCATTGGATAAATAAAGTAAGACACTCTTCATCAGTTTTGTCAAATGACATTATATTTAGAAATGACCAAAATAACAATAACAAACACAAAACATTCTATAACTTTACTGACTTCAGGGAATGGTTAATTTCTTTCCTGAATTTAAATAAATCACTATCATTTTTAGAAGAGATTTCCTTGCACTTTAGATATATAAAGGAAATTGGCAACCTATTACTACTAGGGAAGTGAGAGAAAACTTTCTGAAATTGACATGCAGGCATTTGAAAGGCTAAGTGCTGACAGGAATCCAAATGCCTTGGCCACTACTTAATATTTATTTTCCATCTTACTCTCAAGGATGTGGCTTAAATGGTTTTAAAATCATTTTATGAGGGGAGTACAGGATCAGACTGAGAAGCTATTTGATAATTTAGCTTGTCTAAAGATCAGCCTCATGAAGGCAGAAACTGTGATTTATTTATGCTTTCTTCCATCCCCCAGCAACTCTCTCTCTCTCTCTCTCTCTCTCTCTCTCTCTCTCTCTCTCTCTCTCTCTCTCTCTCTCTCTCTCTCTCTCTCTCTCTCTCTCTCCAATCCCACCCCCGCCCACCTTATGGTAGTCTCTTATTTGTGAAACTCTCTTAGAGAAATCAGGTTTATCAGCTTGTACCCAAGTGGCTCAGAATTGGGTCTTAAACACCACACCCAGTCTGCTCATGGTTTTCATTTTACTTTGCCAGTTGCAGGAATGTTATACTAATTTATAAGCTTTCACAAAAAAAGGCTTTAGTAGAATGTACTAGGTGACTGAGAGGCGATTCTTTGTCATCTTGATCCCAACACTGGGGTCTAGAAGTGAATTCTGGCTTGTTTTCTTTATAAAATATGAGAATTGCCATCAACATTGTTCTTCATGCTACTCACTCAAAAACCAGGGCTCCTTGGAGTAAATGGGTTTTGTTCAGAGGGTATTCAGTGAGAACACACAAGCTTTTAAATGAGTTATATGAGCAAGTGTTCTTGATCTCTCTATAGCCTTTGACACGGTCCTTCACTCTCTTCTTAATACTCTCTTTTCTCCAGGTTTTCATGATACAGTTCTCATCTGGTTCTCCTGCTACCTGTTTGACCTTCCTTTTCTGGCTCCTATTTATTCACTTGACGCCTACTGACCCAGGAGATCTCCCAAGGCTCATTGAAGACCCTCAAATTACCATCTTTATGCAGATGACTCAGATCTACTTGTCCATCCCTAATTATCTCCCTTGATATCTTCTAGCCTCATATCTCCAGCTTCCTATTAGACATTTCAAACCAGACATCCTATAGAGATAGGAAACTCAGAATGTCTAAAACTGACTCATCTCCCACCCCAATACTCCCCTTTCTCAGATTAAGTCGACAAGTATTAATTAAGCATTTAATATGTGTCAGACACTGTGTGAAGCACTAGGAATATAAAAACAAAGAGAAAAATAACTCTTGTCCTTGAGGAGCTTTTAATCTAATGGAAATTTAAAAGTGCTACAGAAATATGAGTTATGACTACTCTACTACTGTTGGAGGTATCAACATCCTCCCTGTCAGCAAGGTTCACACCCTAGGCATAATATCTCTTATGGACATTCTTAGTACAGGTTCTCATCATCTCATGCCTAGACTATTGCAAGAGTATTTTGTTTGAACACCCTGCTTCAAGTCTCTCTCCACTGCTAATTCATCCTCCACTCAGATGTCAAATTAATCTTCCTAAAATACAAGTATGACTATGACAGAATCAACTCCATTGACTCCCCATTACTTTCAGGATCAAACATAATCCTGGAGAAAAAAAAGAGCTTTATAATTAAAATAGTCTTTTTTTTTTTGGCCCAGACTTGTGATTTCATCAGGGTATAGAAACTCCTTCCATCTATACAGATTAGGTTTTCATTTGTAATTTATAATTTTAGAGTTGCCTGTAGCACTGAGAGATTAATTGACTTGTCTGTCATCATAGAGATAGTATCAATCACTCAACCAATTAACATGAATTTATTAGGCACTTGCAATGTTTCAGATAACACACTATTACCTGGTATATGTTAGAAGTACGACATGGTCCCACCCTCTTCATATTCCAAGGCTGAGATTCTCACCACTATTCTTGGCTATCTCTCACCAAAACATAGTCATAGTCAATGCAAACCAATATAATACATGAATAAACAAGGACTTTTACTCTGAAGAATTTTGTAAATACAAAAAGACTTTTTTTCAAATTCAGAAGATTTATTTTGAGGGCAACTTAGATCTTTTGTCATTGATGGTTGAGAAGAAAGAAACACTGATATTAAGGAGAATATAAAAATTAATCAATATATGGAAGCAAACATTGCAGAGTCTCAATGAAATCCACAAATATTTAAAGGCAATTGGCCTCACAACCTATACATGAAAAGCTAAATGGTTTCAAAATATCTATCATTCAGATCATGCAGTTGAATAGCTAGAGTTAATATATCATATTTACGATAGGCACCAATAAGAGAAAATGAGTTGGTTACAGAATTGAGTAGGAGGAAGAGAGAAGGGTAGATTCCATTTGGGAGACTGAATCTTGTTTTTAACAATTACTATATGTAACTCATCCTTTCGACACAAAGGCTCTTCTGGCAATGCTATTCATGAATGTGAATTTTAGAATACCATAATGAATAAGACATTGAAGTTGTGTGTGACCAAAAAGACACTGGCCAGTTTTATGCACAGTGGGTACTAGTATTTCTAACAATAACTTATGTTCAAGAGCAATATCCAAAATGTGTTGATGGAGAAGGAAAACAGATAATTCAGGTGCTTCACTGACATCCAAAAAACAGAAAAAGATTTAAAAGTCTTCTAGAATATTGGATATGTGCTAAGTGTTTGGATTTATGAGCAAACATGGAACAAGAATGAATAGGTTGAGACCTATGCCAAAGGAAGAAATGTTCTGCGACCTAGACAAAATTACAGACACTAAAAAACTGATGCACAAGTTGTAGAATAACTTAAACACACTCCAGAGTTGAATTATCTGACCCCTAAAGCTTATTCCAATTTTACATTTGATGATTCTTTTACTCCTATGCAGCACTTCCATCCTGCACAAAGTTTACTTTTCTTTAATAACATACTGCAGAACACACTTTTCTTTAATAACAAAGATGGCATGAGCAGTAGAGGAGAATCTTTTTGTCACTTAGAGAAAAAACCTAAACTGTTATCATTAAAATTTCTTTTATCTTTGAGAGTTAATATTTTATGGTTTCCCAAATACTGTACAATTTCTGATGTGGGAGTTTTCATTTGGTAATCACTGGGGAATTCAGGGTATCCATTAAAAAAAGACAGAAAAACTCTTTGCAAGCCTAGAGTTCATTCCTTTGTGTCCATGAGGTACAAAATTACCAAATGAGGTATTTGTGAACATCCTTTGTAAACCATAAATAGTCATAGAACTATAAAGCATTATTATCATTTTATCTTATTTAACACTGCGATGTTGTGTCCAGTTTAATAAATATGTAGAATCAATATCTGATAAGTATAGTAACCCAAATGATTTTTTCTTTTCCAGTATCTAATGCAATGCCAAATATATTGTTGATCCTAAACAGAGTTATGATTTGCTTACTGGTAATCATACAGGCTGCAGAGTCAGTTCTCTCTTTTATTTTTCATTTTAATCCTAAACCTAATTATGTTAAATGCTCTTGGAGTGGGATTAGTAGTGACTACAGATGTTCCTTTGCCACAAAATAAATTTAAAGAATTGGATATATGAATGTAATCATGAATACTTGTTTCCTAGAGCACCTATAATGCATTCTTCATCTAGACTTTGTGAAAAATAGAGTGAATATACATAATATACATACTTTTTATGTAACCTGTTGGTTGTGTGAGGGGTTATAGATGTTGAAGACAATAAAATCTTACAGTACTATGATTTTGGTTTTGCTAATTCTTAAAGTCCAAAGGTGTTGATTCTCAGACTTTTTGGTTTCAGAACTCCTTTATACTTGTAAAAATTGAGGAGCCCAAAAAGATTTTATGTGAATTATAGCTATCAATATGTTGTTGTTTTTGTTGTTGTTCAGTCTTTTCAGTTGTGTCTGAATCTTTGTGACCCTGTTTGGAGTTTTCTTCATAAAGTACTAGATTGGTTTTCTATTTCCTTCTCCAGCTCATTTAACAGATGAGGAAACTGAGGCAAATAGAAATAAATGACTTACCTAGGATCACAGACCTAGTAAGTGTCTGAGGCCATATTTGCACATTGGAAGATAATTCTTCCTGACTCCAGGTCCAGCATATCCACTGTTTCACCTTCTTGTTGCTACTAGGTATATACTGGATGTTCAATAAATGTTTGGTAAATTTAATCCATAGTGTATGTAGACTTTAGAATTATTTCAGGCTTCAGATGAACTACTGGCTGTTTCTATACCACCCTAAGGATCCCTATAAACCACTCTCATGGTCAATAAGGATCCTACCCCTTTTTGATGGCTTTTGATGAATAGCTGAACAACAACTATTTCTAAAGCATTATTTATGACTACCAACAAATGAAAGCTTTGAAAGAATCTTGACTTTCTATGTAAAAACTAAAAAAGATGACTTCATTTTAATGTTCTTCATTTGAATGTCTTTTGTGTCAAACCTGTACTACAAATAGTGAATCCTTTTTCAGGAGTGATAGGGCCATTCTTCAGGAAGTTCCAGGTCCCTGGGGGCTTCTTATTACATTTCTATAAATTTTCAACCTATACGTTAAGTATATTGTGGGTTGAGGTCATTTCTACACTAAACATTTATTTAAATGTGATCTGGGTCCTCAACTACTCAGAGCCTCTAAGCATTTATTTGGTATCACAAAAGCAAGTTACACAAGTGGCACACTGTCAGATTAAATATGTTGACATAAATTCTAGCAAATCACAAAACCCAGAGCAAAAATTCCTTTGGATCTGTTTGTCCTTGATTTCCAACTAGTGGTTACATTTTATTTACAGTAGATGATAAAGACTTTCAAATGTGTTAGAAAAAGTAACCTCATGAACATTTGGCATTCTATAGATCTGCCTTACTCATCTTGTTAATAATTCAAGGCATCCAGTTTTTCTTTTTTAAAACTTGAGGCAGAGGTGCCAGTGTTTGGAACCAAGAAGAAAAAGTAGAGATCCTGCTTTAGACATTTAATAGTTTTATGGTCCTGGGCAATATATTTAACTTTTCTTAGTCTCTTTCATCATCTGAAAAATGAGAAAAAAAAATAGCACCCACCCTTCAAGGACCCTTTCAGGACTCAATTTATGATCCTATGACAACAGTTACTGGATAGGCGTAAAAATCCCTACATTCAGAGTTAGGTGAGACTATGTTTCCAGTCATTAAAAAAACAAAACAAAACCAAAAATGTATTTTCTTGTCTTACCAACAACTCTTAAGGCAGAAGGGCAAGGGCTAGGCAATTGGGTTTAAGTGACTTGCCCAGGGTCGCATAACTAGGTCTGAGGTCATATTTGAACCCAGGACCTCCTGACTCTAGGCCTGGCTTTCTATCTGCTGAGCCACACAGTTGCCCCTTCCCAGTCTTCCTGTTACTCCGCTTCCCACCCCTTTCCTTCTTATTATCTTCTGGTCCTTCAGTGTGGATGCAGCCAAGTCCTGTGTTATCCTAACTGTGGCTCCATGATATCTGAATGGTTTCTTTTTAGCAGTTTGTAGTGTCTTTTCCTTGGTCTGGAAGTTCTTGAACTTGGCTATAACATTCCTGGGCATTGTCAATTGGGGATTTAATGCAGGAGGTGATCTGTGGATTCTTTCAATCTCTACCCTCTTGTTCAAGAATGTTAAGGCAATTTTCTTGGAAAATTTACTGAAGAATGATGTCCAGGTTTTTTCTTTTGTAATGATTTTCCGGTAGTCCAATAATTCTTAAATTGTCTCTCCTGGATCTATTTTCCAGGTCTTTTGTTTTATCAATGAGGTGTTTCATATTTTCCTCAATTTTTTCATTCTTTTGATTTTGTTTTATAGACTCTTGCTGCTTTATGAAGTCATTTCTGTCTAGTTATTAGATTCCAATTTTTAAAGACTGAATTTCAACCCTGGCTTTTTAATCATCCTTTTTCCTTTTGGTCTATTTTTCTTTGTAGCCCATATTTCACTTTCTTTGCCTCATTTTCAAGCTGGTCAATTCTGGCATTAAAGACACTATTTTCTTGTTTTAGTTCATATGCCTCTGTTTCCAGATGACCTATTTTGCTTTTTAAGTTCTTTTCCCAATTTTCTTCAGCCTCTCATATTTGTTTTTTTGAATTGTGTTTTGAGTTCTTCCAAAGCCTGTGTCTAATTCGCTGGAATTTCTGAGTTTTTGCTTGGTGTTCCGTGGTCCTCCTCTCTTCCACTTGTTCTTTGTTCATTACCTGGATAGAAGCTGTTGATTGTAATTTCTTTTTTCTTTTTCTGTTGTTTACTCATATTCCCACCCCCAACTGTATTGGCTGTATTTTTGATCCTCTGTTTATTTGCTGGATCTGTAGGTTTGGGCAATTCTGTCCTGAAGGGGCGTCTTCTCTGTTCTGCTGATTAACTGGATTAGACTGATGGAGCTGACCTGTTTTATTAATGAGCTCTGAGGCCAGATCTTTGGCTCTACAAGCAGAAGCTGAAGGTGAAGGTAAATATGTGGAGGCTGAGGGTAGTTACCCTTGTCCTCCTCTCTTCCTTTCTGACAGTTGCCCAGTCAGTGCTATGAGCTTCCCATGGTGGTACCACAGTACTCTGTTGTAGTTGCAGTCTTCACCCTGGGATCCCATTCTCAGTTTTCTTAATGCCATTCACTCTATCTGCTATCTCTCAGTAGTATTTTGGCTACCTCTCTAGAGTCCTAGACATTTGACTGTTAAGTTTTCACCCCAGCCAGCCCTGGTTCAAAGCATCCTGCTCCTTGACATGATACTACATAGATATCCTTTCCCTCCCATCCCTCTCATGCCCACAACTTCCACATCAACACTTGGAAAGAATGAGTCAACCAAGCATCTTATGATTACATTTACCATCCTGACTGGTACATCTGACCAAAATACCCCTTTCTGAAATCTAGTTCATTTTCTTCTGTTAGAATATAAACTCCTTGATGTCAGTGGCTGTTTTCCCTTTGTATTTGTGTTCTCAGTTTAGCAAAGGGGGTAGCACTTGGTAAATGCTTAATATTTTTCTTTATTCATATTGAATGGTACTTAATTCATACTAGTTATTTTTCAAAATCTTTTTAGGGTCAAAGAGTCAAATACTATTTAATCCTTACCACTCCACAAATGAAACTGAGGTAACTGAATACATCTAGCTTGAATGAAGTCATATAACAGAATCCAAGAACGGAATTTATAAAATTAGGATTTAAACTGGTTCTAGGAAATAATTTTTCCACAAAATTTCTCAGCTAGATGATTAACTCAGTTGCCTTTGCTAGGAAATACTTGTCCATCGATATGGTTTTTCTTAGGCTATTTATTTCTCCTCTTGACTTCTGCCTGTCTATCAATCACTATTAAATTTTCTATTGTGTCTTTGTTGTAAATATGCTTCTTATCCAAAGACCTCTGGGCCTTGACATCAGACCTGCCACCATACCTTGAGTTTCAGAGTCCCTTCCATCTCCCCTGAAGTTGAAATTTTTTCTATTTTTTATCTCTCCACATTCAAATGTAAGCTACTTGAGTGCAGGTAGTATAAATGTGGAGTTTTTTTTCTTTTTGAATTTATTTATTTTTTCATTTACATGTAGAAACAATTTTTGACAAAATTTTTTCTGACATTTTTAGGATTCAGACTTTCTTTCTGGCACCTTCCCTGTCTCCCCAAGGCAGTAAATAGTCTGATATAGGTTACACCTGTTCTTTCATGTAGGACATATTTCTATATTGCTCATATTGTGACAGAAAACACTTATCATATATAATAGAACACTCATGAAGGAAATAAAATGGAAGATGGCATGCTTTGATCTGTAATCAGACTCCAACAGTTCTTTCTTTGGCTGTGGATAGCATTTCTCATCATGGGTCTCTTGTGGATATCTTGGGAAACTGCTTTGCTGATAATATAGTTCTTCACAGTTAATCATTATATAATTCTATTACCATATATATATTGTTCTCTTGGTTCAGCTCACTTCACTTTGCATCAATTTATATAAATCTTTCCAGTTTTTTCTGAACTCATCCTATTTATAATTTCTTATGGTGAAACAGTATTCCATTGCAATCATATAACACAACTTATTCAGCCATTCCCTAAGTGATAGACAATCCCTCAGTTTCCAATTCTTTGCCACTACAAAAAGAGCTGCTAGAAATATTTTTAAACAGGTAAGTCTTTTTCCCTTATCTCTGATCTCTTTGGGATATAGATACAGTAGAGATAGTGCTGGGTCAGAGGGTATACAGTTTTATGGCTCTTTGAGCATGGTTCCATATTGCTCTCCAGAATGGTTATATCAGTTCACAATTCCACCAAAAGTGCAACAAATGGTTTTTCACTTATTAATTCCTGAGTCAGAGACATGTTTTCACATAGACCTATGAAGAATGTTGCCAAGGTATTTAAAGAAAGGGGCAAGAAGAACTCATCTCACTTTCCTGATCTCTAGCTCAGAGAACCACATTCATAGTTACAAGTAAGTGAAACTGCCAATGGTTTTTACATATGCCTTTTCAAGTACCTTGTGTTATTTTTCATTTTTCTATTCTCAGTGCCTAACACATGCATAATATATGTTTCTTTATTTGAACTGACTTGAATGAACTCACTTAAAAATTAATGTTTCTGTAGAAGATCTTTAAGAGGTAAGTGGAATCCTAGGATATTATGGCAAGATTGTCAACCAAATATAGATGCCTAATTGTTAGAAGTCCCATTATTTGTTCTATCACTTTACCAATCTTACCTGAGAAAGAGAAGGATTTCTACAAGCAGAGATGTATAAGGAGAGAGGCCATTCCAGGTACTAGGTTGAGGGAAAGAAAGGGGGAAGTGGCCCATACAGATGTACAGACATGGGAGGGGCAAGATAAGATCATGGCATGGTTAGGTCTCTTATCTGGCTGGAACAAAGCATATGTATAAAGGGGAGTAGAATGAAATAAGCTAGAAAGTAGGTTGGAGCCTAATTACATAATATTAAATGCTAGATTTAAAAGTTTGCCTTTTATTTTATAAGCAATATGGAGTAGCTGCAGGGTTTTGACCAGCGGAATGAGTTAGATGAACAGTTAGAAGATTATATTGTCAGTAATGTGAAGGATGTATTGGAGAGGAAAAAGTCTGAAGGGAAGAAAACTAGTTAGGTGTCTGTTTCAACAGTCTAGACAAGAGGAAATGATGTCTGACTTATGGTGGTATGAACATGGTATCCTGGTGAGAGTACTGGTCTCAGATATAGAAAACCTGGGTTGGATTCTATGCTTTGCCATTTACTCGCTCTGTGACCATGGGCAAATTACTTACCTTCTTTTTGTTTATTTCTTCCATTTAATTTGGAATAAGAATATCTAGGCTTAAATCCTAGTTTTGCTACTATACTACCTATAAGAACTTGGGCAAAGTAATTTCTTCTCTAGTCTTCAGTTTTTTCATTTGTAAAATGAGGGGGCTACTAATATTTCCATTCCACCTGTATATTCTGATATCGTCCCTATACATGACTAAAATAGTGATGGAAGGAGAAAGTGAGATGTTAGAGTATTAGATAGGTCATCATTATGAAGACTGAGGTAGTCAAAAGGTGATACCAAAGGAGAGATCTAGAGAAAAACTCTAAACCAGTGGCTAAAGTCTTTACTATAATCATTGACAAACATGAAAGAGTTGTTGAAGGTTCAGTAAATGACAACAACAAGGGCAGGGTCAGTAATATATTAAGCTGAGAGAAAGTGATGGAAGACATTTATCAAAACATTTTAATTAGAATTTTGAGGTTGTTTCAGTCTGGAAGTTTCTGCCTCTTTTACTACTCCCTCTGTCCTCACACTAGCGAATCCCAAACTCCACCCCCAATAAGCCTATCTTACTCTATGTCTCATGGTCCTGTCAAAAATTTCACCTAAATCCACATCATCACATTGACACTAAGGTTACCATACTGACATTGCAGTAGTAGTTTAACTTGGCTGGTACATTCTGCCTCCTATCTCTGCACAGAGTACCTTGTTTTTTCACTTGATCTGATTTGCCTGTGCCATAAGTTAAAAGTTACTCTATACAGTAACTCACCCAAATCATTATTTCCCAATGAGTAATTTATAAAGTAGATAATGAATGTCATCATGTAAACCAATACAATGGTAGCATAGCAAAGGATCTGTATCAGTAGTTGATAATTTATAGTCACCCTAGTTCTCACTACCATCTCATGGAACACAATTTCTATTCATATGAGATATATAAATGTAAAAAATAGAGAGAGAAATTATATGTAGATGACATATATAGATATAAAAATATATGATGGTCACTAACTCAGAAAACAAGAAATGTTCAGACAGGACATTTCTTATTTATTTGGAAAGAATCAGATACACAGTTCTTAAAGGAATATGCATTCCAGATGAGTGCAATCCAAGGAGTATAATTCTATTAGAATACAGTATTTGAAAATATGAAAGAATTCCAAATTTTTGTGTACAAATCTTTTTAAATATGAATGCTAGCCCAGGAAATAGGGGAAAAAAAGGTAGAGAAAACAAGAGGTTTCTGATGATCATAATACCATTTTCCTGGCCAGCCCTGGCTACATAGAAAGCACTCAACATGGAATTGCTGATTAAATAAAATAAAGTAAAACATATCCATGCCTTACTTATTTGGAATTTGTAATAATGGATGGCTGGACTCAAGTTTATCTTTACTCTTCCTATGCCTGATAAGGAGTTTACTAAATAGATGAATAATGTAATCAAAGTTGTATAGACAAGTTTAAATATTGTAGAAGTGCTATTTCACTATAAACAATTGATATCCTAATTATAAATCATTCACTTCTTTTCATTAAAGCAGTAGGGTCAACCTACATAGTTGGAAGTAATGAAAATATCTTTAAAAATGGAATAATACTAACTTCTCATTAATTCAGGTTTGAACTGTTTTTACTCTCTTAGCTGCTATTGCTTTATTTTGAATTTCCAGTATGTGACTTTTGAGACATATAGAGATATATTTCATAAAGGAAAATTTTTAGGGGGAAGAATTCAAAATGAAGATAGAATATTGACTAATACTATAAAGACTGGGAACCACAGGCTTGTAAAAATATAATTGGGATGCCATTTTGTTTCTTTCCACAATTCAAGTGGAAAGCATTTTTTCTAAAACCGAAGGAACCTTTTAAAAAATACAGGAAGGCTACTAACTCAGAAAACAAGCAATTTGAAAAAGGCTCATAAAATACTAGGTTTTTTGGTTTATTTTTGGAGGGAGAAATATGAAACGTTCTATTCATCTGCCTCTTAGTTTTAGAATAGACAACCTTTCCAATTCTCAGTTGGAAACTGGATTATTGCCTATTGAGTTATTTTATAGAAAATTTTCTTCAGACAAGGTTTGGCCTTGGGGCCCAACTGAGCTCCAACTCTGTTTCTTCTATTATTTAATGAGGCCTTACCATTCACTGTAAGCCTCTGCTATCATTCTTGGTGTTCTTACAAACACGTATTCAACAACAGTTATTTATAAGGCGTATACTAGGCTCTTTGGAGAAAATTTTCTTAATAAACTTTTTATTGCTTTCTAATTAAATTTAAAGTTAAAGAGCAAGAAAAAAACCCAGAAAAGAAATCAATCAGCTAATTAGCTAATCAAAGGATTAGCTCTGAAAGCTTTGAAAAGCCAGAGCCCAAAGAAAGAACAGGGTTTTGAGATTTAATAAACAAATGTTGTCATGAAAAATGTCTGTGAAAGGATTTCCTACAGGTGGTGATATTCTCTATATTCTCATATTTTTAGGTAACATTCTACATATTGATTTGAACTAAGTGCACAATAGATTATTCAATGAAAAATCACATGTTGGGCTAATCAACCACATATCAAAAACAAAATGGATGAAAAACACATGCTGTCCAAATGAAGCTCATCAGTTTTTTAATATGCATATCTTTATTATAAGCTAATTCTGACTAATGAATTAGGCCTGGTATTAAACCAAAAGAGGAGACTCAAATATAGACATAAAACTGATTTTACTGATTACAAAATGCTTGTTGTTTCAACTCTTCAATATTGTACTTTCCCAATGGTACCATATGGCTGTGAATTATGGAACACAAATCTTAGAAGATTCTGAGCTAGCAAGCAACCCAAAAGGAAAAAGAAAAATGATATGCCTTGGGCACATCAGTAGGTGATAGCATATTAAAAATGAACATCTGTATATAAGAAATAATATAACTGTATGGTTAGAAAATCTTGAACCCCCAAAACTACATTACCCAGAATGCTTTTCCCTTTGTGCATGTTTGCATCTTCACGTAATTGTTTATAATTTCTGTAGCTCCTCCCTCTTCCTCTCTTCTTTCCAGAGAGAACTGGGTGGTTTAGGTAGTTTTTTTACTTTAGTTATATTAATAAAACTCTTGAAATATAATACTTAGTTATTGAATATTAATTTTAATCCTTATATAACCCAGAGCTGGTTATGTAATGATGAAAGACAAGAGAGATAATTTGTTATATTTCATAATGCATAATTGACAATGGTCAGTCATATAATAATGAGACAAGAGGACAACATGAGTGGTATAATTTAGGAAGCAGTAATACTTAAGAATGATAGGAATTTCTTCAGAACCACATTAGATAGAGCATATCTAGAAAAACATGGGCAAAAAGAAATGGGCAGAGGGAATATCTAGTTGATAAAATCATGGCTTTTTAAAGGTATAAAGAATGATCCACTGAGCCATCTAATGGAAAATGCTGTTGTTTAAATGTTATCAATTGTTTTCTTACCAGGGCAATTCAGTGTTGGTTGTGTCTAGTAGTGCTCACGGGACCTAGGAAATTAAATGCAGTTTATGCAGGTAGCCTTCGTAGAAAGGCTACATTTTTAAAAGTCTCTTCATAATTATTATGAAGCTTTACAGAGTTATTAAAAAACAAGTACGTAAAAGTGGGAAATTTTTTTTAGTCAAGTGTGCTTTATAATTTAATACATTAAGTTTCCTATCTTCATCAGCTTCTTCAGTAATTAGAAAGTATTCTGTCACAAGTAAATTTGAAAATAGTAAGTTGATAATAAAGACATCAACAGTTATTGGCATATGATGACATTATGATGTTCATCCAATTAATATACAATATCAGCTTCAATAGCCTCTTCCCACATAAATTATTAATATTGTTACTGTATATTTAAGAGGGAAGAGAATCTGATGCTTTGATAGTTAACTATAATGGCAAGAGGAATATGTGGAGGTGCTATAAGAAGACAGATGTTTCTCGAGAAAACAGAATGAGAGCTTGTGCCATATGTGAAAAGTCTGAGGGAGGAACACTAGCATTAGCCATTATCTGTGAGATGCCTTGAAGAGACACTGTGAGAAAACTGAATGCAATGATTATTTTTTAAGACATTATGATGAGAAACCCTAAGGCTCTGAAGTATTTGTTGTTATTCAAACTCTTGGTCATGTCCTGCTCATTGTGATCCCCAACTCTATTAATGGTTTTCTTGGGTGGTTTGTATTTTCTTCTGCTCATTTTAGAGATGCGGAAACTGAGGCAAACAAGATTGCCCCACAGCAAGTAAGTGTCAGAGGCTAGATCTCAACCCAGTATTTCAACCTCCAGACCAGGCATTCTACCCACTGAGCCATCTTTCTATACCTAAATTGTATCATTTCTGATACTAAGTGATTTGATAGTGCCAAGGACTTTGGTGACAAGAATTTCTTTTCTGGATCTTTAATAGCTGTGACTACAGTACCTTTGGAAATAGTTGCTAGGCTGTTTCTGTATAAGAATTGTTTCCTATGCATTAAGAATGATGGTTGTAGATAGTAGTCCAGAAGCACCACCATTCTCAAAGCTCTTGGGTTCAAGGTCTGGGGATGTCATCATTACCAGGGTCTGAGAGGAGAGGCAGTTGCCAAGGTGACAGTACTTGTCTCAACTACCTAGTGCATGTTGTTTCCTCTCTCCTCCTAATCTGGCTGCCTGTCTCTTGTATGGAAACTGGTTGATAGCTGGCAGAGATGGCTGGCTCCCTCTTCATTCGAGTCACCTTCCTAGATGATGGCTATGAAGGCTACAGTGAAAGGACTGAAGGTCTGAGTGGGAGACAAGTGTAGTCATTTGCAGGGTTGCTGTGTTTATCTGCCTACTACTTCTGATGAAGAAGGTGGGTTCCCTCTCCCCAATTATTTCTCTTTTGAATTTTGACTAGGGGGACTGGGCTGGAAGCACATCTGGTGGTTTAGTGGGAGGGAGGAATTGCTATTCTCAATGCCCTTGGATTCAGGGTCCAAGGAGTAATGGTGATCAAGGTGATGATAGTGTGGTTGTAATATGACTTCCATGGCACATGTTACCTCCTGCCTCCCCTTGAAGTGCCATGCTGTCAGCTAGGCTGGCTTATCTGCCCTATGAATGGCAGCTGGTTGGCAACTGATGGAGATGGTTGACTCTCCATAGGACTATTTCCCTGGATGATGGCTACAAGCAGAACCCTATAGGGATAGAGTAGTTGGCATGTTGTCTCACCTACTAGAAAATAGGAAGATATAGTATGAAGCCATACTTTCTTTTCTCATGTTAAAGGAAATGCTTGGTTATATGTATTAAAGTAAATTCTTTTAAGTTGCCAGTAGAATATTGACCATATATTACTTTCAAAATCTTATGAATCCATTTCCTTCATATGGTAAGGTGAATAGAGGGTCATTATACTATTAGATTCTAAGAAGGAGGCCAGGTTCATATAGACTATGCTCTCTACCACATCATGGGTCAGCCTACAAATTTTGTTCAAATCATATTTGCAATATTAAAAAATGTAAATGCAGCAATAATTGCTATAAGGTGCCCCTGGGATGTGTAATACTGGAATAAAATATTAATTCTTAATAATTCAGTAGTATTCCTAGCAATCGACTAAGTTTTTCAGTAAATCCATTATCTCAGGCTTGTCTAACCTAGGAGCAGTGATATGTCATGAGAGTAGGCTTCATGATGAAAGAAATAACTCTCTTTAGGAGGAAGACCTAGGAAGATATTGATACCCAGTTTTCATTATAAAATACACAAATTCCAAACACTAGGATACTTTATAGCAAATTGCACAGTACTCCTTGTTTTGAAGAGTTAAGGTCAACAAGAAAGAAGGAAAGGAAACTAAAATATGCATGATGGTCTGTCATTGTGTAAAATTTAAAATTTACATCATGTAATAGAATGTAAATAAAGAAAGATGAGTTTCCCTTTGAAAAGAAATCAAAATGCCATTTATGGCTCACAGGTCACTAAAAACAACAGCCCTACACCTTTTTTTAAATTGCTTGTACTCCAATACTAACCATAGAATTAAGTGATATAGCACTCAGATATTTCTGTTCTGAGACTGAAAATGAGATTTAGAAAGGAAAACAAATATATTTAAATTTTAATACTTATGTTAATATCTAGGGGGGGAAATCCTACAAATAAACAAGATATCTCATGGAGTCATCTCCAAATAGTGAGCATTGAAAGCAAGGATAAGAAATTTAGACTTTAATTACTCTATTACAAAAATGAATAATATGGAAATAGGTTTTGAGTGATAATAAATGTGGAACTGCTTGTCAGCTCTGGGAGAGGGGAGGGAGACAACATGAATCATTTAACCATGGAAAAAATATATTAAAAAAAAGAAATTCAGACTTTATTCTGTAAGTAACAGGAAACCACTGACAATTACCAAGTAAACTGATAATTTAAGAAATAATAAAGAAAGTCAGAACGAAGAGGGTTTCAACTTTTTCAACAATAAGTTGGGGCTCTTTTCTGACATGAAAGGAACTTTTCATGCTATTTCTCTTTGCTTAAAGTAAATAATACAAGGTAGATAACAGAATAGCATTCTTTTCAAGGGTTCTACCAGAGGTTAATTCTTTAGATAAAGATAAGGCAAGATTCTTTCACTGGCCACAGATGAAGATGTTCAACCACATTTATTTAATGCAGTTGAAGATATAATTTCTGAGGCTGCACTGGGGAATTAAATCCTGCAACTGCCCACATGCAAATGGCAATTTATTTTTGTTAGTAGAAAGTCTGATAAAAATAGATTTGCTCTGATTTTGGAATCCTACTAAAAAGAGGTCAATTTGCCTACTGAACCATGGTAGTGATCTGTAGAGAGAGTTATTGGAGATATAAGTAAAAAGGCTGTCCCTTTAGAGATACAACTGATAGAAATTTTGAGAAGCTCTTCACCCAGTACACACACAGGCCTTCCGACTTTAGGACCATTTAATTTCCATATATGAAAAGGTTTTAATTACAAACAAACAACTGGAAATGTGATCTTGTTTGACTCTTATGCAATAAAACATATACCAACTCACTTGCACAGCACTTTAAAGTTTACAACTCTGTGATGTTGGTGGTAGTATTTTCTACATTTTTTTTTTGTCTAGACATGATTTTACTGGTATAGAGAACTCCCAGTAAAGAAACTCCCTCTCAGAAAGCTCAGATGAGCGACTCTTCTGCAATTTATAGAACTCCTTGGAGGCCCCGAGAGGTTAGGTGAGTTTTCTAGAGTCATATAGCTAATATATGTCAGAAGCAGGACTTGAATCCAGTTGTGACTCAGTACCTCAAGGAAGTTCAAAATTATAGTCAAAATGTAGTAGAGTTGGAATTCTCACCTAGGTTTTCTGCCCCATGGTCCATATTATTTCCATTTATTTCATAGTGGTTCTCACATTTATCATAGAACTGCTTGGTGATAAGAAGACTTGGAGGGAATGTGATGACTGTCATTAACTTTTTGAAGGGTAAGTCATGTGAGGAAGAGACGGAGACTATTCAGCTTGGCCTCAGAGGCCACAAGAAGGAGTGATAGATAGAATTCACAAAGTAGCAAATTTAAATCTGATGAAAGCAAAAAACTTCTCAACAATGAGAGTTTTCCCAAAGTATGGTGACCTGACTCAGGGGTAGTGGGCTCCCCCTCATTAGAAATCTTTAAGCAATGGAAATCACTGTGACCACAGAGAAGAGAATACAAATGTGGGGAGGTAGTCTTAGAGCTACAGATTTCTTTTTTTTAAATGCTAAGTAATATTCCATACTAATGGAATTATATGGATAATATGGGCAGATAGGTGGCACAATAAATAGAGTTCAATCCTTGGAGTCAGGAAAACTCATCTCCCTGAGTTCAAATGTGGCGTCAGACACTAACTAGCTATGTGATCCTGGACAGGTCACTTAACTCTATTTGCCTCAGTTTCCTCATCTGTCAAATTAGTTGGAGAAGGAAATAGCAAACCATTCTAGTGTCTTTGTCAATAAAACCCCAAATGGAGTCATAAAAACTTAGACATTACTGAAATGAATGAATAACAAAAAATTCCATACCAATCCCTATTTCAAGCAAATGTGGGTTGAAACTGTTAAGTACCAACCCACTGCACTGAAGTGGAAGAACAATTTACATTTTTTCCAGGTGAATACTTCCTGATGGCCAAAGAGAGAACTGTAGCCATTTGGAAAACTGTACAAGGCATGTGCTAAAGAGGAACTCAATTGACTACTGAGGTTGTGGCTCAAGGAGAATGTCACCAACAGACAACTCGAGTATTACATCCCTTCCTGAAAAATCGCTATAATAACATTCTGTTATCTGATGGGCTCAAGGTAGGCAGCCTATAGTAGTCTTTTTCTTTTTTTAGTTTTCTAAATGACTTTTATTTATTTCAACAAATAATTCCTAATTACATGTAAAAATTTTAAACCATCATTTATACATTTCTCTCCCTTTATCCTTCTCTCTCATGAGAAGGCAAACAATTTGATATCAATTATACATGTGAAGTCATACAAAATGTATTTCCGTATCAGCCATGTTGCAAAAGAAAATACAAACAAAATAAAACAAAAATGGAGAAAGTCTAAAAAGTATGCATTAGTCTGTATTCAAAGTTCATATGTAGTTTCTTTAGAGGTAGATAGCATTCTTCATCATGGTTCCTTTGGATCATTGTCTTGAGAAGAGTAGTTAAATCTTTCAGAGTTAATCATCCTTACAATATTGCTGATAGCTGTTACAATGTTCTCTTGGTTCTGCTAACTTCACTTGGCATGAATTCCTATAAATCTTCCCAGTTTTTTCTGAAACCATCCTTCCCTTCCTTCTTTCTTCCTTTCTTTCCTTTCCCATACAAGTCTGTGAAACTCTTATACTATAATTCTCTGAGTCACAAATGGGGCAATAATGTGTTACATTGAAATGCATGTTACATAAAGGTATTCTTGTTAAAGTATAGATTAGACCATATGGACTCTATGGTTACTTCCAACTCTGAAATTTGAAAGCTTCATTAAGTATAGAAACATCTCCTTTCACAACCCTCCGTCAGAAAGTGGCTCTTAAGTAAAGCACATATATAAAGTTTAGAAAAATGAGGAATGGATAAATTTGCCAGGATATCACTCAACAAACCTCTAATGTAACTGAAGTTTGTTTATGTTGTTCAATGACCTTCCTTCTCTGTGCCCTCTTCTCTCCTATTACAGGCACTTGGTCCTTGTTTCAATGCCCTTTTCCTTCCCAGGCAGCAAGGGGAACAAGTAAGTTTGGGTCTATTTCTTTGGGCTCTGCCATCCAATCAAAACTTCTCTGCTTCCTCCTTAATCCCACAGAAGCATTGAAATTAATTTGCTTACTAATTAATTAAAAAATAATCTCTTACCTTCTGCCTTAGAATCAATCAAGCAAGCAGGAAAGGCTAGGCAATTAGGGTTAAGTGAATTGTGCAGGGTCACACAGCTAGTAAGTATCAGTCTTGAGCCTAGGACTTCCCATCTCTAGACCTGGCTCTGTATCCACTGAGCCACCTAGCTATCACAATGACTAATTCTTGATGAAATAATTCATGTTAAGTTCTTAATAGTTTGATGTTACTACCCCTTTTGATGTGTAATTTAACTAATGAATAATTTTCTAGTGGTAAGAATCTTTGGCAGAGTAGAAAAAGAAAACTGGGAGAAGAGAACATGGGTAGAAGCCTCCTCAAATGACACCAAATTTAAGCTTTAAGCAGGTCCCATATTTAGCTAAAGAATATAATTATATTAATAAAATCAATCCATTCTCACTTATTTATTATAAACATCCTGTGCTAGACCCTGGGGGAGATACAAAGTCTATATAAGAAAATGCTTGTCTTCAAGAAGTTTATAGTTTGATAGGAGAATGGTGTAAGTATAGATATTTGTACAGATACAATTTGCATAAGTGTGTTAGATTGTTTTAAAACAAAAAAAGTGACATATGCAATTTGAGACAGGTCACCTACTAATTTGTGACATGAAGTGCTTCAAGCAAAATCACAGTAAAAGAATATAGTTATGGTGGTTGGCATTTTTAAAGCACCTGAGCAATTTCTATACCTGGGGCTGGCAGCTGAAGAGGATGCAAGAGGAGTGATGGATGGGCTCCCCTCAAAAGTGGCCACCAAGGGAATGAAGCCTGGCCTTGGACATCAGATAGTTTCTATGATGGTGAAGGGGGTGAAGTGATACCCAGGAAGAGGTCACTCTTACCATCATGGGGCAGGATAACTAGAGGGAGAAATTACCCTAGGAGATAATGTTGTTGATACCCTCTAAATTTCTTACTGTGACCCTCTTGAATGACTTATGTCTCTGAATAACAACTAATTCATACAACTCAAGAATATAGAACTAGGGATTCGAGTCTAGGTCATTTCTGTTTTATAGATAGAGAAACTGGGAGAGCACGTGTAGGGAGTAGATTCTGTTCTGTTCACCATCCTGAATCCTATCATCTCTTTTTTCCCAAAGCCTTCAGAGAGAAATCTTTATTAATTTTCATTCATTTATAAATGGAAGAGGTAAATAAATACTCCAACTAACTGGCAATTACATTAGCATTCTATGAAAATTCTCATTGTTTTCTATACTATAGGGGAAATAAAATTTTAAAAATTATTTTGTTTGAAAAAAAACACAAAGGAAATAACATCTTTTGAAACCCTATTCTGCTGATTGTGACCAATTTACAAGAGAACTCTAAAACTGATAGATTCTTGCTTGTGAGAAAATATATATACCATCCCTTTCACTCATCATTCTCTAAACCATGTCCCTTCCAGCTAACTACCAGTACATATCTCTCTTTTAAAAATACTTTTCAAGAGGTAGCTAGGTGGCTCAGAGAATAGAGAACCAGGCCTACAGATGAGAGGTCCTGTGTTCAAAATTGACCTCAGACGTTTCCTAGCTTTGTGACCCTGGGCAAGTTACTTAATCCCCATTGCCTAGCTCTTACTGCTCTTCAGCCTTGGAAATTGATTCTAAGAGAAAAGGTAAGGGTTTAAAACAAGCAAACAAACAAACACTGTTTAAAAGACTTCTGCCCTTCATGAAACTTTCCCTGGTTCTACCTATAATCAATAATGCTAGCAACCCCTTGGCTATAATGATCTGTTTTAAATTTATTGTGTTTTCCTACATATACTTTTATTATGCTTATCCTATTGTTCCTAAAACTCTGGAAAATAGGGAGCATTTTTCATTTACATACCTTGTAAATTTCCTAAAGCTTTACTAATAGTGACAAATGAATAAATATTGTTTACTGATGCAAAAGAAACTTCAGGAAATAGCCTAGCCTTTGTACCACATCCTTGAAATTGGAAGACCCAGATTTAGTCAGACCAAGGAGTGTATGAGACAGTTGTCAAAACTGCCTACTCAGTGGGGTTTCAATAACATCCCATGAGGTTTTACTAGAAGAGCTCTTCTCAGCCAATAGTTTATGCCCTTATTCCTCCTCCTGAAGAAATATTCTACCTTGATTTGTTCCCAAGATTACCTCAACTGCACACCTACTCCATACTACTAACCTTATATCATCTCTATAACTATGTAACAGTTGGCCCAATGCCTATTTAACCCCATTCTTTCCTTTCCACCTCTTCTTACCACTATCTAATATCTATAAAGAAAACTTAAGAGATGGCTGTCTACCTTCTAATATAGAAAGATATCTTCAAATAATGTACCGCTTAAATTTCTTCTGGCTCAAAATCTACAACCTTGTGACTCTGCTGCAAAAATGTCACCACTGAATACTTCTATTATTACAAGATATTACTTGTATTAAAACAACCTTTTTATGCTTGAGAGGGATGTTAGTGTCTGTAACTATTTTGATGAGGAAAAGAAAACTCAAGTCTTCTAGGGGATCTTAGATTTAATGCCAGAAAGGACTTTTGGGACCATGTAGTCTAACCCCCCCTCCTTTTATGGATGAAGAAAAAATTCAGAGATTCCAAGAGGTTAATTGACTTAAGATAACAGCTAGTTAGTGACAAAGCTGAGGTATAAACCCAGGCCAGAACTAACCAATGTTTTACTCAGCATTTGAAGAAATGTTTCTAATGTGTTTACAGGAAGTCAAGTATCCTGGTTCACCTGATGGTAATAATAAATAGTTATAACTAAGTCTGAATCAAATTAATTTTTGATTCCCTCATATTGGACATTTATGATAAAAATTCAAAATTTTGTTTAAAGGAGAAATTTGTCATGTTAGGTCTCACAGCCCAAGAGTCTGTTTCTGTTTCACACTGATGCAGCTACAAACACGTCTGCAATGCATAAAAAAAAAGCCTAATATGAAGGACGAACTTTTTTTAACTTTTAATTCTGAGGGAAAGCCCATAAGCTTAGTTCCAGAGAAGTCTTAGGAAAAAAAGCAAAGGAAAATGTTTTCTGCCTCAGGATGTGGTCCCATCAGAAAATCTTATTTATTTATCCTTCCTACTGTTGGTCATCACTAAGTGTCATAAGAGACTTAAATGAAATCTAGGTAACTCTAGAGATGAGAATCAGGAAGCAGACCTGGAGAGAATGGGTGGAGGCTGAGTTTCCTTCCCACAACCACCACAGTACCCATGATTCACCTAATGTCTTCTACGTGCCACTCCCTAGGTTCCAATCACAGCAGCATCTCTGTCTTGGGGTCTGCCTACCCCATATCCCACATGAGCAGAGAGTGGGAAAGGAGTTTAGATGGCAAGATTATACCTAATTGACTCAGTTTTTGTCCCACCATAACCCATCCTCAACCCTTTTTTCCTCACTAATGTTTTTGTCTCAGACCCTTGCAGATATTCCCAGTTCTCTCTGATTGTGTTATCCTATCCCCATGAGATTCCACTTTATTATAGACTCATTAACTGAGATAGCATGTGAAGAAATATAATACACTCTTTGACCCAGCAATACCAGAATCCATCTATATCCTAAAGACATCAAAGAAAAAGGAAAAGCATCCACAAATGCCCACTATCTAGTTAGATAGGAGAGAGACATTGTAAGCGCTTTAAATTCCCAAAAGAGGCATTTTTAAAATTTAAATGTAATAAAGAACTAGCGTGCATTAGGAAAATCACTTTGGCAGCTATGTGTTGGATGGAGTGGGGTAGGGATAGTCTGAAGGATGGGAAGCCAATTAGGAGGTTATTTTAATAGATTAGGCAAGAGTACTGAGAACTTGAACTATGGGGGTAGCTGTGTGAATGGAATGGAGACAAGACAATGTTGCTGTGGAGGGAGAAACAAGTTTTGGCACCAATTGACTAGCTATATGGGGTGAATAAGAGTGAGGAGTTGTGTGACATTCCTGGGATCTGACTGTGTTCCAAATACTATGCTTTTCCCACAATATCAAGCTGCAAAGTACAGCACCCAGGTGGATTATCTATCCCTCACACTTGATACATCACTGGCCCACCTAGTTTTCTGATCATATATCTCTAGAATAATATATTTTATGCTACTTCTTACATGCAAATCATTGTTAAATATGCACATTGACCATTTCCCCCCCCATTTTCCTCCCTATGTCTGCCTGTTCATGTCTCATACTTTTATTATGTTGTTCAGTCATTTTAGTTGTATCCAACTTTTTCTGACCCTATTTGGAGTTTTCTTGGCAAAGATAATAGAGTGGTCTGCTGTTTTCTTCTACAGCTCATTTTAAAGATAAAGAAATTGAGGTAATCAAGGTCACAAGGTAATCTGAGGCCAAATTTGAACTCAGGTCTTCCTGACTCCAGGTCCAGTGCTCTATCCACTGTGTCACCTAGCCATCCCATACTTTCATTAAGGTAATTCTAAAAATGGGAGTAAATAATTTTTACAAAAATAAAACAGAATAGTTGTTTGTGCTTTCTTTATAGCCTTTCTTTTTCTTGTAGTAACACTTAGGAATCAACTTTTTCTAATTGTTTATGTTCTCTTTAAATATATATTTTAAAACCCTTTACTATCTGGCTTATTATCAAATTCTAAGACAGAAGAGTGGCAAGGGTTACTAGGCAATGGGATTTAAGTGACTTGCCCAGGATCACACAGGTAGGAAATATATGAGGCCACATTTCAACCCAGGTCTTCCTGACTGGAGACCTGTCACGCTATCCACTGTGCTACCTAGCTTCCTCCTCTTTAAGATATCTTTAGGAAATACTGATACTTCAACACTCTCAAAATTGTGCGGCCTCTAGCACAAACTTCCTTGGTCTGATCTGTGCCTTCATTTCCATTTCTTCATACAGTATATTAAGGGCTGAATTGTCAATGATGAAGAAAATAGTTTGCTACAGAAATGGTGACAGATCTCTTCAACTTGTTATCTGTTTGCTGTCTCCTTTCCATTTTCATTTTTTCCATCGTTCATTTTTAGTTTTTCTTAGGAGCTAATTGGATCTCCACCAAACATTTGGGAAACTTATTTTCCCTCCAGTTTCTTCACTGTGTTTTGAGGTGACATTGCTCATAGTCTTTCACCAAACTTCTTCTAGGATGTTTTTCAGATAAGCCTACATTCCAAACAAGTTGCAAGATAAAAAATTAATATCCAAAAACTTCAAGTATTATATTTTTAAAAGAATTTATTAATAATAACTTGAAAAAAAGGGAAAATGATAGCAAAGAGAGAGGCCCGTGAAAAGTGGGAAGAGAGAGCAAAAAAGGCGGGGTTGTAGCAAACTTATTTATAAAATGTAAGGAAGCAAAGTAGGGAATGTAATTCAAGGAATTCTGGGAAAAGTAAAGGAATTCTGGGGAACACAGTCTTGGAGAATACAATTCTTTTTACACATAGTGTAGCCCCTGGTTTCTGTGTTTCTCTTCTTGGCAAATATGGTAGGTGCTTGCTGGGTCAGGGGTTTCTAGGTTCTTTTAGCATCTTTATTATGGCAATTGTTCTGAGGGTGATTGTGATACTGTCTATTAAATGTTCCTTTATCTATTTTCCAGCCTCAGTAGCTTGACTAAGCCAAGGGTAGGGCTCTTCTAATTGTATGCAAATCCTCTTTTCATCTTTATCCCTTCCTCTAATTTGGTGTTGATTCTGATCTTTGCTCTAACAAGTTGATGGTCTGACAAATATACGAAGGGCTGATTCAGAAGTTACTGCCCTCAGTGACTAATCATTTCTTGTCTGTTAAGATGGTTTCACTTTTTTTGTGATGTTACTTGTGGCTGGTCATGTCCAGCACCACCCAGCTCTCTTCTTGAAGAAAACAAATATTCATGACAATTAGGTATGAATCTTCTCATGAGGCTAGGTTACAAGCTTCTGGCCTCTTTTGAACCATATTTCCCCATATTTTTCATTCTTCTATGCCTACTGAAGTCATTAAGTCTGAAAGCATTATTTTGATTAAATTTGAAGTTCATAACTGAGCTTCTCATAAAATTTCTCCATGTTTTCATCATCTACAATAAGATGGTTAAAAATGTGGTTAATGTGGAGTTTAAAATCACCTTTGTTTCTAAATAAGTATACGAAGGCTTTGTAACAAAGATTGAAAAACAAAGAGGTAAAAAAGGAAACTCATTAAAAAAAAAAGCAAACATCAACTAAACCTAATGTGATATTTAATGTTCCACACCCATTGTCTCCCACCTCTTTGAAGATGAGAAGGAAGAACATTTTCTTATCTCTTCCACAGGATCAAGCTTCTCATTATAATTACCCAATGTTCAGCTTAATCTTTCTTTTCTTTCAATTTATACTGTTGCAGTTATTTTGTAAAATTTTCCCTAGATTAACTTCACTTTTTAACTGTTAATATAATTTTTTATGCTTCCCTAAATTCTTAAAATGTCTTATTTCTTATGGTGCAACGATAGTCTAATACATTCATGTGCCACAATCTGTTTAACTATTTCTCAATCCATGGTCTGTAATAGGTATTTATACAAAAGCTACAAATGCCTCAGTAGTCTTTTTGTATAAACTAATCATAAGCTCTGTATATAAAAGCACAGAAAAAAATAAGTGAAGGTAAACTCTAGGAAGTATCTGGAAACTTTTGTGTGTATAGTATCCAGGTAGCCTATACATTGCGACTTGATGCTTCCTAGTCCCATTTTTATTCATTATAATCGGAAGACAGGCTCTAGGGATCTGAGCAAAATGTCTGGGGCCAATTCTTTCTCTATTTCAGTGAAGCATAATCACTGTCTTGTTGAAAATAAAAACAACAATAATGATTTTAGCAAACATTACAACAGTCCAATGAACATCCAATATAAAAGAATAATACAGGATAACAACCTGGTTTCAGGATTGTTTCTATGGGAACTCTGTAAAGCTATGAAAAGAATGAGATAATGAAACATAGCTTACATTTACATGGCAATTAATGGTTTATAAAGTACTTTACACACATTGTCGTTTGATCTTCATGATAATTCTGTGAAGTAAGATGTCTGAGTATTGTTATCACCAGTTTCCAGATGAAGAAACTAAGATTACCTTCTATTTAACTTGAGGCTGAGCCCATGGAGCATCAGAGGTAAGAGTCTCCATGATGAATACTGTAGCTACAAAGAGTGATGATGACAGGTAATGGATAGATAATATTCATCTACAACTGTCTCTAAGTATGTCTACATTTTCCACTAGAATATTTGTATGTGAAAATAAGAAACAATGAGTCAACATTAGAATTCTGAAAAATATCTCCAAAAATGATTAGTTTGAGTAAGAGCTTCAATAATAAGAACAATAATATTAATAATAATTATGGCCAGCATTTGTACAGCACTTCCTGCAAGCCAGGCATTGTGCTAAGCACTTTTTCAACTAATCCCATTTTACAGATAAGGCAAACGAGATCTAAATTATTTGCCCAGGATCACACAGCTAGGGTAATACTCCACAAGGTACAGAAAGGAGGTAAAGAATAGTAGTAGTCTCTCGGTAACCGAGGATGACGATTGTCTTTGTGCTCTTTCATCTGTGATGTAGATGAGTGTGCACAAAAACACTTGTGCATGAAGGAGATTTAAGTGGAAAAGTCGATGCACAGAGACAGTCCCACTCTCTCTGCGTTGGAAGCCTGGGTCCAGTGGCATGAAAAGTCGTTACACCTGGAGACTTCCTCAGCTGCATTGGATGGCTGAGTTGTCTTTTGTGCTCCAACATGCCCTAAGCACTCCACAGTGCCTTGCTGTGTCGCCATCTCAGCCGTTGAACCTTCTTATTGGTTTCTTCCATCTGTTCCACTGAAACAGTCTTCACATGCTGGGTGAGCAAAGCCCTGATTCACCAGGGGTCGACGTCGACCTGATGGCTACCTTCATAAGGTTTAGCCGGCCTGTCGAAGCCGTTGCCCCAGGTGTGGTCTCTGCCTCATGCTAGCAGCTACTGGGAGCCACAAGTGAGAGCTGGGTGTCAGGTGAGGGTCTGAGGCTGGAGAGCTGCCCTAGAAGGGCATGACAAGCCCTCCATACCAGAGATACTATTCCTCCCTGAGAACCCCATAACACATCTGATGATGTGTTTGTAGCTGCATCAATGTGAAATAGAAACAGACTGAAGAATATTAGAAATGAAAAGGGTCTTGGGTTGAAAGATAAATGGGATAGTCCAAACTGTCTCAGGAAGAACAGCATGTAGGAGCAGCTAGGTGGCTCAGTGGAGAGAGTGAAGCAATCCTGGGTTCAAATTTGAGTTCAGATACTCCTAGCTGTGAAACCCTGGGCAAGTCACAACCCCAATTGCCTAGCCCTTAAGACTCTTTTTGCTTTGGAACCAATACTTAGTATTGTTTCTAAGAAGAAGATAAGGCTTAAAAAATAGTATGCACTGCCCATATTTAACTTCATCATTGAAAAACCACTAAGTGGGGCATGTGTCTAATTTTATGTTTGATTCAGCACAGTCATTGTTGACTAGTAACAGCCTGATGCCAGAGTGATGACCCATATTGAAATGCATCTAGCAGAATTGCCAGGTAAGAGTGTCACCCAGCTAATTAAGAGTCACCCCAATGAATGACAACAAACATTTGGTGCCCAGGAATGCTACAGCGAAATCCAAGGCACAAGCCAGTCTTGCATACCAAGCTTCTGAGAACCAGTAGTTAGATTCCTTAAAAAGTGCCGAATTCTAGGCTACAGGAACAATTTTCATTGAGAAAGTAAGGCACATGCATAAATACCATCTGAACAGATTTTGTCTTGGGGTTGATCTTACCAAATGAGGGAAGCTCTCTCGAGAATTATTATTTGGGGAATCTGAGTTTAAATGTACATCAACACACCTGGCTTCCTTAGTTGTTTCCCCGTAGTATCAGTAGTACTGATTTTTTTTTTGTTCTTACACAAACATCATAGAAATGAGAGGCACATTTTAAGAAAATACTAGTAGCCTGGAGGGTTACCAAGATGGTGAGGAGACTAGAGATCATTATGTTTGAGATTTGTAAAAAGTAGCGATATTATATCAAACTTAAACAGAAACAGATTCCTTAGCGTACATATTGACTTAGAAAACCACAAATTAATATTATCTATGTGTGGGGACAGCATGAAAACAGCAAGGGCTCTCACACTGTTCCCACATCTATGTTGTATTATGTTTATTTTGTTAAACACTTCTGAATTGTATTTTAATCTCATTCAGGCCTCATTGGGAAGTTTTGCAGATTGCAAAAGAGTTTGACATCCCTGTATTAAGGGGCAGCTAGATGGCTAAGGAGATAGAGCCCAGGGTCTAGATATGGAAACTCTAGGGTTCAAATCTCACCTCAGACACTTCCTAACTATGTGACCTTTGGGCTTAATCCCAATTGCTTAGCCCCTATTGCTCTTCTGCTTTGGAAACAATACTTAATAAAAGAACTGGAATGTTTTGTTTGGAAAAGAAGTTTAGAACAGAGGTCCTTAACCAGGTTTCCACAAATTCTGAGGGGTACAAAGACACAATTTGGAGGGGTTCATAAAATTGTATGGGAAAAGTTACACCTTTATTTTCACTGATCATTGATTAAAATTTAGCATTCAATTATTTAAACTATTACTCTGAGAAGGGGTCCACAGGCTTCACTGTCAAAGGGTTCCATGACACAAATACCCTGATTGAGGGCCCCTGATTTGGGGGGAGACATGATAGGTATTATCATACATTTGAAGTCCTGGACTTCAAATTTCTGGACTACGTGAGTGAGTCCAGAAAACAGATCTCAAAGCAATGGGAAGCAGAGACAGAAAGGTCTATTTTAGTTTTTGAATTTGTTTTTTTAACCCTACCCTCTGTCTTAGTATCTGAAGAGTGGCAATGGCTAAGCAATTGGGATGAAGTGACATGCCGAGGGTTACACAGATGGAAGGGTCTGAGGCCTCATTTGAACCCCCAGACCTCCCAATTCCAGGTCTAGCACTCAATCCACTAAGCTATCTAGTTGCCCCCATATTTTAGTTTTTGCTCTAAAGAAAATATTCCAAATAATGAGGCTGCCTGAAAGTGGAATAAACTGCCTTAGATGTTTTCCATTACTAGAGGTCCTTAAGAGGCTGTGGGTGACACTTGCAGGAGACTTCATGAAGGGGAATGCTTTCCATTTATAGGCTGGACATAGGATTTAAAGATAGAAGGAACCTTAAGGCTATTCTAGTCCAATGCCTTCCTCTTACAGAGGAAAAAAAACCTGAGATTTTAAGAGATTGGATGTCTTGCCTGAAATTATATAACCAGCTACTCTCTTTGAGAACTGAGAATGGTTGACTGGGGAAACAATGGGGGCGAGAAATCCCTATGATATGTAAATGTGAAAGGATAGTGTTAGAGAGTAAGAAGTGATGAATAAGAATTCAGAAAAGTATAAAGATCTGTATGTAATGCAGAGTAAAATCAGGAGTGTAAAAAGGACCATAAAAAAATCAAAGATCATTTAAAGGAAGCCAAGCCCTGAGTTACTGAAAAAGTAATGGTGATCCTAGAAAACAGATAGCCAGATAAATCTCTCTCCTCCTTCAATTTTTAATCTAAAACCCATGGATGCCATTAGGGAATCTGTGAAGTAGTAAATAGGTTTTAGCAGGCTGTCAAAAAGGGTCCATGACAAAAAAGGTTAAGAATTCTTGTGTTAGAGACCACAGTAACAGAATGTTTGTAAACCTTGTCTGATGCAGTTACTATATCAGATATTTTTGCTTAATTGTATTTCCTTGCTGGATACTAGGTGGCAGGATGGATAGAGTACCAGGCATGGAGTCAGGATGATGTCTCTTCTTGAGTTCAAATCCATCCTCAGACTGTCTATGTGTGACCCTTAGGCAAGTCACTTAATCCTATTTGCCTCAGGCAAGTCACTTAATCCTATTTGCCTCAGTTTTCTCTACTATAAAATGAGCTGAAGAAAATGGTAAACTATCAGATAGACAGAAGGGTAAAGAGGTAGACAGATAGATAGATATATTCTAATTCCTGTGGCATGATTTGATTCTAAGTCTATTTCAAGTTTAATACTATATATATTCTACCATGATCTGATTCCCCAAGTCAGGAAAAATCTTTTCTTTTTCAAGTCTTGAAAAGCACTTTATTTGTACCTCCCACACACTTACATGTTTATTGATATATTTTTTTACTTTATCTATATTTTCTAATATCCCCATATCTTTCCCCATATCCCCAGAGAGAAATCCCTAATAACAGAAAACAAAAGAAAGAAAAAAAAACTCAGTTGATCAAAGTAACAGACATCAATCAGACACAACAGTATATGGAGTGTTTTAAATGCATCACCTTCCCCTCTGCAAAGCCCAAAGGGAGAGTTTTATCTCTCATATATTTATGTCCTTCAGTTAAGTATGCTTCATATTCTCCCTTATGCCTCATAAGATTCTAAGCAACATGATGGTAGCTCCTTATATCATCTTTGTATCTTCTCTAGTGCCTAGCTCAGTGCTCTGCTCAAAGCAGATCTCTAATAATTTATTTAACTTCTTTGGAACTATAAAATGAGAAGTGTGTACTAGATAACCTCTGAGGTCCCTTCCAGATTTAAATTTATGAGCCTATGATTACCAAATTGAAGGGAAAAAATTAGTGTCTAGTTTCAATTGGTGATCTAAACAATATTTAAAATTAGATTTCATAAGGGAGCATCTGAATTAATTCTTCCCTATATAAGTCTATACCATGTTTGGTGACCAAATAACCAATGATCAATAATACTATCTGTGATTTTTTTTTCCTTTTCAGAAACCAACATAAGCAAAACTGAGTCAGAAAGATTGGTACTACAAAATCCTTACTTTTTTATTCATGGCACAATGGTGACACTGAGTTTTGAAAGCTCTGTTAATGAACTTCAAGTTCTGGCTGGTTTTACATCAAAATTGAAAGGCTTCACAAGGATGAATATGGTGACAGGCTTTAGTTCTTTAAAGCTTGCCTAAATTCAGAGAGACATATTACCAGGTTAACCACTTGGTCTGTCTTTCTTTCTTTCTTTCTTTCTTTCTTTCTTTCTTTCTTTCTTTCTTTCTTTCTTTCTTTCTTTCTTTCTTCCTTTCTTCCTTCCTTCCTTCCTTCCTTCCTTCCTTCCTTCCTTCCTTCCTTCCTTCCTTCCTTCCTTCCTTCCTTCCTTCCTTCCTTCCTTCCTTCCTTCCTTCCTTCCTTCCTTCCTTTCTTCCTTTCTTCCTTCCTTCCTTTTTTTTTTTGCCACAGATATTCATTAAGCCTGTAGGGATTTCAATTTGCATTGGTGGAGGGAGGTACCCATATAGATTCCACCAAGTAAGTCATCCATGTAAGTATTGGAATGATACTAAATGCTTAGGCTTCTAATTGCTATAAGCAAAGACTTAAGACTCTGGACTCCCAAACAAAACAGGTCACATGATGAAGTACCTCCATTTTAAATTATGTGTTATATATCCTATTATGGAAATAATGATCTAAAGTTAGAAAACAGAGACAGAAGGAATTGGAAGAATATAAAGCTTTTTATGGTTATATAATGTTTTAATATACATTAATTTATTTGAAAAAAATACCATGGTTTTCAATAAGCATGAAAAGTAGTTTTAAAAAAAAGCAGACCCATTATTCATCATGGTAGGCTCCAGAGAGAAGCAAAGGTCACAGACTAGAAAAATATGCAAAGAAATACATATTAAATTGCACTGATACAGAACTCTTGGAGATAATACAACTTTCTATATAGTCACAACTATCAGGAAAGATTGTCTAGAGTTTTAGATTTTTTTAAATATGGGGATATTAGGCACAGGGGAAAATATTTGTGTTTACAGCACAGAATAAAAGATCAAGATAAAAATAAGGGAACAGTAAGTCTTATAAAGTCAGAGGTGTATTTGCAGCACCTTTAATGCTTTTCTTGTCTAAGAAATCGTTTTCTATTTGTATATTTCAACCTTCAGAAATCAAAATGCCTACAAGCCCAGCTCCAGTCACTTAGGGTATCCAAAGGCCTATTTATCTGCATTGGGTAGCACAGTGTCTGTATTCTCTACCAGACTTTCATTGAGCAATGATTTCTCTAGAAGGCTCTAATTATGCAAATATAAAAAACTACTGGCAGTTGGAGATCTACTGTGTCTTGTTTCCTGAGGTTATAGCTTGGAATAGTACAAACAGAGAACAGGCAGCGAAGAATGAAAATAGGTCAATGAGATAATACTGACCTGCTGGGACTGCCAGGGTCAGAGGAATGCTTAAACCCAGAAACCCTAAGGCTTTAAAATCTAGATGTCAAGGTAGCAATCTAACTAAAAGCTTTTTACCTCCTTTCAATGAACCAACAAGCATTCATTTATTTATCATGAGCTGACTATGTCTGGTCACTGGGGTTACAAAAACAAAAATAAAATTCTATGTGCCTCTGAAGAGCCTACATTCTATTATGGGAGACAGTTTGAACACATGTAAGCATACTCAGAATAAATACAGGATAATTTGTAGAGAAGGGAGCCAGAACTAGCAATGGTGGGAAGGTGGGGGAAGTAATCAGAAAAAGCCTTCTGTAAAAAAGTGGTACTTGAGCTGAGCTCTGAAAGAAATTGGCCATTCTAAGAGGCACTAAGGAGAAATAGAGGGAGGAAGTTCTGGGCTTTGGGACCAGCCTGTACACAGGCAGAGACAGGAGATAAGATTCCATGTGTGCAGAACATCAAGAAAAGGGGTATTCCTGGACTTTATGTAGACTATGCAAAGAGAAAAGGGAAAGGAAAGCATTTATATAGTGCCTACTATGTGCTAGACATGCACTAAAGTGAGCACTTTTACAAATATCTCATTTGATCCTCATAACACATCTGAGAGGAAGTGGCTACTATTGTTCCATTTTATAGTTGAAAAAACTGAGGCAAAGAGGAGTACTGCAGAATAAGGCGGGAGTCAACTTGTGAAGGCTTTCAATGTCAGAGGAATTTATATTTTTGATCCTAGCGGTATTAGAGAACTCCTGGAGTTCAATGAACAGCAGATCAAAATTCTGAATTTGGGGGATGTTTACCTTTTGGAAAAATTGAACACCATTTTTCCAAAATGAAAGTTTTCTTCTCCTGCCTGAACTCTACACTCAACTTTTTTGGACCATGTCTTAACTAGTATCCTACTGAAGTACTTATTAAAGGTGAGGCTATCTACTCCATTCTGTATGTATCTCATCTCTCTCAGTCCACCTCTGGTTACCCCACTGCTTCAAAATATCTATGTACATCTATCTATCAAAATATCTATCTATTTTTCTCAAAGAAACAAAGTAAGGGAGAATTTCTCCTTCCCATGGACTAATTCCTAGTTACTTAGGTTCTGATTCTATCCTTAAGTCAGTCAGTCTGTCTCTATCTGTCTGTCTGTCTGTCTCTTTCTCTCTCTCCATTCCCATTGTCTATAAACATGCTTAGGTCTCTCCTGTTCTGCTCATAAATCAGAAGCCCTGGACTCAAATCCCACCATTGGAAGCTATTTGGGTGACTTTGAGCAATATACTTAACTTCCCTAAGCTTCAGTTTCTTCAGCTGTAGAATGAAGGAGTTGCACTAGATAACCTCTGAGATCCTTTTCTAGTTCTAGGTTCTATGAAAAATATTTCTTTAATCTTCCTATTCCTTTGATTCACTTTCTTCTCTTTTTATTTGGTGCTTCTGTCTTTTGTCATCCACATATTAACATTTTACACTGGCTTTTGTCCTTCTCTATCAGTCTACTGAAACCAACCTGTAAATGTCACCAAGACTTCCCAATCATAAATTCTATGACCTTTTCTTTATGTTTGTTTTCTCTGATCTTATTTCAGCACTTGAAACTTTTAACTACCCTTTTTTTTTCCTTGAAATATTTTGTTTTCTTTGCTTCTTCAATAAGATATATTGGTTCTCTTCCTGTCTCTTGGATTGTCCCTTTTCCTTCTCATTCTTTTATGTGATACTCTGGCTTCTCTCCTGAACATGTATGAAATTCCCAGCACTTTAACAAATCTAAAATTGCCCAGAAAATGGAAGTCTTTCTCATTTGTCAAAACAACTATCATCTATGATGTCTTAAATGATCATCTCAGGCAAAGGGATCCCTCCCCTTCTTCTATGCTTTTTTTAAAAAAAACTCTTCCATCTTGGAATCAATACTATGTATTGGTTCCAAGGCAGAAGAATGGTAAGGCTAGTCAATGGGGGTCAAATGACTTGCCCAGGGTCACGCAGCTGGGAAGTGTCTGAGGCCAGATTTGAACATAGGACCTCCCATCTCTAGGCCTGGCTCTCAATCCATTGAAATACCCAGTTGCCCCCTCTCTATGCTTAAAAAAAAAAAATCCATACCTTCTGCCTTAAAATTGATACTTGTATCAGTTCCAAGGCAGAAGAGGCATTGGGCTTAAGTGACTTACCCAGGATCACAAAGCTAGTGTGACCAGCTAGCTGAGCCCAAACTTGAACTCAGGTTCTCCCAAATCCAGGCCTGGCACTCTATCCACTGAACCACATAGCTGCCCCAATACTTCTATTACAATTTGTATCAATTTTATAGGACTTGTCATAATGTTATTTTGTTGTTAAATCCATTTTCAGTTGCATCAGGCTCTTCATGACACCATTTGATTTGGAGTTTTCTGGACAAAGATACTAGAGTGGTTTGCCATTTCCTTCTCCAGTTCATTTTACAGATGAGGAAACTGAGGCAAGCAGGGTAAAGTGACTTGCCCAGGGTCACACAGCTACTAAGCATCTATGGCCAAATTTGAACTCAGGTTTTCTTTCCTATCTTCAGGTTTGGTGCTCCATTCCCTGTGCCACTTATCTGCCCCATTACCTACCTCCGTTTTTTTCATAGATCTAAAATTCTTTACCACACTGAAACTTTTTTGAAGGCAAGGACTTGTCTTGCCCACTTTAGTATTCTTCATGATGCCCTCCATAAAAATAGTGCCTAGTAATAATCTGATTAATATTGCATAATTGAAAATCTGTTACCCTAAAAAAGAACTACATTTCCTGAGAGCCCACTGACTTCCTATCATTATGTACTTCCTGTAGACAGAGGATAAGTGAGGGGGTTTGAGGCTCTGCCTCCTCTTTGGGCATGATGCAGCAATCAGCAGTGATGGTGGTAAGGTGGGAATTTTGAAAATGGCTAACCAGCCATGGGCATGTGGTTTTCATTTTGTATGCTCTTTATTCCTTTATTTCTAATGATCATTTAATAAACCTCCTAAAATAAAATATAATATTTTTTATTATTTGAGATTTAATTTTAAATTTTACAATATTGACTATTGTTCTTAATTAATTGTTCATCAACATCATTCGACAAGCACTTATTAAGTACTTTCAATGTCCAGGATACTGGAGGAATGATAAAAATAAATAATACAGTCCTTATCCTCAGGAAGTGTATAATTTTTATAAAAATTTAGTTTGTTTGATTTTATTGATGTAGAGAACTCCCCCCTATCCCATGAGGAAATGCCTTTGACGAATACAAATTAGCAACTGTTCTTCACTTTATAGTCTTACAGAGTTGTGGAGATCCTGAGAGATTTAGCGACTCACCCAAAGTCATACAATAAGTATTGGTCAAAGGCAGAATGCTGAAACCAGCTTTCTTGCTTCTGATGCTTCCTCTCTCTACACTGCCTCTTATCTAAGAGTTTGGGTGAGAAAACATAGTAATAAATATGCCAAATACAAATTAGAACAGAAGAGTATAAGTATAAATAATATGCTCTTAATTCAGATTATGTTTGTGTTATTAAAATTATTATTTAATTACAAATGCTATTAGATTTATTTCCAGAGAGTTGTGCCACTTCTAATGCATACCAGCTGTGTGACACTGGGCAAATCATTTAATTTCTCAGCATCCCAAGCAACTAAGACCTTAAGTTATAAAGAAGGGGCCAATCTGTATTGGTAAAAGGAGTTTCCTCTTCTGAGAATGTCTTATACCAATGAAATCAAAGGTCCAATCCCTCTCCTCCTCTCAAAATAACTAGAAAGTAGGAAGGATTAGGAAATATACCTCAGAAACTTAAGTGTATTTTAATATTTCACACATGCACATTCTTCTAATGATATATCCTCCCACTTGCCATGACATCCAGTCAACTATTGAAGGAGACAAAAGAGCTATCCAAACAACTGAATGATAACATATTTTGAGCAAGGAAGTTAAAGCAATGATCTGGACTCCTAACTTTGAATTCCTTTAAATTTTTTCTCCACTTAGTTTTTTAATTTGGAAAAAGGACAATAGTCATATTTGTTTATTAATTCACTTGAAATTTTATGTCAATCATCCTGCAGGCTTTATCCTGAGTTCTAACACTATGAAAATCCCCACATCTTGTTTGCACAAAACATGTCATGGCATGAGAAATATAACTACCTATTTGCCTGCTTCATGTTTTTCAAGTGAATGGAATTTTTGTTTGAAGATTACTTGGTGTATGTTGATGTGCACTTTCATTAGTGAGATCACAAGTGATGATATTAAATTTAATAAATGATTTTGTTTTAAAGGAACAGAACAACTCGCCTCATGTCATATCTTGCTTCTTTTATAATCCTTCTTTCCTCATGGCATACAGAAACTACCAGACACTCATCATTACACACTATGTTTAGCAACCTCCCAAATCCTTGTTGTTTTATGAAAAGATTCACTTAATACAGCACTATCTCTCCATACTTCTATCTCTTGGAAATCTTGCATCTTTCAAGTTCCAGCTCAGGTATTATCTTCTCCACCTCCCTCCTTAGAAATTTATTTATATTTACTTCCTGTGTATTCTGTATTATGTTGTGTATGTGTTATATTCCTCACTTGATGACAATTTCATTTTTCTTTTTATATCCCAATGCCTCAGAGGTGCTAGACAAATAGTAGGTGCTTCATATGAGATGTTTGAATGGAATACAGCATATAAATTACATATGGAATATAATACATAAATATAAAAAACATGGAGGCAATGTGAATCAAGAGATAGAACTATGATCCGTGAGTCAAAAGACCTGAATTCAAAGCCCACTTCAAATGCTGACTGCCTCTGTGGTCTGGCATGTCATAAAACACTCTGGGTTTGTTCACTCATCTGTCTAAAAAAGAATCAATGAAAAAATAATAACTGAGAAGATTAGCCTAAATGACCTTTGCAGTTCTTTCTGGCCCTAAATTTAAAAAAAAATATTAAACTACTAAAAATCATATGCTCTTTTTACCAAAAAGGTAGTTAATTTAGGATCAATTTCTACTTGAGTGAAATTTACCCTAAAGATATAGGGAACCAAAGTGGCTCTTGTAATAATAATAATAATAATAATCAATTGCTCTATGACATGTGTGCTATGAATATATGAGTAGAACATTTATTAAGCAATTACTATGTTCCAGACCCCATGTTAAGTGCTGGGATGCCTGGAATACAAAAACAATCAAACAAAATACTCTTTATCTCTCAAGGAGTTTACATTATAAGGGAGAAATTTGGAAAGGGGAGAGAGGGAAGGCGAACATAGTGGAAGCAAGGATGCAGGCAAGTAGGTGGTAAAAGTCCTTAGAGCAGTCTAAATGCCATCTTCTTGACTCCATAGCAAATGGGCTTTCCAAAATTAAAAAACTGAATTAAAAACTCTCAAAGTAATAAACTTTTTGAAAAGAATATTAGTTATATTCATGGATAAAATTAATTTATTATTCTTTCATGTGACAAAATATGGTAGTAAAATTTATCAAGAAATAAATTTTAAATCATCAGATTTCTTTGGAAAGACAAATTAGATCTTCAAATTAATCTTTAATACTGTCTTTCTATTGACTCAGTGCATATGGTACATGCAGCTTCAGCTGAGCCATTTCTGTAAATAATCACTAACTACTCTTAGTTCCAGAGACAAGAAACATGGAAAGTACATGAGATCCTCTAGTGGTGAAATCTGGTGGTATCAATAACTAATTAATTCTACTGTGTTTTCTGAATTCTTAACTGTCCACATTTTAACCCATAAAGATATCAGAATGACAGATGGACTAGTTTCTTCCCTCAAAGCTAATAAAACTAATAGTTAAAATTTGTACTTGACCCAACTATTAATAATAAGTGTTTTTATTCTAATAGCTTTCCTAGTCCTTTGGGCACATACCTTTTTAAAAAATTAGATACTTTCTAAGAAAAATTATTCAGCTTGGACTAAAAATAAAAAAAAATCTATTTAGTGCTTTAAGTCTTTCAAAAGATTTTTTTTTTGTCTGCACAACCTTGTGGGGTAAGGACTTCAAGGATTGCAAATCCTATTTGAAGAAACTGAAGAAACTGCTACAGCAGATTAAAAGCTAGTCCACTATAATGTTAAGTGGAAGAGAAACTAAGAGAGACATCCAGCTTTCCTGAAAACAAGGATCAAGTTATTCCCATTGCACTATGCTGCCTCTGCTGGTTATCAGTAAGATTAACATAAGGGGGTGGGGGTGGGGGAAATGCCCAATAACATAGATAACATCTCTTCAATTTCTGTAAACATGGGCTAAATGTACAGAATGCCTTTTTTTTTTATCAAAAGTACTCTCATTTCTCTTCTCTCACTAATGACTTGTGAAATATGTAGGCAAAAACAGATACTATAAATATTTTACATTATATTCCTTTTCTAAAATTTTTACTCCAAATTATTTAACATGCTTCTTCCACTGATGATTTGAGACCAGTATAATTTAAGGTTCTATGTATTTTATGTTGAATTTTCAATACATTGGGTTTGTTTTCAAACCAGTAACACAAGATTGAGTAAGTCACTTTAAAATTAGACCAGGATCCTTGAAGCAAGATATAAAGAGAATTTTAAGGACAGATTATCCTCTTGATAAGCATAACTAAGAAAGTAATCAAATGTATCTTTCATCTAGATCTTACCATTAGGGTTGCAATTGGAACTTTTCAATAGCAACAGAATAGCAGAGAATAAAGAGTGGTACACAGACAGAGTCTTTAAAAGAAGGAAGACTTGCTGGGTGTGTAAAACATCCAGTATTGTATCCAGGATGATTAATCACTAAAATTGAGCTCACATGTCTATCACACGACTCCAACAAAGTCTGCTTACTGAACTTTTTCACCTCCCAAACTTAAAAGATCAAACTCTGATAAATTCATTGACCTTTTTATGTGCATTAAACTGGTACTGGCATGTAAAAAATACCTAATTTCTTTCAAAATACTAATCGTAAGAAACATTTGTATGACAAATAAATATAGTTAAGAGTCAGCCTGATGAAGTGAATAACCATCCTAACCCTGGAATCAGATAGATTGTGGTTCAAATCTTCTCTCACATATTCTGATTTTGCTACTTAACTTCTCAGGGCAATAGGCAATTCTGTAAGATTTTGTTACCTAAGAAATAGTATCTACTTAAAGGGAGTTTACCACAGGTCTAGACAAAAAAAAAATCCAAATTATATCTAATCTGCAAAAATTTCTCTGGCATACTTATAATAGGTACTCAGAGATTAAAAAGAATAGCACTAGAAAAATTTAGGTTAATATTTTAATGTTTTAAATTATTATTAGTTTTTTAAAAATTAAAATATTGAAATTATTATCAGAAAATGAAGCACACTGGAAAGACATACACATATATGTATGTTTGGTATAATCTTTTCAGACAGAAATAGGCAATTGTTTTTGTTGAGATTGAAAACAATAGCATGTCATCCATTATAAAGCAAAATATTTCACTGGTATCCCTCTGGGTTGGGCCAAATATTCATTACTCATCATTAGATCACCAATTATCAGAGACTATGGACACTGAAATAGTTGCCACAGTTTATTCTTCTGCATGCATTTCTGAACAAGATGTTCCCATGGAAATGGTAAAAAGTGATCAACATTTCCTGCCATGAATAATATGTATAAGCCTAATAAGATAGGATTCCCTTCCTCCCTTAAATTCGAAGTTCTAGAGAGTTAAAATAACACATTATTTACATTAAATTAAGTGAGCAGGCCATTCCTAGCTTGCCCTCAGGATGGGAACTTGGGAGCTGCACCCAGCTCCACAGGATCCCTGGAGAAATATTACCCATGCCCTTTCTCCACCCCAAAACAAAATAATAATTTGCCACCTGGGGTTTACACATTAAAGATGAGCCAGACCACATTTCAAGAGAATCCAGATTCACTCAGGACAAGTTCAAGGCAGAAAGTAAGTTTTGACCTAGATTATTTTTGGCTGATTCGGAATTCAGTTCCCACTGTTGCAGCATCCAGTGGAGCAAAAAACAGTAAGTGTGATTTTCCATGCTGTGTAGGGCAACCAAATCCTAAATTTCTGTATACTCGTTTGGAAACTAGTGGTTTCAGTCAAACCTGAAGACCAAGTTTCAACCAGTTTCACCATCATCCTACAGTGCTTGCTCTTCTCCCTTCTCAAGTTCAGACGTCAGTAAGTGTCCAGTTGTAAACCCCAAAGAAAAGAGAAAGTCCAGGCTAAGTAAGCCCTTTAACCTCTCTGGTTGGATAACAGGGTTGGGATACCGTGATCCAGGGTGATTCTGGGTTAAAAACAAAATAAAAACCCAAGAAACAAAACTCATCTGTACCTTAACCCGCTTCTGGGGTCGCATCGCGGTCCCAGAAGCATTTTAATCCTTCAGTTCATGAGATTCCTATTCACACCAGAACGGAGTTTCTTTTAGGGATACAGTTTCCAGCTTTAATTGAATTAAACCCAACACCCTGGGGTGGGAGGAGAGCACATTCACCCCGTCTCCATTTCCTTTGCTCGCTCTCTGTGACTTCCACCTGTTAGCAGGAAAAGAGGAGGTGACAGGGCAAGGATCGATTGGCGACGGGCAAGATGACCTCAACTGTATGCCAAAGCATGACGGCGGCATCTATAGGAGTCAGTGGCGGCGACCACCCCATGCTCCCTCCACGGGGTCTCCCTCCCCCAGTTAAGGGAGAAAGGGAGGACCAAGCCGAACTCCCCGCGCCCCGAAGCCCATTCCCGGGAACATTCCAAGGAAGGGGGAGGGGAAGAGCGCAGGCACTCGTAACGTTTCAAAATGACCTCCCCGCACTTTATACCTGCCCAGCTCTTGCCCCTACCCCGACGCCCTCTCAGCAAGGAGTGAGGGCGCTTCTGGGTCGCCACTTACTCACCTGTTTCGCTCCAGGAAGAGCGGTCGCTCCCCCCATGGATGTTGTTCCCTCCGCCAGCTCCCTGCTCCGCCATCGTGCTCCCGTGACGCGTCCTGGGAGAGCCGCTCCGCCCTCTTCCCCTGTTTCCCTCTAGCCAGTCCCCCGCCTCTCAGGCGCAGACAGGTGAGTGACTCCTAAGGGAGGAGTGTGGGGAAACGTAGGCTGGAGCCTAGCAGCCTAGCACAAAGGGTGCAGCGGCGCCGCCCCCTCGTGGACAGGTGAGAGAATGCAGGCTCTCAGAACTAGCAAGGTCGGTTGGAATCTGGCACCTTTACACCCAAGGGGCTTGGATTTGGCTCCCCACTTTTCCGAGGCAGGAAGCAGGCAATGCTGAAGGCTACGATTCGTCCTCGGGTCACGGGCAGTCCGGTAGAGATCAGGCGACACCTCCTTGGCTTTGTCTACCCTCCTGTCGGGTAGTACAGGAAAAGTAGTGTCAGCGTTGTCAGGCCCTGAGGGGCTGGAGTTCACTGAACCAGTTCCTACGTAGACAGCCTAGGTTGAAAGCCACATCACTCTGTGATCTGATGTCACTCCACCTACTCCTAGGCTATTTATGAATAATCGAACTCCACTCTGGATGCAGGAACTTAATGATCCCCATTGTTCACTGATGAGGCATGGCACTAGTAACTATTAAGACTCAATTAATGAAATTGATATTTCCCCCCTCACCCCTCACCTTGGCTGCTTCAGATATTTTAAAACGAAACTGTCTTCTATCTCTGGCTTTGTCCAATAAATTCAGGATGAAAAGCTATACCTAGACAACAGGCTGAAAGAAAAGCCGGAAACCCATTCTGTGGAAGCGTTCAAAGAGCACACAACAAAATGTTGTCTGGTGAAAAAAAACACATGATGTAGTCTACATAATAAATGGAAACAGAACACTGAGAAACAAAAGGGGGAGTGATTCATTTCTGCTTAGTTACACAGAAATACACACCCACAGGTTGGCTGAGCATAATCCGGAAAGAGAAGAAAGGCAACTGTCAATCCTTTAAAATCCTTTTATGATGTCTAGGTCTAGCTGGGAATAGTGTTGGATTTACTCCTAGGGAGTGTAGTTCTCATGGTTTTTGTTGTTGCAACACCTGGAGCCTCTAGATCAGGTTCTTAGCCTCTTTTGGGTCTGATTTTTTTGGAAATGTGGTGAAGCCCATGGACCTCTTGTTTTTAAATGAATAAAATAAAATATATAGGATTACAAAGGAAACCAACTATATGTAAAGTGGGCCAAAATACTTTAAAAATGTATTTGTAATATAGTTTTCAAACATTCTAAAATTTGTTCATTGACTCGGTTAAGAATACTTTTTCTAGAAACTTTTAGAGATCAAAAATGAACCTTATTTTATTTATTATCTCTGAATTGGGGAAGCTAGGTAGTATGGATAGCATGCTGGTCCTGGAGGCAGGAATATTCAACTTCCTAATTTTAAATCTGACTCAGACACTACCTCTGTGTAGCTGGGCAAGTCACTTTACCCTCTTTGCCTCAGTTTCTTCATCTGTAAAATGAGCCAGAGAAGGAAATGTCAAACCACTCCAGAATGTGTACCAAGAAAACCCCAAATGGGGGAGGGGGAGTCACAAAGAGTAGACCAGGACTGAAGTTTATCATTGAGTTAGCAATCTCATGTAGTGAATAAAGCTGCCCCCCCCCCCCATACTTGTAAGCGTCACAAAAATGCACACAAAAAGAGAGAATTTCTTGATGAAAAGACCAGAGCTGGAAGGAAAATTAGACTCTCAAATACAAGATTAGAAAGAAGGGTAAAAAGGTAAACAAGAAAGAGAAAGCAAAAAAATTCAATAAGGTTACTGTGTTCATATCTACATGGGAAGATGATTTTTGTAACTTTTAAGAACATTATGTGTAATTATCCTAAAAGTACAAAGTTTAAGATCTTTTAAAGTAATTTCAGGAGAAGATAATCACCCTGGACCAGGAAAGTGGATCTTTTTGAGAAGATACTATAAGGATGCTTGCAGAAACCACACACTACATCAAGAGATTCAGAGTGAACTTTTGGATATAATAATCTAAACTGAGGGGTGGTTGTTGAATGCACCATTTATTCTGATTGTAAACTCTTATGCCAAGGGGAGTTCCCCCTAATCAGCTTTTTGTCAATGCACCTATCAATCATTTTTTTCTCTCTCCTACTCGTATAATCTCAAAATTGTTATAACTCCCTCCATAAAATATACAATATTGTTTCTATTTTTATAGCCTCTAGTGAGAAAATTCTAAATGTATAGACTCCATATATGGAATGATTTGTTGGGTAGACCCGACATGTCAATCTCCTGAAAAAACTAGAGTGGGGAGATATAACAAGGATTCGTGATTTTAAAATGCCATCTATTTCTAGAGTAAGAAATTACAGAATCTGAATCCAGACCAAAGCAAACTTTTTTTACTTTTTCTTAATTTTTTTGTTTGAGTTCCTTTCCACAAAAGGATTGATATTAAAAAGTGTTTTCCATAACTGCACATGTACAATCTATATGAGATGGCTTACCATCTCAATGGAGAGGGCCAGAGAAAGGAGGGCAAGAAAGGTTTTAAGACTCAAAATTATTTTTAAAATATTGGAAATTGTTTTGACATGTAATTGGGGAATTTTTTTTTTCAAATAAGATTTTTGAGATCATTCAACTCATATCTAAACTGCAATCTCCTTTATAATACTTCTAACATATGATCAGTCAAGCTTTTACTTGAAGATCTTTAGACAAGTGGAATTTTGACTCCTTCTCAAGAAAGGTCATTAAACCTTCGAAAGACCTCCACTGAGGAGGAACCCCTTCTTTTCAAAGGCAGCCCATTCTACTCTTGAAAAATTCTAATTGTTGGGAAATTTTTCCTTGAATCAATACCAAATTCACTTCTTTGAAATATCCATTATTCCTAACTGTCTTTTGGATTCAAGTAGGAAAGTCTAAGCCCTCTTCTATATAATAGCCCATCAAATACTAAAATATAGCTATTGAGTGCATGCTACAATCTTCTTCAGTCCCTGCAAGTCTTCTCTTCTACAAGAGCCTCTGTGGTGGTGAATATCCAGCACTTAGTTCAGTGTCTCAAATATAGTAGTTATTTAGGGCTTATTGATTTATATGCATATCAGTATGGCATAAGTAAAAAGACCTTGGAGTAAGATCTGGGTTTGAGGTATAGCCCTGCCACTTCCTAGCTGTGTTCTTGGCCACTCGGTTTCAGTTTCCTCAATAGGTAAATGGGAAAATTACTTATATCTATATAACAGGATTGAAAGATGATGAATGTGATGTACTCTTTCAACAAACCACATGTACATCATCTATAAAATGCAATCTATTCCCTTTTCTTTTTTTTTAAACCTGTATCTCCCATCTTAGAATCAATACTGTGTATTAGTTCTAAGGCAGAAGGGTGGGAAGGGCTATGCAATTGATGTTAAGTGATTTTCCCATGGTCACACAGTTAGGAAGTGTCTGAGAACAGATTTGAACTCAGGACCTCCCATTTCTAGACTTGGCTCTCAATCCACTGTGTAACCTGGTGGTTGCTTATTATTTACTCTTCACATACAAGTGGTATGGTATAGTAGATTGGTGGATTTGTGAGTAAGAAAACTTGGTTTCTGACTCCCACTACAACAGAGAAACATGATCATAGGCACCCCATTTATCCGTATTAAGGCTCAATTTTCTAATCTGTAAATTGGGAATAATGCCACCTTCTTGACAAGGCTGTTGTGGAGAAAGTATTTGCATTCCTAAAAAACTAGATTTGACAACTGATTCATGTGTCTGAAGCTGTCTTATAAATGGAAATTGTCATGGAACTTTGTTATAATCTAGAGTGACAGAATGCCTGGGTCCAGGTCAATAAAATAACGTTTTATAATATTGCCAAAAAGGATATTTCCGGGACTTCCGGGTAATCATGGCTGCAATCTAGACGCGGCGCACGTTTCCTCTCCCCAGCACCGAACGAAATAGACTACATCAAAGGAGCATAAAATCACCTTTGGAGGAACAGAAGGACTCCCCAGTACCCCACAGAGGCAAAGGTACGTGGGGCTTGAACATTTCCACACTAAAATAAGAAGGAAAAGCTTGCACAGAAAAGTGAACTGAGCCGCCCTTCCCCCACCCCACCTCCCCCACTAAACCAGAGTGAGCTACCTGAGCGCTCACCGGGACAGCGAGTGAGTGGGGAGCGTCTCTGTCTGGGGGGGCACTCCAGGGTCCTTGGGATCTGGGGACTGCCAGGAAAAAACGTCTCAGGGCGCTTTCACTGGAGAAGCCAGCGGACTTCGGACGGGCTGTGCTGAACAAGGCGCACGGATTATCTGGGCGGAGCTGAATACCTGGGCTCGGAGGCTGGGAAGAACTAGTCTGAAGCAACCTAAATTCACAGAAAAACCACTCTTATAACCCAGACCCCAGACCAAAAAGGAAAGGGAAATAAAACCACCAAAGGGATGGCTCACATGGCCCAAAATCAAGCCTCCAGGAAGAAAGGGAAAAAAGTGACTATTGAAAACTTTTATGGTGGAAGTACCCAAGGGAAAGAGGAGAATGAAGAGGAAATCCAAAAAAATTCAGAACACGCCTCCCAAAATGGAAACTATCAACAAGCTCTGGAAGATCTCAAACTGGAACTTATCCAAAAGATGGAAACCTTCTGGAAAGAAAAATGGGAGAAAGAGATCAGCTGTCTGACAGATAAGACTGCTCAATTGGAAAAAGAACTCGAAGCAGCCAATACAAGGGCAGACAAGGCTGAAAAGCAAATCCAGTCCCTAATGACCAGAATTAAGGACCTCGAAGAAAGTGAGATGATAAAACAGCAAGAATCAATAAAGCAAACCCAAACAATTAATGAATTGGAAGAAAACAGAAAATATCTCACTGAGAAGGTCACGGACCTGGAGAACAGAGGAAGACGAGAAAATCTCCGTATCATCGGTCTCCCAGAAAAACCAGAGGTAAACAACAAATTGGATCTTATTCTAGAGGAGATTATAAAAGAAAATTGCCCCCACGTTCTGGAGCAAGGGGGCAAAATAGAAATAGAAAGGATTCATAGAACACCTTCTATACTAAATCCCCAAAAGACAACGCCTAGGAATGTAATTGCCAAATTCAAGAGCTTCCAAGTAAAGGAGAAAATCCTACAAGAAGCCAAGAAGAAGAGCTTCAGATACAAGGGGGCTCCCATAAGGATCACACATGACTTAGCGGCTAACACACTAAGAGACCGCAAAGCATGGAACACGATATTTAGAAAGGCAAGAGAGCTGGGTCTCCAACCAAGAATCAACTACCCAGCAAAACTGACTATATACTTCCAGGGGAAAGTATGGGCATTCAACAAAATAGAAGATTTCCAAGCATTTGCTAAGAAAAGACCAGAGCTCTGTGGAAAGTTCGATATCCAAGCACAGAAAGCAAGAGAAACATGAAAAGGTAAATATGAAAGAAAGGGAAAAGGAGATAAATCTTATCTTTCTCTTTAAGTCAAACTCTCTTCTATAAGGACTACATTTACATCTAATTATATATATTAATATGTGGGGAAAATGTTTTGTGTAACTCTCATAAATTGTATCATCATAAGAGTAGTTAGAAGAAACATGCATAGGGAAAGATTGGGGAATCAAGAAGATTTGGGGAAAGTTGGGGCAAAAAAAGGAAAAGGGAGGGGGGAACCGTGATAATACTAAGATTAACTTCAAGAAATAGGGGGGGAATCAATAGAATAAACTTTCCCATATAAAGATACACATGGGAAGGGGAGGGGAAGAACTCTCATATGAGAAGGAGAGGAAGAGAGCGTGAAGTGGAAGTACTTAAACCTTACTCTCAGTGAAATCAAATCTGAGAGGGAAGAACATCTAGATCCAGTGGGATCCTGAATTCTATCTTATCCATTAGGGCAAGAAAGAAAGGAAAATTAAGGAGGGGGAGGGGGGAGGGAGCACAAAAAGGGAGGGAAGGAGAGGGGGGAGGGGAAGGGAGCATAAAAAGGGAGGGGCTAGAAAGGGAAGCATCTCAAGGGAGGGGACTAGGGGGACCGACCTAAAGTAAATCACTGGTTCAAAAGGAGAAAGCTAAAGAAGAAAGGTCAGAACTAGGGGAAGACATCAAAATGCCAGCGAATCCACAAATAACAATCATAACTTTGAACGTGAATGGGATGAACTCACCCATAAAACGCAGACAAATAGCAGATTGGATTAGAACACAAAACCCTACCATATGTTGTCTTCAAGAAACACATATGAGACGGGTTGACACTCACAAGGTTAGAATTAAAGGTTGGAGTAAGACCTTTTGGGCCTCAACCGATAGAAAGAAGGCAGGAGTTGCAATCATGATATCTGACAAAGCCAAAGTACAAATAGACCTGATCAAAAGGGACAGGGAAGGTAAATATATTCTGCTAAAAGGAAGTATAGACAATGAGGAAATATCACTAATCAACATGTATGCACCAAATGGTATAGCATCCAAATTTTTAATAGAGAAACTAGGAGAATTGAAGGAGGAATTAGACAGTAAAACCATATTAGTGGGAGACTTGAACCAACCACTATCAAATTTAGATAAATCAAATCAAAAAATAAATAAGAAAGAGGTAAAAGAGGTGAATGAAATCTTAGAAAAATTAGAATTAATAGACATATGGAGAAAAATAAATAGGGACAAAAAAGAATACACCTTCTTTTCAGCACCACATGGCACATTCACAAAAATAGATCATACACTAGGTCATAGAAACATGGCACTTAAATGCAGAAAAGCAGAAATATTAACTGCAGCCTTTTCAGATCACAAGGCAATTAAAATATTGATCGGCAAGGGTACATGGAGACCCAAATCAAAAATTAATTGGAAATTAAATAACATGATACTCCAAAACCATTTAGTTAGAGAAGAAATCATAGAAACAATTAACAATTTCGTTGAAGAAAATGACAACGGCGAAACATCCTTTCAAACCTTATGGGATGCAGCCAAGGCAGTACTTAGAGGAAAATTCATATCCCTGAGTGCATATATTAACAAATTAGGGAGGACAGAGACCAAGGAATTGGAAATGCAAATCAAAAAACTTGAGAATGAACAAATTAAAAACCCCCAGAAGAAAACCATACTAGAGATCCTAAAAATTAAGGGAGAAATTAATAAAATAGAAAGTGACAGAACTATTGAGCTAATAAACAAGACTAGAAGCTGGTACTTTGAAAAAACAGACAAAATAGACAAAGTACTGGTTAATTTAATTAAAAAAAGGAAAGAAGAAAGGCAAATTAATAGCATCAAGGATGAAAAGGGGGATCTCACCTCAAATGAAGAGGAAATTAAGGCAATCATTAAAAACTACTTTGCCCAACTATATGGCAATAAATTTACCAATCTAGGTGATATGGATGAATATTTACAAAAATATAAATTGCCTAGACTAACAGAAGAAGAAATAGTTTTCTTAAATAATCCCATATCAGAAATTGAAATCCATCAAGCCATCAAAGAACTGCCTAAGAAAAAATCCCCAGGGCCTGATGGATTCACCAGTGAATTCTATCAAACATTCAGAGAACAGTTAACCCCAATATTACACAAACTATTCGACATAATAAGCAAAGAGGGAGTCCTACCAAACTCCTTTTATGACACAAGCATGGTACTAATTCCAAAGCCAGGCAGGCCAAAAACAGAGAAAGAAAACTATAGGCCAATCTCCCTAATGAATATAGATGCAAAAATCTTAAATAGGATACTAGCAAAAAGACTCCAGCAAGTGATTAGAAGGGTCATCCACCATGATCAAGTAGGATTCATACCAGGGATGCAGGGCTGGTTCAACATTAGGAAAACTATCCACATAATTGACCACATCAACAAGCAAACCAACAAGAATCACATGATTATCTCAATAGATGCAGAAAAAGCCTTTGATAAAATACAACACCCATTCCTACTAAAAACACTAGAAAGCATAGGAATAGAAGGGTCATTCCTAAAAATAATAAACAGTATATATCTAAAACCATCAGCTAATATCATCTGCAATGGGGATAAACTAAATCCATTCCCATTAAGATCAGGAGTGAAACAAGGATGCCCATTATCACCTCTATTATTTGACATTGTATTAGAAACACTAGCAGTAGCAATTAGAGAAGAAAAAGAAATTGAAGGCATCAAAATAGGCAAGGAGGAGACCAAATTATCACTCTTTGCAGATGACATGATGGTCTACTTAAAGAATCCTAGAGATTCAACCAAAAAGTTAATTGAAATAATCAACAACTTTAGCAAAGTTGCAGGATACAAAATAAACCCACATAAGTCATCAGCATTTCTATATAATTCCAACACAGCTCAGCAGCAAGAACTAGAAAGAGAAATCCCATTCAAAATTACCCAAGACAAAATAAAATACTTAGGAATCTATCTCCCGAGACAAACACAGGATCTATATGAACACAACTACAAAACACTTTCCACACAACTAAAACTAGACTTGAACAATTGGAAGAACATTAACTGCTCATGGGTAGGACGAGCCAATATAATAAAAATGACCATCCTACCCAAACTCATCTATCTATTTAGTGCCATACCCATGGAACTCCCAAAAATTTTTTTTACTGATTTAGAAAAAAACATAACAAAGTTCATTTGGAAAAACAAAAGATCAAGGATACCCAGGGAATTAATGAAAAAAAATACAAAGGAAGGGGGTCTTGCAGTCCCAGATCTCAGACTATATTATAAAGCAGCGGTCATCAAAACAATTTGGTACTGGCTAAGAGACAGAAAGGAGGATCAGTGGAATAGACTGGGGGCAAGCAACCTCAGCAAGACAGTATATGACAAACCCAAAGATCCCAGCTTTTGGGACAAAAATCCACTATTTCATAAAAACTGTTGGGAAAATTGGAGGACAGTGTGGGAAAGATTAGGCTTAGATCAACACCTCACACCCTACACCAAGATAAATTCAAAATGGATGAATGACTTGAACATAAAGAAAGAAACTATAAGAAAATTAGGCGAACACAGAATAGTATACATGTCAGACCTTTGGGAAGGGAAATACTTCAAAACCAAGCAAGAATTAGAAAGAATTACAAAATGCAAAATAAATAATCTGGATTACATCAAATTAAAAAGTTTTTGTACAAACAAAACCAATGTAACCAAAATCAGAAGGGTAGCAACAAATTGGGAAACAATCTTCATAAAAACCTCTGACAAGGGTTTAATTACTAAAATTTATAAAGAACTAAATCAATTGTACAAAAAATCAAGCCATTCTCCAATTGACAAATGGGCAAGGGACATGAACAGGCAATTCTCAGCCAAAGAAATCAAAACTATTAATAAGCACATGAAAAAGTGCTCTACATCTCTTATAATCAGAGAGATGCAAATCAAAACAACTCTGAGGTATCATCTCACACCTAGCAGATTGGCTAACATGACAGCTATGCAAAGTAATGAATGCTGGAGGGGATGTGGCAAAGTGGGGACATTAATTCATTGCTGGTGGAGTTGTGAATTGATCCAACCATTCTGGAGGGCAATTTGGAACTATGCCCAAAGGGCGATAAAAGACTGTCTGCCCTTTGATCCAGCCATAGCACTGCTGGGCTTGTACCCCAAAGAGATAATGGACAAAAAGACTTGTACAAAAATATTCATAGCTGCGCTCTTTGTGGTGGCCAAAAATTGGAAAATGAGGGGATGCCCCTCAATTGGGGAATGGCTAAACAAATTGTGGTATATGTTGGTGATGGAATATTATTGTGCTAAAAGGAATAATAAAGTGGAGGAATTCCATGTGAACTGGAACAACCTCCAGGAAGTGATGCAGAGCGAAAGGAGCAGAACCAGGAAAACATTATACACAGAGACTGATACATTGTGGTACAATCGAAGGTGATGGACTTCTCCATAAGTATCAATGCAATTTCCCTGAACAATCTGCAGGGAGCTAAAAAAAAAAATACTACCCACAAGCAGAGGATAAACTGTGGGAGTAAAAACACCGCTGAAAAGCAACTGCTCGACCACAGGGTTGGAGGAGATAAGACTGAGGAGAGACTCTAAATGAACACTATAATGCAAACTCCAACAACAGGGAAATGGGTTCGAGTCAAGAACACATGTGATAACCAGTGGAATCATGCGTCGGCTATGGGAGAGGGAAAGGCGGGGGGGGGGGGGGGGGGGGGGGGGGGGGGGGGAGGGGAGGAAAAGAAAACGATCTTTGTTTCCAGTGAATAATGTATGAAAACGACCAAATAAAATAATATTAAAATTAAAAAAAAAATAAAATAAAATAAAATAGTGTTGCTAAAATAAAAAAAAAAAAAAAAAAAAAAAAGGATATTTCCTGGGGGTAACTAGGTAGTCCAGGAAGTTTAGAGCCAGGACTAGAGATGGGAGATAGATCCTGGGTTTAAATCTGGCCTCAGACACATCCTAGCTGTGTGACAAGTCACTTAACCCCCATTGCTTTTTTTTTTTAACTCCTTTACTGCTTTTCTGCTTTGGAACCAATATGCTATTGATTGAAGATAAGAATTAAAAAAAAAAAAAAAAGGATATTTCTGTCCTGGTCTGTCCTCAATATGTTTTGTAGATCTCTAGAACAGTTTTATAGGCAAACTAACAATTTTTTTGCAGGCTTTCAAAATCCAATGATTCTTTTTACCAGGTTTTCTACTAATAAAAATTCATTTGGATGTGAGCTCAGATGTCAGAAATTATATCCTTCAAAAGTGTATTAAATAAATGTGATTGAACAACACCTTCCCTTATGATTGTTGAAAGAATATTGTATTATCTGAAATTTAAAAACTTAACATTTCTAGTAGAGTCTTTGAAAAGAATCCTGATCTACTTCTAATATACTGTAACAGAATTTCCTAAAAAACTCACTTTTGGTCAGAAAGTCTCGTCTTCTTGCTGAAATATTTTTACATATTATTTTTCTTTGTTGGCTGTATTGGTAGATACAGTTGTTTCCCCTCTCCTTTCTATGCAACTGCTAGATTTTCCTAGGTAATGAGATCAGCATTGTAGAGTCCTGATTTCTTAACCTGATATTCAAAGCTCTCCTTAATCTGGCAGCTCCTCACCTCCTCTCACTTCAGCCTTATCTCCACTCCTCCAGCCAAACCAGTCCAGTCCTTGTTTCCCGAATAAGATGCAGTCATGTTCCCCACCTTTCCACTTGCCAAATCTTGCCCTTCCACTGAGATCTGGCTCATGTATCCAGCTCCCCCTTTAAGCACCACTCTGGTAGTTACTCCTTTCTCCCCACCTCATTTTCAAAAGAAACTTAATTAAAAAAAAAAAACAAAACAAATATGAAAGTATGTGCAGGATTTTACCAAAATTGTCTAGATACTTTTAATAGTTCTTTGTTTTTAATGCTTGGTGTGGCAAGAATTTAGTATTACTACAATTCCTTCAGAATTCTTTTGGGTTCTTGCAGCTATCATGATATTTTGGAATGAAGTACTTGTTTCCATCCTGCACTGTGATGATAATGATTTATCACTTTCCTTTCAGGGTTGTTGTGAGGATCAAATGAGAACAGAATTGTAAAGTGCCTAGCACAATGCCTGGCACATAGTAAATGCTTATGTTAGTTATTATTCTTTTAAGGAAGCTGCATAGTACAACAAACAGAGTTAGGAATTGTAATGGACTTGGGGTCAGGAAGACTTGGGTTCAAATCCAACCTTAACTGCTTGACCCAAAGTCACTAAACCTCTGTTGGTCTCAGCTTTCTTATTTGTAATAATAAGGAAGATAAGAACACCTCCCTTCAAGGGATTTTGTGAGGATAAAAGGACAGAGTATAGTATAGAATATATTTTACATCTATGCCAGATGTAGTAGATACTATAGATAGTAGTAATTCTATTCATCATATACTCCATTTGTACATGGTATGGACACATAGGATATAGACATAAATATTTATCTATGAGATTAGTTTATACTCCATAGGACAGTAGTATATAGTATATTATGTAGTATATAGCATATATGGTAGTATATATCATATAGCACATAGCATTGTAAGATTTAAATTTAGGTTTTTGACTCAATAATAGAATTATAAAGTAATATTGTGGTTGCTGATTTTAAAATAATATAGCTTAAGTCAAAATGACTTTTAGCAGCTTTTATTTACAAAGAGGTAGAAAGAGTAAAAGTGGGAAATGTAGATAAAGAGACAGATTCTTACCAGCCCTAAGAACTTCTCTGGTAAAGTCCAGTCCAGTTCCCCCGCAGGAGGCTTCCTTAGGTCTTGATTCTAATTAATACAGTATGGAGTCTTCAGTCAAAAGTCCACCAGCCCAGCCTCCTCTATAGCCTGAACCACTCACCCAGCAAACCAACGTAGGATCCAGTGAAAAGAGACTCTTCCAAAGTCAAGGAAGAAATCTCCAGAACCAATCTCTCCAAACACCAGGAAAGGAATGGTAGTAGGCCATGCTCTCCAGCCCATGTTAGTCTCGTTTATACCCCATTTTCCATGTCTTTTCCTGTCTCTCCCCCATCTTCACAGAAACCAACTGCAGTCTTTCAATTTGCTTAGTCCTACCCAGGGCTGGGCAGTCCCCTTTGGAGGTGAGAGTTTTTGACTTATGAACTCTCTTACTTAAGTGTTAAGTGGGGGTGCTTTGAGTTCTTGATTGATTGAGTTAAAGGTTGCTGGTTGATTTCATTAAAATAGATATATTTGTCTTAACAGCATATATAGTAGTGTATAGTAGTATATAGTATATATATTATATAGCATATAGTATATAGCATACATAGTCATGTGTGTTATAAAGCATATGTAGTAGTATATAGTATATTATATAGTATATATAGAATATATACCCAGTACTAGGTACATTGAGCAGTATCTCTGTATATTTTTATATTTAGTATAAATGTACTAAACATGCACAGTGCCAATTATTATATGCGTTACACATATAAACATGTTCTAAATAGTATTTGCTATACTTATAACCTTTATATGAGGTTAGTATACTCCATTTATATGCCACACAAGCATTATATGTGTATATTTATAGCCTATGCACTGTATAAATATTACTCAAAGGCCATTTAAAATATTTAAGAGGCATTATAGTGAATTAAATATATCTCACATATTCAAGTTTATCAAGGATTATCTTTATATTATGCTATATACTACAGGGTAGTACTTATTAAATACATGATAAACATGTATATATATACATACATATATATATATATATATATATAATATACACTATCTATATACTTTGTACATTCTAACATTTACCTAACATATACACTACCCTTCTCTATGGAGCCTTAAAGACACACATAATACATACACAAATATATTATGTATAATATATACATATGCCAACAGAATAGAAAGATAAATTATATGTAGCTTAGAAACATATCTTTATATATACATATAAATGCATAAATTAAAAATATACCTATGCTATGTAGAGTCTATTTCAGATTATGATACTATTTGCTGATTATTTCATGCTAAGTTATGGTTCAAAAACTATAATTTCAAAGGGCAAAAACTCTCATTAGATGGGATGGTGGGTAGAGTGCCAGACCTGGGTTTAGGAAGACCTGTGTTCAAATCCAACCTCAGACACTTAATAACTGTGTGACCCTGGGCAGGATGCTAATGAAAACACTTACTGTGTAGGGTTGTTCTGAAGATCCAGGGAGATAATAAAAGTGCTTAGCACTGTGTCTGGTACAGAGTCGGTGCTTAATAAATGCTTTCCCTCCCTCCTGGCTCCCTCACAGCATCTCAGATTGCTATATGAAGACTTGTTGACTTGTTTAGATGTTGTCTGGCTTATTAGGGTATTCCCATGTATTTCAATGCCTCTCCTACCTTTTTGACTTTGCCCAGGTGGTCTAGACTTTGACTCCCTCAACATTTAATGCTCCTGGGTTTGTCCTAAACTCTATAAAGTCACTCTGCTCTTTGTCTGCTGTTCTGCTTGGTTCTTCCTCCCAGGATAAACTAATCACCCCACATTTCACCGAGGGTGGTACAGTGACTTGAGTATCATGCCAGGAGTCAGGAAGACTGTTCTTCCTGGGTTCAAATCTGGCCTCAGACATTTACTAGTTGTAGACTCTGGACAACTCATATCACCCTGTTTGCTTCAGTTTCCTCATCTGTAAATTGAGCTGGAGAAGGAAATGGCAAACCACTCCAGTATCTTTGTCAAGAAAACCCCTGATGGGGTCACAAAAAGTCAGACATTACTGATTAGACTGAACAACACACAGACATCATTCTCAGGCTTCTCATTCAGCCTTGGATAGTCAATTCCTCCCTCAGCCTCCTCTCCTCTTGGATTGAAATGCTAGAGTGCCAAACTCCTTTCAAAGCTTCCCTTCATGGAGGGTGGCATTTGGACTTCTAACTCATTCCACATTATGTGTAGCTCTGTTTTCCTGCCCCAGTGGCTCCTTTCCCATCCCCAAATTAAAAAGAAATAAACTTTTCTTAGAAATCAATATTATGTATTGCTATGTGGTAAGGGTTAGCAGTTGGTTTAAGTGACTTGCCCAGGGGCACCTGGCTGGCAAGGATCTGAGGACACATTTGAACTCACAACTCCCTGTCTCCAGGGCTCGTGCTCAATCCACTGATCCACCTAGCTGCCTTCCTGGCCCCTCCACCTCCCATTCCTTTACTGTAGTGTCTTCCCCATTAGACTGTCAGCACCTTGCAGGCAAGGACTGCTTTTATTTTTCTTATTTGTAACCCTAACACCTAGCATAGTACCTGGCACAGAATAGACCCTTGACAAATGTTTATTGGATTGAACTGAATATAAGTATTAGCCATTTATGTTGTTGACTTCTGACTTCAAATCCAGTGCTCTTTCTTGCCTTTATTTTTTTACTGAAGGGGAAGCTGGAGAGTTGGTCATTCTGTGAGCTCTTGCACAAAACCTAAACTCCATGAAATGTTCTAAGTGAGTACATTGGCGAAGAATTTTACCCAAGAGTTAATCTGATTTCACAAAATCAAATAAAAACACTAGTCAGAATTTATCAAAAACTACGTTTAGATTCTTTTTACTTTGAAGAATGTGTCACAATAGATAGCTTTAGAACAAGCTAACATTACTATGATTCAGGCATATACAACTGGTACAGTTCAGTAGTACATAAACAACTCTAAAACAAAATGTACCATAGACCAGAAACTTAAGTTACAAAAACTATACAATAATATAATTAACATAAACTAATAAGTAAAAACAATTGCTCACAGATTCTGCACACTTAAAAATAAGCTTTACACAATATAATATTTGAAATTATGAATTATTACTCTAAGTTATTAGGATATGTTACAAACAAATGTAAACCTAAAAAAAAATTATGGTCACATTTTGCTTTTGTTCCAGTGATGCACAATCATATGAAATGTTACATCTGTTTTGTGTGAAATTAACATTTGCTTCTTTAAGGATCATAGCTGCTAGGATAAAAATACATCCCCGTGTAAAAAATGTTTAGACTAAAAGAACCCTAAACATTCTTTAAAGAGAGTCCATAGGAATTGTAGAAATTGAAGCAGTTAGGAAGCTGCAGTGTTGTTTTTTAGCACTGGTAAACAAATACTGGATTAAAGTGCAGGGTTTTTCTTCTCCTTCACCTCTTCCAATCCCCACCCCCCAAACCCAATCCCCCCACCCCAACCCCCGCCTGCCACCCATCCTTCCTGAAAACATCAGTCCTGTGATGGGTGAATTTTCAGAATCTCCACTGAAGAGCAGAAACCTGTCGAGCCATAGACAATCAAGGTTGTTTTTCTCGAAAGTCAGTGATGGCTTTCCACAGTGTACACAGCATCCCTCCCCTAGATAAAAATATACAAACATGGTGAGTATAATACTTTATTTCCACAATGCCCTCAATTCTGCATGACTTCCAAACACTAAAGTATTATGATCATAAAAGGTCTGAATTTAACTTCCTTTTTTTAATAGTCCTTTGTAACTCCAAATCTATCCTCAACCTACCTCTTACTTCCTTTTCCCTTTCAATTCACAGTCTTGAGTACAAAATAAAGTGAAAAATCAAAATATGACATCTTTCAAATCAGCTACTCTTGAGAAGTGGCTTTATACATTCTCCACATAACATAAAGAACTATTTGTCAGGATCTAAAATAGACTGAACTTTGAAAATTTTTAAGGAGCATCAACCTCATTTTCAGTAAATATATTTTCAAATGGAATGATTTTTAGAATTTCAAACTCAAATAAAAATCAAAAAGTAACAAAAAAAATTGTCTAGTATTTTTCAAGAAATTCTGCCAGCTAATGTGTCTATGTAAACATTTTGGAATTTTAGGACTAGCTCAATGAGATCACCACACTATATTTTTTAAACAACAATAAAAAGAGTATATTACCTCAGCCGCAGGCATTTCAAATCATCCCTGGTAACATAGTAGAGAACATCCTCTAGACTGTAGTCTTCAGCCAAAAACTAAGGGGAAAATAAAGAAGAAATAAAAATAAGGACATTTAAGGTCTTTTAACAAGTTAGCCAAGCTGTACTTTTTTACTTTGCTTACTATTTTTACTTTGTCAAGTGGGCTAAATACTGTCACCATTACAATTCTGTCTGTTTGATTAGTGGACATTTCCCATTTAAAGAGATATTTTAGCCATGGCTGTGTCCGAATAATCCCAAATTTTACTGATTTGCTTAATTTCAAAATAGCTTCTGATTAACACGGTTTTTTTTTTTTATGGGTAGTCAAAGATCATTGGTGCTACACTATAAAAAGCAGAGTTTTAATCTGGTCACAGGCATGAATATTGTTTTTTAAAAACATTGAATGAAGTGTTTTATGATTATATGTCTTAGCTGGGATGTATTTTTCCTAATCATTTATCAATAACTTGAGACATTGTAATTCTTTATAGAGTTGATCTAAGTTTTGTCTGGTCACACAGTAGTTTTCACTTGGGGGGTTTGGTGGGGAAGGTGGAACAATTGATCTCATGATTTTATCTTAAACAAAAAACTGGGATTTTGACAATGTCATTCTTGTAAGGATGCTGGGCTAGAATAAAAGGAGTAATATAATTTATGCATCTTATAATAAACAGTTATATAAACATTTAAGTAATTAACATTTATGTTGGTCATAACCAACTCAAGAAAAATCAGTGAGAACCCTACAATTAGATACACTATCCAACTGGACCAAAATGAATTGGTTGTGCTTGTATTAAGGTCACCAATTCCATCTACTGCATTAAATAGCATATTCATTGTTTAGAAAGGTCTAAAGTTGCAAAGAAATGACACAAAAACTTCTAGTTTCTATCAAAATATTTTTTGAGTTGTGTGACTGAATTAGATACAAAAATAAATAAAAACTTCTTGTTCTTTTTTATCTATTTACCCATTACAACATTTCATCCTTTTTCTAACATGATTGAAAGTTTTCTGCATGCCCTTTGATCCAGCAATACCACTACTAGGTTTGTACCCCAAAAAGTTAAAAAATGGGAAAGGACCTGTTTGTACAAAAATATTTAAAGCTGTGATTTTTGTGGTGGCCAAAAATTGGAAAATAAGGGGGTGTCCCTCAATTGAGGAATGGATGAACAAATTGTGGTATATGATGATGGAATACTATTGTGCTATAAGGAATAATGAATCGATGGATTTCTATATGAACTTGAAAGACCTCCATGAACTGATATGCAGTGAAATGAGTAGAACCAGAAGAACATTGTACACAGAAAGTGAAACATTGTGGGACAATCAAATGTAATAGACTTTGCCATTAATAGCAATGCAATGATCCAGAACAATTCTGAGAGACTTATGAGAAAGAATGCTATCTACAGCTAGAGAAAGAACCTTTGGAGTATAAATGCAGAAGAAAATATATGATTTATCATTTGTTTATATGGATATAGGATTTGGGGTTTAGGTTTTAAAAGATTATTCCATTACAAGAATGAATCATATGGAAATAGATTTTGACTGATAATATATGTATAACCCAGTGGAATTGCTTGTCAGCTCTGGGAGGCGGGATGTAAGAGGGGTGGGGGAGAACATGAATCATGTAACCATGGGAAAAAAAACATTTAAAATAAATTTTAAAAAGACAATTTTCTGCTTCCTCCCCCTTCACCCTTTGGCTCCCAGAAAATAGTCATTCCATAGATTCTTTTTTTTCTTTTTTTCTTTTTAATTTTTATTTGGTCATTTCCAAACATTATTCATTGGAAACAAAGATCATCTTCCTTTCTTCCCTCCCCCCCCACCTCTCCCACAGCTGACTCGCAGTTCCACTGGGCATCACATGTGTTCTTGATTCAAACCTATTTCCATGTTGTTGGTATTTGCATTAGATTGTTCATTTAGAGTCTCTCCTCAGTCATATCCCCTCCACCCCTGTAGTCAAGCAGTTGCTTTTCATCGGTATTTTTACTCCCACAGTTTATTTTCTGCTTGTGGATAGTGTTTTTTAGATCCCTGCAGGATTGTTCAGGGACACTGCATTGCCACTAATGGAGAAGTCCATTACCTTCGATTGTACCACAGTGTATTAGTCTCTGTGTACAATGTTTTCCTGGTTCTGCTCCTTTTGCTCTGCATCACTTCCTGGAGGTTGTTCCAGTCTCCATGGAATTCCTCCACTTTATTATTCCTTTTAGCACAATAGTATTTCATCACCAACATATACCACAATTTGTTCAGCCATTCCCCAATTGAAGGACATCCCCTCATTTTCCAATTTTTGGCCACCACAAAGAGTGCAACTATGAATATTCTTGTACATGTCTTCTTCCTTATTATCTCTCTGGGGTACAAGCCCAGCAGTGCTATGGCTGGATCAAAGGGCAGACAGTCTTTTATCACCCTTTGGGCATAGTTCCAAATTGCCCTCCAGAATGGTTGGATTAATTCACAACTCCACCAGCAATGAATTAGTGTCCCTACTTTGCCACATCCCCTCCAGCATTCATTACTTTCCATAGCTGTTATGTTAGCCAATCTGCTAGGTGTGAGGTGATACCTCAGAGTTGTTTTTTTTTTTTAATTTTGAACATTATTTTATTTGGTCATTTCCAAACATTATTCACTGGAAACAAAGATCATTTTCTTTTCCTCCCCGCCCCCCCCCCCTCACCACCTTTTCCTCTCCCATAGCTGACGCACGATTCCACTGGTTATCACATGTGATCTTGACTTGAACCCATTTCCCTGTTGTTGGTATTTGTATTAGAGTGTTCATTTAGAGTCTCTCCTCAGTCATATCCCCTCAACCCCTGTAGTCAAGAAGTTGCTTTTCATCGGTGTTTTTACTTCCACAGTTTATCCTCTGCTTTTGGATAGTATTTTTTAGATCCCTGCAGATTGTTCAGGGATACTGCATTGCCACTAATGGAGAAGTCCATCACCTTCGATTGTACCACAATGTATCAGTCTCTGTGTACAATGTTTTCCTGGTTCTGCTCCTTTCGTTCTGCATCACTTCCTGGAGGTTGTTCCAGTCCCCATGGAATTCCTCCACTTTATTATTCCTTTTAGCACAATAGTATTCCATAACCAACATATACCACAATTTGTTCAGCCATTCCCCAATTGATGGGCATCCCCTCGTTTTCCAATTTTTGGCCACCACAAAGAGTGCAACTATGAATATTCTTGTACAAGTCTTTTTCCTTATTATCTCTTTGGGGTACAAGCCCAGCAGGGCTATGGCTGGATCAAAGGGCAGACAGTCTTTTATCACCCTTTGGGCATAGTTCCAAATTGCCCTCCAGAATGGTTGGATCAATTCACAACTCCACCAGCAATGAATTAGTGTCCCCACTTTGCCACATCCCCTCCAGGATTCATTACTTTCCTTTGCTATCATGTTAGTCAATCTGCTAGGTGTGAGGTGATACCTCAGAGTTGTTTTGATTTGTATCTCTCTGATTATAAGAGATTTAGAGAACTTTTTCATGTGCTTATTAATAGTTTTGATTTCTTTGGCTGAGAACTGCCTGTTCATGTCCCTTGCCCATTTATCAATTGAAGAATGGCTTGATTTTTTGTACAATTGATTTAGCTCTTTGTAAATTTGAGTAATTAAACCTTTGTCAGAGGTTTTTATGAAGATTGTTTCCCAATTTGTTGCTACCCTTCTGATTTTAGTTACATTGGTTTTGTTTGTACAAAACCTTTTTAATTTGATGTAGTCAAAATTATTTTACATTTTGTGACTCTTTCTAAGTCTTGCTTGGTTTTAAAATCTTTCCCTTCCCAAAGGTCTAACAGGTATACTATTCTGTGTTCACCTAATTTACTTATAGTTTCCTTCTTTATGTTCACATTCCATAGATTCTTAATTTTTTTTTTTACCCTGCTTATAGTATCCTCATCAGCTCCATTCTCTCTCAGCCAGTCGATAAGTTCAGAATCTTCAGCTCCTATGCCAGGAGAATTTAGATGACAAACGTATAGACCAGGAATATCTAGGGAAGATGTAATTTGTAAATGTTTAATTTGCACATAGTCATATATTTAGATACCTGAGGACCCTGACTTTCCAGTTATAAGAATTTGAATTAACCTCATAGGTTTTTACTTTGTCATCAAAAAATATAATTGGTGGAAACCAAAATTAGTTGGATATATATGTATATATAATGTTTAAATATATTTGATGGGTATAATATATAGCCAAACATATTTGTATATATATGCATATATACTATATATATTTGTGTTGACTGGTTGTTCTTCATACAGGAAGAGGACCACAATGACATCATTAGACTGAGGTCAACGTACAGTGTATCTGATTTATTTGTTATATGAACATACCTATGTCCTTGACAACTTTTCTTAGGCTTATCAGAGCTACCAGCATCACTACTCTTGTACTTTGAGGCCATTTTTAATAACCAAATTACATGAATGAAAGAGATTGAAATACTGTTCTGACTGCAACTTGTTACAAGGGAGAATTGGAGCCAAAGACTGATGCACGAGTTGATGTTTGGCACAAAACAAAGTGCCGACTCACACTAATGCTTATCAGAGTGAGAATAAGCACGATTAGATAAAAACTGCTTTGAGACTTAATGCTACTTAGGACAATAGTGTATATTTAATTTTTTTTCATGCATTTTTCTGCCTTTATTTGTTTTCAATTGCCAATTATGTATGACTGAATTTGCATGTGAGTTTGCATAAAATAAGTTCCTACTGTGTATATAATATATATGTATATACACACATACACATATGTATATATATATTTGAAACCCTATTAATTGTTCGCATCTTTTTTTGTATCCCTAGCACTTAGCAAAAGACATGGCACATAGTAGATGCTTAATAAATATTTGTCGATTCATTGCTACCAGTAACGATAGATTCTTTTTTCCCCCCAAAACAATGGTTGTTCATAGGTATAAGTCAAAGTGATACATGATGACTTTGTGGGGATGAAATGAAAGTATCTTTTTTCTCAGGATTTTTCTTGTTTTGGTTAATGTAGGCATTACTTTAAGACTTCACCATTTACCTATTGGCTGTGACTTAAGTTTCAGGTGTTTAATTTCTTGATCTTTTTCTTCAATTGCTTGATGAAGGAGTGCTTGGAATTCTCTTTCTTTCCGAACTAATTCCTCCAGTAGTCTATAGGGAGAAAAATTCAAATTGAACAATAAGACTAAATTTTGGTTAGAGTTAAAAATATCAGGAAATCTTCCAGTCTCTCCTTTGCCTGCAAGGAGGACTTGAAATGACTTATCCTAGAAACATAATTTCTAACCAAAATCACTTTGCCATTACTTTATTGTGTAGTTGCTAAGTGGCAAATTAAAATTTGGAGTTTTATCAAACTTACTATGCAAGGCTTACTTGTCTATCAAAAAACCAAGAGTAATATGTTTATATGAAGAAGAAAAAATTTCCTTTTCTCTTTTCAAACTAATATAATTTAAGAAATAGCATTCTATGACTATGATTGATTATGGTCCAAAAAAGGCAATCTTTGAGACACAAATATAACACTTATGAACCCCCTTTACATGGGAACTGCAATAGGTGTCTGTTCCTGTAGTGGTCATAGGGAATTTCCTCTCTTATTGACAAAATCATAGAGAAGGAAGAAAATGGTACGTGCTCTCAGGGATAAGGAGCACACATGAGAGAGAAGAGGAATCTAGGGTTAGAGTGACTCCTGGGATGTGGTGAGGGAATGGAGGGTAATGATTAGGACAGCAAGTGGTAGTGGGAATTAAGCCAACTGAGTGAACCATACTGGCTCATCTTGTGACAACTCTGGAGCAACTCATGACCTTTCTAGTCAATTATCGGTGAAGTCCAACTTATATTTTTGTGAGAAAACACTATTCAAATGTGGGAGTTGGGGGGAAAACCATATTACATTGTTTGAACCTAGCTCAACATGGCTGGGAAGCTGGACCATTTCAAAATGCTCACCAAGGACCTCAGCGAGGCTAACCAGAAATGCAGTTGGACCCTAAGACTGATGCAAGGAGTTTTCTCACAATTGTTCATCTCAAGTAACCCATATGCTTTATTTGAAAACTAGCCTCATGCTGACCCATCACTTAATGCTTCCATGTTTCTTTGGTTGTTCAGACACTTGGGAGACCTCTTTCTGAATTCAAGGAATTGTACCTCTTCACTCTCCCCTCCCAACAGGAAAGTCCCTAGTCTTTCATCTGATTAGAAATCAGATGACCCAATGTTATAATGTTTCCTTTTAATTAATTTGTCTTATTTGACTAATTTTTTTATTATATACAAACCCATCTCCTTCTGTATTTGGGTAAGGGGCCTGGCCTTGATTTGTTGGGCAGTTGGCATGCGTTGCTTAATAAATTTAAACAATTTCCCTACTCATATCTTTCAGGAAGTGACACCCTTCTCAATTATGAGGTGGGGAACCCTTTGGGAAGGTGATATTCTATTCTTTTTTAGAGAAGAAGACTGGATATGAAAACAGAAAATCTGGGTTTTAATACTGGTTTCACCACTTGATACTTGCTACTTATGTGACTTGACATAACCTCATCTTTAAATGCCTTAAAAGGTTCCATCAAGCTTTAAATCAATGTTCATATAGGATCCTTTTCTGAGACATGCTTTTTCATAGAAATATGGGGAAAATATTTGAAATATAATCCTTATGCCAGAAGAATTTTTGGATAGCACTCAAAGCCTTTCCAGCATGGTAGAAATTACTAAAGTTCATGTTTTCTTGGCCCACAAGAATTTAGGGTCACCTGAATATTAAAAGGTCCATGAGGTACAAGGGAGGCATGAATAGGCTAAGACATATTTTGGAGAAAGAATTGGGCATATGAAGCAGCAAAAAGGGTATCACTAGAGAGGTGTATATCTCAATAGACCTCCAATGTGTTCAGGGGTGTCCGTGCAATATCAAGCTATCTGGAGGAACCCACAGAACTGGAGGAGGCTTTAGTTCACCACCTTTATTTAAAAAATGAGGAAACTAAATCACACAGTACTCATTAGAGGTAAGATTCAAAAGAAGGTCCATTGTCAGTGCACTGCTCAGGATGAGAAGGTAGATGGGTAAGATGAAAAAATCTGTACCACAATGAAAGAAATACTAGGAGCTTCATGTGAACATTATGACTAAATAGGCATTTGTGAGTAGTCTGGGAGACTGATCACCATTTATAAAATTGTTTCTATAGGGAAATGAGCTGCTAGATTATAAACAGATGCACTTTTGGAATCTAATCTGTTGGTGAGATAGGGACACTAACTGGTGTGTTGTGAAATTAAAATTGATTGAAGAATTACATTAATATCAAAAAAGTTTCTTATTTATGTAATCTTCAAAGAGTAATGATTGGGAATATTGGAACAGGGCTAACCAAAAGAATGTGAAGACAGGAATTCTTGGGGTTAAGGTCAAAAGTGGAAACGTTAATGGGTAAAAGTTGCAGGAAGGCAGATGAGATTGATGTTAGGGATAGCTTCTGAATATTAAAGCTATTCCTTAATGGAATGAAAGGGCTGTCTGCCTCAAGAGGCAATATATTTATTCTATTCAGTAGATTTCATGCTCAGTTTATATTATCACTTCTAGTAAGTGTCACACATCAAACCTTTCTTATGTGTGTACTAGATTTCCACAAGTGAATGAAGAACTCAAAGTATGGTCAGGAGGAAGTGAATGAAGCTGAACTCAAAGGGTAGCTTCAAAAACAAAAAAGTTCTCTTACTATGAGAATTATAGTTTTGGCACAGAAGGAATTTTGGTATCAGGGCATGAAATGAGAACTCCAGCATGGAAAATCATACCTCCTACTTGTCACCCCCTAACCCATTTCATAACAAAGCTTTCCAAGGTAAATGCCTCATCAAACCAAAGAGGACTGAGATTTTTTTTTAACCTTGGGAAGCCAATATATATTGCTAAGCATGTTTCACATTTTTCAGAGTAATTTCTTAAAGCGTAAATGAATCACTGAAAAGTAATTTTATTGAAATACCTAGAGAAAGACTGAACATTTTCACTAAGTGGTAATGAGACAGCATATGTCTTTCTCTTTAAGAATAAACTTAATAGTGAAGTTTGAGCTTTTATAAAAAGCCTTCAGGCCATTTTATGGCTTTTGTCTACTTTGTTAAAAAACAAAGGAAGTCCCATCTCCTTGCATAACCAGAATTATAAAATCAACTGCCACATGCCAATCCTTTGTTATTTCAGGAAGCTATAAATTATAAAAATTTAGCCCTTGTGCTGTACCAAAAACAGGACAAAAAAGAGGAAATACTAACAGTCAGTTTAAGTCTCTCATATTATGCAGTTTCTATGCTGCTAAGTTTTCATGAAGACAAAATAAGTTTATAAGTTAATAAGTTTAGGCATTTTTGGTCAAATGAACAGTGACTTATTAATAACTATTTATTAATATATATATATATATATTATTTTGTTGGAACAAAAAATAAACCCTATAGCAGCATTAACTTTGTCTTTTTTTTTTCCTGGAAAGAATTCTATATTTCTATTCATGGATGTTCAAGAAAGTGTACTCTCTGTTCTTTGTTTAACTATCTGTCAAAAGGAATAGATACTGTTCTGGAGTCAGTTTCCTAAGCAGTCTCTAAGATAGTATATCTGAGTTGTTCCAGAAATTCTAGAGATAAAACTCGAAGGGACAAATTGACATCTATGTTAATGGGAGCAAAAAGTGATTTTCGACCAAACTGGCTAGGTTAAAATATTCTTTTTAGTTACAGAGGTGTCTTAACGATAGCAAAGATACAAATGGAAGGTCTCTTTTGTCATTAGACTGGTCTGCTATAGAAGATTTGTGGGAAAATATGAACAAAAGGGCAAGAAGGCAAAGGGAAAGGGTTGGTGATTTGTGTTGGAGGGAGTACTTAAACTGATAAAATCAGGAATCCATCAATATTATTTTGTAAAGAATAGGCTGGAAGTCATGCTAAAATGACAGACACATTAAAAATTATATTTGTATTTTTACATGTCTGTCAAAGTAGACAGGACAAAAGAATTGATTTTACAAACAAAAAACATTTAAACAAAAATGGCAAAATCAGTGTTGGACAGGGAAGACAGGCACACTGATATATATAGTGAAATGGTTCACCCATTCTAGAAAACAAATTGGAATCATTCAAGAAAAGTGACTAAATTCCCATCCTTTGATCCAGTGATCCCATTATTGGGCACATGTCTTGATATGGTCAAAACAGAAAGAAAATTCTAATACATACGCTAGTATTCAGGCACTTTTTTGTGGTATTAAAAACCTGGGAACAAAGTAGATTCTCATAGATTGGGCATATGAATATTATGGACAATTATTATGCAATAAGAAATTACAAATGTAAAGAATTCTGAGAAACAGAAAACTTGTATGAACTGATACACAGTGAAATAAGTAGAATCAAAAATTATATTCACAATTATTACAACAATATAAATGAAAACGTCACTAAAAGGAACTGGTAAGTGAAAACATATTGGCAAGTGAAACTGGCACCAATAATGGTCTTAGAGCATAGATTAAAAAAAAAAATCCCTCCCTCCTCTCAGCAAAGAGATTAGGGAAAATTTGGATAAAATGTTGCATATATTATCAAGCATGGGCATTGTGTCAATTTTTAAAACTGTTTTTCTTTCTTTAGGGACAGTTAAATAGGGAGGAAACAAAAATATTTTTTTGATAGTCAATAAAAGTAATTTTAAAAAGAAGAAAAAAACCCTCAAGATCACAAAATGAACACTTACCTATTTGTCTCTATTTTCATCCTCCCCAGCTGGACATTCAGAGATCTATGAGCACCTTGGGAATCATGAGATACTGTGGAACTGAGTGTGCTCACCCCAGAGGTGGCCACAGCATCTTCAATGACTGCCTGAGGTCTTCGATTAGTCTGAGTGGAAGGCTGTTCATCATGGTCATCTTCAACATCCAGGTCATCCTGATCTGCTGTATCACTCTCAGATGCCAGACTAAAATGTGGCCTCAGTTCTAGAAGAAATAGCATTCACAATTACATTAATCAAAATAGTGAGTGCCACTGTGGACATTCTGCTAGAACATGACTGGTGTTCACTTTGTTTCTCTAATAGAAAGTCATAGAGCCAAAGAATTTCAGAACTGGAAGAGACATGGAAAAACTATACCATCATTTTACAGATATAGAAAAAGAGGCTTAGAAATAGTGAATGTCTTGTTCAGTCTCCCATGGTTAGTGGCAGGGCTGGTTTTGTAGAGCTTATAACTTATTTTCCCTTTTTTTTTTTTATAAAATTGAATGAAAAAAAAATTTATCAATACAACTTGGATTTCCAAGTCAGTTCACAAAAGACCAATGAACAGCAAACACAATTTATTCAGGAGAATAATTTAACTAAGCGTCCAAAAGCCTTTACTACTTACTTAAACTTGGGCAGATGACTTAATTTCTCCATCTATAAAAAGGAACTCTATTTGTTCTGTCACTCTCACAGTGTTTTTGCAAGGATCAAATGAGATAACAAAAGCATAATACAAACAATTCAATGCAATAAACATTTAAGTTTGTTGTATAAGGTGCCTCACTAGGCACTGGGAATACCAAGTCAAAAATGAGTCAATTCCTACTTTCAAGGAGGTAACATTTTCCTTTGGGGATGGGGGTGGAATGAATATAATATATAGTTGTTGAGTCATTTTAGTCATTTCTGAGTCTTTGTGACCCCATTTGGTGTTTTCCTGGCAAAGATACTAGAGTACCATTGTGAATCTTAAAAACTACTCAGACTGTACCTTAGAAGATTTGGTTTAGCTATTCCCTTATTGTAACAATGGAGATATTTGGTCTAACAAGATTCAGGAATGTATTGGGAACTTTAAAAATTACTCCACCCTAATTAGAAATACTTTAGGAGAAGATAAAGTTGTTAACTCCTGATTGAACAATGAAGGGACTTCATACCTTATAGTAAAGCTAGAACCTTAAGCTAGGTCTATTTTTAGATCTAATACAAAAAGGTGTTAAATATCTGTAAAGGTTAAATTAGTACCTAAAAAGTCAAGTAACTTACAAAAGGCAAGCTTAACAAAGAGGTGTGAAGTACTCAGAAGATATAATCTAACCAGAGAAGGTGAGAACCAAAGAAGATGAGAACTAAGAATAGGCAGTCCTGGAAAAAAGCGTCTACTGTGATTGGTAGATGTGAAAATTTAGGGGAGGTGACATAAGAGAAAATTTCTTTAAAAGGAAGGGGTAAAAAGTCAGTTTTCAGAATTGGGTTTGGAATTGAGTTAGATTCTGAGCTGAGTTCAGGAGATTCAGTGGAGGCCTGGAGCTTGCTTGGAGTCAGTCTTGTGGTAAGTGATAAGACTGACTCCTTTTCCTTTAGACTCAGGAAGGCCACTTTGGCCTAGGCTTTAACTACTGCTTGGCTCAGCCTGGGCCAGAGCAATTTAGATTAATTCTCTCTCTCTCTCTCTCTCTCTCTCTCTCTCTCTCTCTCTCTCTCTCTCTCTCTCTCTCTCTCTCTCTTTCTATCTCTCTCTCCTTCCCTTAATTCCTTCATTTATATTAATTAAAATCTCTATAAATCCCCAGCTGACTTGGGTATTTTTCATACTTGGTGACCACTTATTTAGATTTTTATGTCAAAACACTAAAATTATCCTTTACACCATGCCCCTCTCTGGCTCATTTTACAGATGAGGAAACTGAGGCAAACAGGTTGACATGACTTGCCCAGGGTCACTTAGCTAGTAAGTGTCTGAGGTCACATCTGAATTCATGTCTTTTGACTCTCAGTCCTGGCACTCTATCCACTACACCACCTACTTGCCCCACAGAAGTATAAATATGAGGCAATTTGATGAGAGAAAGAATAATAACTGGAAGAACTGGGAAAGGCATGATATAGGAAGTGAAACATATGCTGTCCACTGAAGGAAATGAAGGCTTCTTAGAGGTGGAATTAAGGAGAGAAGTGAATTCTTGGCGTGAATTCTAGGGAACAGCTAGTCAGTTTGTTTGCTGCCATGTTAAATGCATGAAGAAGAGAAATAGGAAATAAGTTTGGAAAGCTAAGAGGAGAGCCCAATTAATGAAGACTCTAAATGCCAAGTTTAGATATTTGTGTTTTATACATAAGGCAATAGAAGGCTATTGAAGATTTTCAAGTAGTGAAGAGAGAGGGTCAGATCTGACTTTCCAAAATATTAATTTGGTAGTTGTGTGGAAAATGGATTAGTGTGGGAATACTGGAAACAAGATTAATATCATGAATAATAACAGTACTAGAAAGTATAATTATTTATAATAATTCTCTTTGTGAAAGTACAATCTAAATTCTAGCTAGGGAGACCAGGAAGACATCTCTTCTCCTTCTGTATCAGTGCAAATATAACATCTTCTATCTCTTCCACAGCTTACTCCTCCTTCTCCTCTTTCTACCCTCTGATCTCCCAAAACAGGAGAGAAGACTTAAAGTTCTAGACACTATGGGATGTGGGATGTGGGATGGAAACACCAAGCAGAAGTTGTAGCAAAAGGACACAGAATGTAGCAGTATTGGATATTGTAGTTTGTTGGAGAGTGGGGAGGATGCAATGGAGGGAGGGATAAAGGAGGGGATTCTCATGCTACTAGAAGATAGGAGTAAGGGGAGGTAAGAAAAGGAAGGAAGCAGAACCACAGTGTCCATTTGTAAGTGATATCTCCAAGTTGGGTTCTGTCTCCTTGAATTTGGAGGTAAAGTTCCCATGTGTTGCAGCTTATCCATGCCTAGTTAAATAGATTCATGGAAAATATCTGGTTGTAACTAAACTTAGTCTCATTAGTAATGAAACTAATCCCTAAAAATGCACCTGGGTAAATGTGGCTTATCAATGTCATTTTTGTGGAGAATCTTATATTCAGTAAAAATCTGAACCCCCTCTATCTGCAAAGCAATACATTTAGACACTACCAAGAAGCACGAAGATGAAGAAGATATGGTCTCTGCCCTTCAGGAACCTGTAAGTCCAGCAGCACAGATAAGACACAAGTCACATATAACCACAATCCAACTTATATAGAGGCTTCAGTGAATAAAGAGATCAGAGAAAATGTTGTGGAAGTAGCCAGGACATAGAGAGGGGGAGTTATAGCTTTGGGAGAAGGAAAGGTTTTGTAGAAAAGGGAATGTCTGAGGGGGGACTTCCTTCAAGGATGGATAGGATTCTGAGAGGTGATGACAGGGATCTCAAGGGAGGGTATTTCAAAAGAGGGAATAGATGATGTGTGCAAAAGAAATGGTGATGAGTCCAATGAGATTGGAGTAAAGTAATTGGTAGAAGGCAGCAGTGGGAGGCAAGATTGGCAAGATTTTAAGAATAGTTTGGGGTTCACCTGTTAAAGATTTAGATGCCTTGTTAAGGAGTTTGTACTTTGTCCAAAGTTGTCGTTCAGTTATGTTTAATTCTTTGTAACCACATTTATGGTTTTCTTGGCAAAGATAATGGAATGGTTTGCCACTTCCTTTTTCAGCTCATTTTACAGATAAGGTAACTGAGGCAAATAGGGTTTAGGTGACTTGCCCAGAGTCACACAGCTGGTAAGTGTCTGAGATTGGAAGACAAGTTTTCTTGACTCCAGGTCCAGTGCTCTAACCTCTGTACCACCTTGCTAACCTACTTTATCCTAGAAACAGTGTGAATCAATAAAGATTTTAGAACTGGGGGATGTCCCAAGAGGGTTCAGGCTTTAGGAAGAATTATCTGGTAATGCTGTGATGTATAGAATAAAATGCAAAAGAACTGATGAGTGGAAGGACCAATTAGGAGTTTAAGAATAGTATAGGCTAGTGATTTCCAAAGTGGGGTATGCAAGATGGTACTTTAAGTACAGGAAGAAAATATCAGGAATACAGAATCTCAGATTTAGAGCTAGAAGGTGCCTCAGAAGCCACTGAGTTTAACCTTTTATTTTGTAGTGAAGAAACTGAGATAAAGATAACTGAAATGATTGGTTCAAGGTCCCTGAATTAGTAAGTGTCTGAGGAAGGATATGAAGCCAGGTCTTCCTGAATCCAAAGCCATTTTCATATCTACTGTGTCATGCTGTCTCTTACTTTTTATCTAAAACCAGAAAGGGATTTTGATTTACTAATACTTACTAAATAGATAGACTCTGACACCCCTATGTAATCTGTAACACATGGAGTATCCTGAAGTGAGAGTTCTAATTTGGAGGGTTTGACAATGGCATTCTTACTCATTTGCTTTGAGCACAATGCAATACTCCAGTGTCCAATTAAACAGATTCTTGGAAATTATCCAGTTGTAACTAAGTGAACTCTCATAGAATGGGCAAGTGTTTTCAAAAGATTTTTATAAAAAAAAAAGACAGGTTAAATATAATATTAATAAAGCAAACACAGGGGAAAAGGCAAAGTTGGCCTTTTTTCTGTCTCTGCAACCAGCTCTTCATAAGCCACATGATAAAATAGAAACATTTATGATCTAATCAGATCTGTCAGGAAATCAAATGGGTATTGATCATGAAAGTCTATTGTACTACACAGAGGTTCCATGGTAATCTTGTGCCAGGGTTGAAAAGAACTAGTGAGCTTAAAGATGAGTTATACATTTATTTTTCTTTGGGAAAAAAAAAAGATGTTTTCCAAGTCTTTTCACTTCTGTTGTGGTAAAAAAAATGCTGTCAGTAGTATCTTATCTAGAAGATATTTATTTAAAAAAAATAAACATTGTTTATCCCTTCAAGATAAAGGGTAACTTTTTAACAATTAGTGGAAAAGTGCTTTTTAAAAGGAACTACTCATACTGTGGACAGAACATCTTGGACAGGGAGATTTGGAAATGTTTCCATTGTGATGTGTTTTTTCCCCTTTACCCTGTATTAGAGAAGGTATAATTTCACATAGACCCAGACCCAGACACACAGACCCAGACACACAGACCCAGACACACACACTGTTATGTGATTTTGTTGCCAAAAGTGGTGAAAATGCGACACCTCCCCAAATTATCTACACATTTTTAAGTATGATTTTAAGTTTAAAATTTTTTTCTAATCTGTCAAAAATTCTTCCAGAGTATCCATAGATTTTGAATCAAATTTATTAACAACATAAATATGCAACATTTTTTTGTTAGTTTTCAAAACAAATGATTGACACATATGAGATGAAAATTTACTAGTTGAATTTCAATAAAACCCTTTATAGGTAGGATGGTTGGGTTTGAAGATGAGTACCAAGGCTGAGCAAGTGCTGTCCTTGATATGCTTCATTCATTTCATCTGCCTTACTTGGTGACTTTTCTTTTTCATCTATTATCAGCTATTGAAACTAGGCACTGAAATAAACTGAGCTTAGAACCAGTTCTTAAAACCTCTATATCAAACAATGTTAAGCCAAGATTTTTTAAAAAGATGCATGCTCAATCACATTTCTCTCACTTTTGTAAAAGCAAAAAATGTTTTCAGTACTGCTAGTAAATAAATAAAAAATTTAATATACTTAATCATTATATCACATTTTTAAAATTCCCATTTTTTTATATATATTATATGAAAGGTGTGGAATTGATACTTACATTTTCAGATACAGTCAGTGTGTTGTTTTGTTTTGCTTGGCTGTTATTTGTTATGAGAGAGTTCTAAAGGTGGAGAGGGGAAGATGCACTCCTTAGGAATTATCAATGATAGGAAATAAAGTGCATCAAAAAAATTTTTTTAATAAGGGGGGAAACGGTTTTAAAATGGGAGGGGTGAAAAGAAGCCTGAGTTCATAGGGTAAAGTCGTTTCAAATTTTAAAAATTATTCTGAACTTAATAAACATCAAATAAAGTGAGCATTACCAAAATGTAGTTCAGAAAAGTATAGTTTAATGTTAAGGGAGATGTAGGATCATGGGAAGCCACAGAAACTCCTCAGAATGGTTTACTATGGGGTCTGGGCTGAGTAGGAAAATGGGTGAAGCCAGAAGCCAGAAAAGGGTTGATGAACCATATGAATATGGAGGGGTCAAGAAACTCTATTTGGGTGGGAGTAAAAAGCTCATAAGATCGAGAGGGAAGAAATGGTAGAAAGCTGGAAGCTATAAATATTAATTCATTGGTCTTGAACAAAGCCTAGGATTTTTTGTTCTTAAGCTACTTTTACAGAGGAAGGAAGCAGTTCAGAAGTTGGCACACTGTTGGAAGGGGAGAGAAAAATTGCCTATTTTAAGAATTTGCTGTGGAAAAATATGATATACTCCAATAAAAAAATCATACACTGATTAATCCAATATTTAAAAAAAAAAACTGAACAAGACTTAAATGAATCCTCATCCTCCCCCCAAAACCTTCAGAACTAGTCAAATAGATTTATCAGTGAATTTTATCAAACATTCAAAGAAAATCTAACATGACATTCAATGTATGCTGTAATAGGAGAAAAACTTTTCAATATTATTTTATTGCACACATATGTTCTTGACACCTAAATCAGAGAGAGACAAAGCAGAAGAAAAAACTTAGACTATTATCCCTAATGAATGTGACTTCAAAAAATTTAAATGAAAATTTGAAAAAATAGGCTACAGGGACATATTAAAAATATACATTATGAACAAGTTGGATTTATCCCCAAAGGCATGATTGGTTCAACATAAGGAAGACTATAAATATCATGAATTATGTTTATGATATAAAAAATTTTAAAAGTACATGATCATGCAAATTGATGCCAAACAGGTTTTTGGCAAAATCCAATACGAATTTCTGGTGAAACCACTAGAAAGTTTGAGAATAAATTAACCTTTGAAAAAGACAGTAGATACTATCTATCTAAACTAAAGAATAAATACTATATTAAATGTAATAAAGTTAGAGGCCTTTCCAAAAAGATAAGGGGTGATGCAAGGATGCCCATCATCATTACTACAATTTAACATAATCCTAGAAATGTTAGCTATAGCAATAAAATAAAAAAAGAAATTGAGGGCATGAGCACAACAAAGTGATTACCTTTGAAAATTATATGATGTTTCATTTAGTAAACCTTTAAGAGTCAAAATTAAACAATTAATAAATTCAGCAAAGCTGCAGGATATAAAATAAATCCACAACAAAATTTGGCAGAAAGAGTAGGAAAAAATAAATTACATTCCAAATAGATAGAGAGATATAAAATATTTCAGAGCCTATTTAACAAGGCACATTTAGGCTCTATTAGTATCTAATTATAAAGGACTCTTTGCAGAAACACAAAAATAGTTGGAAAAATATTCATTACTCATTGATAGGTCAAGCCAATAAAATAAAATTGACAATAGTGCCTAAATTAATTTACTTAGTCAGTGTAATATAATCAAATTACCATAGCATTATTTTATAGTCAGACAAATTAATAATGGAATTCATCTGGGAAAAGTAAAGAACATGGATCTCAAGGATAATAAAAAAAAGTGCAAAGGTAGAGAACTTATCAGTGCCAGATCTCAAAGTAGCAATTATTAAAATAATGTGGTACTAGTTGAAAAAGAGATTAGATATACAACATATATAAAGACAGTAGTGTAGTGTTCAATAAACCCTAAGACTCCAATTTCTGAAGTAAGGATTCATTACTTGACTGTTGGAAAAAAGTTTGGCAGAAATCAGTATAGAGCAGTATCTCACATCATATGACACAATAAACTGCAAATATATGATCTAGTCATAGAATGTAATATCCTAAGCAAGTTAAAGAAGCAAGATAGAAATTACCTTTCAGAGCTATGAATAGGAGGAGAGTTCATGCTACAGAAAGGATCATAGAATATAAAACGTTCAATTTTGCACTAAGTTTATCTAATAAAAGTTCTACTTCCAAAATACATAAGAAAATGATCATAATTTACAAAATAAAGAGCCATTTCTCACAAGATCATGAACATGACCAAAGGGTGAGAATAGGCAGTTTTTAAAGGAAGAAGTCTGGGCTTTCAATGTCATATAAAAATGATCTAAAACACTAATTAACAGAGAATATGAACCAAAATAACCCTGAAGTCCTACCTTATACTTATCAGAAGATGATAATTAAAAAAAAAAAAGGAAAATTACAAATGTTGGGGGCTATTTCCTAGAGAGGCACATTAATTCACAGCTAGTAGAGCTCTGAACTGGTCCAAGCATTTTGGAAAGTAATTTGGAATTATGTCTTAAAATTTACTAAGTTGTACAAAACCTTTGACTCAGCTATAACAATACTAGGTTTAGGTCCAAAGAAATCAAAGGAAGAAAGAAGGGACCCATATGTTTAAAAGTATTTATACTAGTTCTTTTCAAAGTATACCCTACCTATAAACTAAGGGAGTAGAGGGGAACAGTGAAACAAATGATGGAATATTTTTACTCCATTTTTTCTTTGTTGTTGTTCAGGAATTTAGTCTTAACCAACTCTTTGTGATCCCTTTTGAGATTTTCTTGGCAAAGATATTGGAGTGCTTTGCCCTTTCCTTTTCCGGTTCATATTAGAGTAAGGGAACTGAAGCAAACAATATTAAGTGATTTACCTAGGGTTGCCCATTTAGCAAGTATCTGAGGCCAGATGTCAACTCAGGAAGGTAAATTTTCCTGACTTTAGGCCTGGCACTTTATCCACTGCACCACCTAACTGCCTAACATTAACAAATGTAGTTGAATATTTTTGCTCTATAATAAATGCCAAAATGGACAGTTTCAGAGGAAAATGGGAAAGCTTCTATAAACTGATGCAGTAAACAGTATGCTGTTTCTGTAGGGGGAGTGCTATTTATTGCTTAGTCATCTAATTTACTGGATATTTAATATTATAGTAGACATCAAGTGAATATATCAACAAAATAAGAAACATGGCCCTTGCCACCAAAGGCACCTGGACAATTGCATTTTAAAGAAATAAGAAAAAACAGAAAGACCATAAAGGGATAGACATTCAAGCAGAATCATATAAACAAGTGAAAATCAGTACTGTTAAGTACTTGTGTGGAATAATATAGATAAAATGACTATAGAATTATATTCATAAAGGTAGTGTGCTAAGGGTTAAATAGAGTGAATTTGTAATGACTGAAGTTAGTTAAGAGTTAATGTGATAAATTCTTAGAGGAGGTGATCTTGAATAGGATTTTTAAAAAAAGAGAAAGCTTTAGCTTGATGAAGAAAAGCAAAAAAGTATTTTCATAGAAAACAACCGAAAATTCAGAGTTGTGTACTAGAGCTAGGAAACTAATGTTTCTTTGAAATTTATATGGAAAAGTCAAGGGTAGGTCTGGGGTCAGGAAAATGGCATATTCAAAATGACATGATTTCCCCAGAAGTAGCTTCTCTCCTCAGATAAACAGAATCAAGCTAACTATCCCGGTGTATGTTATATTCCTGATGTAAAGTTATAGTAAAAAAAATTATTTACTGATAATATTGCTTTGGGGTAGAAGTTAATGTGAATTTTAGCATTTCAGTAAAAGAGACAGTTACTTTTCATGTTGTACTATGCTTAGTAGGACAGTACATAATTTGATTTCAATGATAATCACTGTTGTGGTTTGGCGCCAAGGACCAGGAGTAAAACGGATGCAAAATTTTGTATTATGATTTTCTTTGAAACTAATATTTTCATCCTCTATTTTCTTTGTTTTATGGATTTTTTAAAAATGCATTTGTCAATTCATACAGCTTCATGCTTTGAGATATTATTATACTCCAGTCTTAGTTTAAATTAGGCTTTTAATATTTATAATTTTAAAAATCCCATTATTTTTCTTTTTACTTGCTGTCTTTACAAACATCATGCTATATTGCTTTTTTTTCTGTCTTGGGTCACTTAATGTTGACCTCATATATGAGTCTTTATATCTGGCCTCAAACACTTCCTAGCAGTGTGACCCTGGGCAAGTCACTTAACTCTTTTTGGCTCAGTTTACTGATCTGTAAAATGAGCTAGGAAAGAAAATGGCAAACCACTCCAGTATATTGCTAAGAAAATCCCTAAAGGGGTCTCAAAGAGTCAGGCACAAAAAGGACTAAAAAAATAACACTGTATCAACCTATTTCTCTTTAATTAGGTTTTGCTCTAGAAAATCTTTTGTACTATTATCCTCTCTAAATCAATATTCATCAATCCACAAAACTACATAGATATTAAATGCAATAAAAATGATGAGCTAAACTGAAACATCTTTCAGATGGAAAAAAATAAAAAATACTCATCTTTAGCAAAGTAGAAGGAAAAGTTCCTCCTCCCCCTCATCCCAACCCCCTTTCAAGCTTTAGTATTTTGAGGGACCAGTGATCTCATTCAAGTAACTACTTAGTCAAAGGGTACAAAGTGCAACTCCTTCTGCGGACTCTTGGTGATGTCCCTCTGCAAATCCTTGGGGGAAGTGGGATATGGCAGATAATGTAAGTGATGCTGGTTTCTCTGTCACTGCTTCCTTTTGATGATGTCCACTAAACATCCTTTTAACAATACAGCCTAGATTTTTTCCAGAAGTCAGACAAGTTTACTGTCAGCTAGTTTTCAGACATCATTTGGTTTTCCCTTACTGGGAAACTGGGGCATTTGCTCCTTTTCTATCCTATGGCACTTTTCTTATTTTCCAGTCAAAAAACCACTGACAATAACACCTACTAATCCTTTTATTTGAATCTGGTACTATGAAAGCATGAAGGGAAACTGGGAGATTTTAAAAAGTAAAATTGGAGGATCAGTGGAATAGACTTGGGGTAAGTGACCTCAGCAAGACAGTCTATGATAAACTCAAAGATCCCAGCTTTGGGGACAAAAATCCACTATTTGACAAAAACCACTGGGAAAATTGGAAAACGGTATGGGAGAGATTAGGTTTAAATCAACATCTCACACCCTACACCAAGATAAACTCAGAATGGGTGAATGACAAATATAAAGAAGGAAACTATAAGTAAATTAGTTGAACACAGAATAGTATACTTGTCAGATCTTTGGGAAAGGAAAGATTTTAAGACCAAGCAAGAGTTAGAAAAAAATTACAAAATGTAAAATAAATAAATTTGATTACATTAAATTAAAAAGTTTTTGTACAAACAAAACCAATGCAACCAAAATTAGAAGGGAAGCAACAAATTGGGAAAAAAATCTTCATAACAAAAAACTCTGACAGAGGTCTAATTATTCAAATTTATAAAGAGCTAAATCAATTGTACAAAAAATCAAGCCATTCCTCAACTGATAAATGGGCAAGGGATATGAATAGGCAATTTTTAGATAAAGAAATAAAAACTATCAATAAACACATGTAGCTCAATGGATTAAGAGCCATGCCTAGAGACAGGAGGTCCTAGGTTCAAATCTGGCCTCAGACACTTCCTAGCCATGTGACCCTGGGCAAGTCACTTGACCCCTGTTGTCTAGCCCTTACCACTCTTCTTCCTTGGAACCAATACACAGTATTAACTCCAAGATGGAAGGTAAGGGTACAAAAAAAAATAAACATATGAAAAAGTATTCTAAATCTCTTATAATCAGAGAGATGTAAATAAAAAAAAAAACTCAGGTATCACTTCACACCTAGCAGATTGGCTAACATGATTGTAAAAGAAAGTAATAAATGTTGGAGGTGATGTGGCAAAACTGAGATATTAATACATGGCTGGTGGAGTTGTGAATTGATCCAGTCATTGTGGAAGACAATTTGGAAATATGACCAAAGGGTGCTAAAAGACTGTCTGCCCTTTGATTCAGCCACAGTAATGCTGGGTTTGTACCCTAAAGAGATCATAAGGAAAAAGGCTTGTACCAAAATATTCATAGCTGCACTCTTTGTGGTGGCAAAACATTGGAAAATGAGGGGATGCCCTTCGATTGGGGAATGGCTGAACAAATTGTGGTATATGTTGGTGATGGAATACTATTGTGCTCAAAGGAATAATAAAGTGAAGGAATTCCATGGGGACTGGAACAATCTCCAGGAAGTGATACAGAGCAAAAGGAGCAGAACCAGGAAAACATTGTAAACAGAGACTGATACACTGTGGTACAATCGAAGGTAATGGACTTCTCCATTAGTGGCAATGCAATGATTAAGGACAATTGGGGGGTGGGGGATTTATGAGAAAGAATGCTCTCTATGTCCAGAGAAAGAACTGTGGGAATAGAAATACAGTAGAAAAACAACCACTCAATCACAAGGGTCGATGGGGATATGATTGGGTATATAGACTCTGAATGATCACCCTAGTGCAAATATTAATGGTATATAATGGTCTTGATCAATGACACATGTAAAACCCAGAGGAATTGTGTGTCAGCTACGGGAGGGGGCTTAGGGAGGGCAGGGAAAGAAGGATGAGTCTTGTACCCATGGAAAAATATTCTAAATTAATTAAATAAAAATTTCAAATAAGATAAAAAATAAAAAAAGTAAAAATGGGAGATCCTAGAGGCAATAGGGAAATAATGGAATTTATTGGGTAGGGAAGTTAAGGTTAGGGTAAGAAAGGGTTAAGTAAGGGTAAGGAATATAAGGTTAGATCTAAGATCTATATTTAATGAGAATCACTTTGGATGCTCTGGGTAGTCTTGTTAGAAGTAGTAAGTTAGAATAGTGGCTATGTGGAAGAGAGAGCGATGTATTGATAGAAAGAAAAATATTTAGAAATTGTGTAGATATGTGGGATTGGGAGAGAATGAAGAGTCAAGAATAACGTCAAGGTTGAAAAACCAAATTACTAGAAGGATGGGGGTGCCCTTGACAGAAGATGGGTGGATTTGGGGGGAAGATAATGCATTCAGTTTTGAGTCTGAGGTGCCTTGGGGCGATTAGTTTGAAATATGCAATAGGCAGTTGAAGATGCATGATTGGAACTCAAGAGTGAGACCAGGACTAGATAAATAGATTTGGGAGTCATCTTTATAGAGATAATAATTAAACCCAGGGGAGATGATGAGGCCACTGAGTGTGAGAGCAGGATGAGTGATTCAATATGAGATGACAAAGTGTCCAATAAAATGGTGTTTCTTGTTGCCTTTGGGAAGCAAGCTAATCTGTACTCAGACATTTTCTTTTGTACCTATGCAGGGAGAATCTGTGAGTCAATGTTCCATTTAGCTGTACCCTCCCTTTGTCTTCTGATTTCATTTCAAGGGAAAATGTCAAGATCAATGCAATTCAGGGTATTTTGTAGTCTCTCCATGGGATGGTCACTAGACAAGAATTTCCACTGAAACTGAATCTTGTGTGAACTTCAGGCATCTCTGCCTCTCTTCCTGCTAAACTCCCTCCTTCACTCAGGAAGAACAGGAGAAAGCACAGGACTGAAAGCCATCATTTTCTCTTTCCTTGGGTGCCTTGTCAAAGAATTCACAAGCCAGAGTCACTCTACTGATGATCCTCTCAGTATTTAGCCAGGCTGGTCTTTAGCAAGCACACACAATCTGTTGCCTAGAATATGCTCTGTGTCTTTTCTAAAGGACATAAATTAGCATGTGATAGTGATGTGGAATTAAAAAAAATATATATATATATACATAAATTTACACAAACATTATTTATATAGACATATACATATATATAGACAGAATTTATATGTTCATATAAATCTATTTATATATATTTTTATGAGTACATCTGTATCTCTCTCTCTCTCTCTCTCTCTCTCTCTCTCTATATATATATATATATATATATATATATGTACACACTTACACATATATAGACATATGCATTAATGGGCAGTTAGGTGACCCAGTGGATAGTGCTGGGCTTGGAGTCAGGAAAATGAGTCTTCCTGGGTTCATATCTGGCCTCAGACACTTACTAGCTGTGTGACCCTGGGCAAGTCATTTAATGATGTTTGCCTCAATTTCCTCATCTATAAAATGACCTAGAAAGGAAATAGTGAGCGACTCTAGTACTTTTCACAGGAAAACCTCAAATGAGGTCTTGAAGAGTGGACATGTCTGAAAATGACTGAACAATAACCACATATACACATACAACACAAATATATATGTATATGCACAAACACACATTTTTATTGTTGTTGAGGAACTGAGACAAATGAGGTTAAGTGTCTTGCCCAGGGTCCCACAACTAGTAAAAGTGTCTGAAGCTGGATCTGAAATCAGGAAGAAGAGTCTTCTTGATTCTAGTCTTGGCACTCTATTGTGCCACTCAGCTGCCTATATATTTCAATATTTTTATTTAAATTCAAATGAGGCAGCTTGGAGTGAGGTAAGGATAGTTCAAATGCTGCCTCAAGCATTTAGTAGCTTTGTGATCGGGGCAAGTCACTTAACCTCTGTTCACACTCAATTTCCTTGTCAATATAATGGGGATAATAATAATAATAATAATACCTAAATGGGGATAATAATAACACCTCCTTCACAGGATTGTATGAGGATCAAATGACAAAATAAATGGAAAGTATTGTGTGTACTTGAAGCACTATATAAAGGTTAGATACCATTTTTATTAGCTATGAAATGTTCCTTTTTTATTAAGCATGGCCTTTCTTTTGACAAATTTACTTTTTGGGTATAACAAAAACATTTAAAGAAACCACTTCACAAAAAAATGATCATAATATTGTTCATCTTTTCTGCTCCTCCTAAATATGTTTTTTGAATTATATAAATGCAGCCTTGATCTAACAAATCAATTTTAAAAATTCTACCTTATAGCAGTATAGAACACAACAGCTTTAGAGGTTTCAGAATGATAGCTATGAATGGGTGGGACTGAATTCTTTAATAATTTGAAGGGATATATTTCTGTGCTTAGTTTCTGCATTTGAAATGTGTGAGGCATAAAGCAGCTATAATTTTTTACTTTTACAAAAGTGGATATATGGATGAGAAAATTTGAAACACAGACTGGAGGTATTAGTTATTCTGCCTTTGCCTTGAAACATTTCTTGATCTCAACCATGGAAGACAAGAAGGCAATATTTTGAAAATGCAAAGTATTAGTTTAACTTGCAAATTTCTCTCTCCTTAGTTCAAGAGAATGCTAGAAAGAATAGATAGTAAAGGTGGGGACAAAGCTGTTATTAGCTACCTAATTAGAACATCAGAGAATATGATTCTCTTAAAAGATATAGTGCTAATTCAAGCATTCTTAACATTTAAAAATTCCACCCATATAAAGCCTGATTGGAGTGTGATAAAAAGGAAGAATAAGATTCTGTGTGGCCATCCACAAGCTGCCGCCACCACCACCACCTCTAGGAAACTAACATGTTGAACTTACTCCAATCTCTCCCTTCTCCCTTTACCCTATCAAATGACCATTTTCAATTCTTTATCTTGACCCCACATGGAGAAAAAATAGAGGTGCCTTTGACTTATTTTGCAATTGTAGTTGTTTGGACTGTCAATATCAATCATCATTTATATTAAGCACATACTGACTCACAGTATGGCTTGAAATGACCCAATTTTTGGTGCTACGGTCCAGTTGTTCCCAAGTATATTATAAACTTGGATTTCAGTATATCAAAGATCTGTGTTTTCATTGGTATGGACGTTTTTTTCAATTGATACAGATGGCAACCCTACCATACATACTAGAAAGTATTTTTGAGAAGCCATGGCTGAAGGGAATCATCCCCTTAAGATCAATCTTTGTTGGCATCAATTTGATTAATTTTAGCTTTTGCTTGCCTCATTCTTGGACAAAAGACACACAATCTATTATAAATGGGGAACATTTTTATAAAGAAAAAGAGATAGAAGATGCAATGCTGTGTGTGAGGAATGGCAAATAGAATATTTTGGCTAGATCAAAGAGTATGCTAGCTTAGAAAGTTATATTATGAAGGATTTTCAGTACTAAACAGAAGAGTTGGCATTTTATCTTAGAGGTAACAGGAAGCCACTTGCTAAATAAAATGATAACAGTTAGCCCTGAAAAAGAGATGAGAAATGTACTTCCCTCCCTTCTTGGTGAGAGATTATGAGTAGGGAACACAGTGTATTCTGACAGATTCATTTGATATGTTTATGACTTTGGCTGAATTACTTTGCCCTCCTCTTTTTCATTCTTTGATAGAGGTGATAGCTGAGTGTATGTGTGTGGGCTCTTGTATGCAGGGAGAGGGGTACAGCTACATATTTAGAAATCAAGGTAATATAAAATCAAGAGATATGAATAATATTTTTTCTTTTTTAGAAAGAAGGGAAGAAGCCCCTAGCGCTTTTTGAGCAAGGAAGTAATATATTCAGAACTGTTTTAGGAGTATCATTTTGGCAGTTCATGGAAGTTGAGAGAGATTTGAGAGGAGAGATTTGAGGCAGGAAACCAATTAAGAGGCTATTAACAGGGGTAGCTAGATGGCATAGTGGACAGAGCACCAGGCCTAGAGTCAGAAGAACCTTGGTTCAAATCTAGCCTCGGATACTTCCTAACTGTGTGATTCTAGGTTAGTTACTTAGCCCCATTTTCCTAGCCTTTGCTCCTCTGTCTTAGAGTTGTTACTAGAACAGAAAAGGGGGAGGTCATTAACATAATCCAGAAAAAAGGGGATAAAATACTGGATTAGGGTGGTGGTTATGTGAATGAGGGAATGGGGCTGATGGAAGAATAGCTACAGAGACAGACATGACAGGACTTGGTCAACAACTGGAGAGAGGAAATGAAGAAGATGAAAAGTCTAAGGTGACTCTGGGTTCCAAGAAGGACCATGATATCCTTGGCACAAACAGAGAATCTAGGAAGAAGAGTGGGTTTGGAGGAAAAGATAATGAGTTCTGTTTATGCTTTATTGAGTCAGAGATGCTTATAGCACCTACAATTTGAAATATTCAATGGTGGTTAAGATCAGAGCTTAGGAAGGAAACTAGAGTTGAGTTAGGGTTAGAGGAAAAATGGATGTATTTGTTTCTTCTCCTTGACTGAAAAGGATTTAGAACTTCTTTGTACTCCTAACAAAACCCTTCCTCTGCCTCTATGATATAGATAGATGTGTGTATTCATTTGTTTGTCTGTGTAAATATCTGTGTATTTAGATACATGCAAATTTTCATCAGCCCTGATATGCCTTATCTGACCATATATTCTGTAAACAGCCATAATGCCTAATAAGTTATTAATAAATACCGAGGCAGCTAGGTGGCACAGTAGATGGAACATGTGGCTTGGAGTCAGGAAAACCTGAGTTCAAATCCCTCCTCAGACACATACCAGCTGTATGACTCTGGACAAATCAACGAACAACCATTTGCCTCAGTTTCTTTAACTGCAAAATGGGAATAACAATGGCACCTATCTTGCAGAAGATAGAATGAGATAATATGTGTAAAGAAGAGTGCCTGGTACATATTCCCATTCCTTCTCCATCTTCCAACCCTAATAAATATTAGTAGGGATGATAATAACTGAAAGGCAGTCAATGGTGTTCTTCAATGATGAACCACAAGGAACAATGTATCTACAGAGACAGATGCTGCTCGGATACAAAATATTTTTAGAATATTACAAAATAACGAAATGTGCCTAACCTGGAACCAGAATGGTGATGGCTGTTTGGACTGCCTTTCGAATGATGCTGTCTAAGGCGAACATCCAGTGAGGCTTGATGTTGTGATTCCGAAGGACTTTATTGACCTGGAGAAAGAAAATGACACAATGACAATTTCATTTCACCCTCATCATGTCGAGAGGCAGTAGGGCATCAGGGACAGACTGCAGCCTTGAAGTCGGGAGAACCTGGATGATCATGTCTGGCTCCTAAAAAAAAATCACAGTTGGGGCAGCTAAGTGGTTTAGGGGATAGAAAGCCAGGCCTGAAGATGGGAGGTCCTGAGTTCAAATCCAGTCTCAGACCCTGTGGAACCCTGGGCAAGTCACTTAATCCTGCTTGCCTCACTTTCCTCAACTGGAAAATGAGCTGGAGAAGGAAATGGAAACGACTCTGGTATCTTTGCCAAGAAAATCCCAAATGAAGCCACAAAGAGCCAGACAGAACTGAAACAGGTGAACAGCAACAACACCAATATTACATTGTAAAATAGAACAGATCTGCGGCCCACAAGGATTCTTACATATAGTGGCCCCTCTTTCTATTTGAGTTTGATGTCACTCCATGGAAGAAGCAGTTATGAGGCTCAGAGGATAAAACACTAGACTTGGAGTCAGGAAGGTCTCAGTTTCAAATCTGCTCTCAGATACTTATTAGAGCTGTGTGACTCTGGTCAAGTCACTTGCTCTCTCTTAGCCTCAGTTTTCTCATTTATAAAATGGGGGTAATAACAGTATCCACCTCCAAAGGTTGTCGAGAGAAGCAAATCAAATGATTAATTTATAAATTTACATAATAATTATTGAGTTGTCATTAATAATATAGTTTTAATTATAATGATTACTATAACACTAGATTATGATATAATCATAGTTGATACAAAAATAAATTAAATAATAATTGTAAAGTGTTTAATACCATGTCTAGCACATAGTAGGAGTTAATTAAATACTATTACTGGATTGTGGTATCAGTAAAGGATAATTTTGAAGTTAAAAAAAAAATGCCACGTATCAGGGATGTGATACTACTCCTTGACTCAAATAAAGTATTCCAGCACAGCCTAGTGGTTTGAGAGAAAAGAAAATGCATACCTACATACTATCTTATCTGACTGGGCATCACATGTGTCTGGGGTTTCTTTTATTGGCTCTTCACTTTAACAATAAGGTAGCTAAATTGTGTCCGCAAGGCTGCCAATACATTTTCTCATCTTTAAAATCTTATGGTGTCACAGTTAAATATTAAGTATGTTCAGAGGACTTTTATAAGAAAAAAGCATTAGATTACAATGGGTGCATTAAGAAAGAGAATGGTGCAAAGAGAATCATCTGGCCACAAAACATTGCATAATCAGGCTAAATTCAAATCATTTATTTCATCTGGAATAGGCCCGCTAATTGTTGGTAGGATTTGCAGTGGGGCTTTGGGGAAGTCTGGACCCAGTCTGAAAGGATAACTTTGGGGAAGCTGACCTCAAAAGTAAGCCAATAGGTTTCACACTGACAAATAGCCTTCCCCACCGCGGATAATTCAGTTGGTGAAAAATCCTCTGATTGATCTATTTCTACCTTAATCACTTCATTTGGTACTTAACTGCCTAGGTTCACAGGGGTGACTCCCCAGGAAGGTCTACTTTATTCCTGGCCCTTTTCTAGTCATAAGAATACCTGGTAGCTAAAGATGTTCTGGCCTTCTCTTGAAATGGAGAAGTTGCATCACTGGTGACCATCGTGGGGTGGCCTTATTTAATGAAATGGCCAGAACCATTTTTAGCTACAAGCTAAAAGAGCTGCTGGGGTTGTAGGGCTGAAATGAAGAAGAATTTTGTTAAGACTTTGCTCTTCTCATAATCCTGGCACCAAAAATATTGGGTAATTAAAAGCATCAAAAAACAACAACAACAACAAACCCATAGATTTTTCTCTGGATCTACTTGAAGGGGAGAAAGAGGAGAGAGTATTTGAGTGTATGTCCTGGTGAAATGGGCCTATTGCCCAGGTCTAGGGCATTTTATTATCATTTTAGTAACCTATATCTAAAGAAAACAGGTGGCTTTTTACCTCCATTTTTGTAGAGATCCACTTGAGCCTCAGAGAGCACTCTGGGAAGACCAAAGATTAAAATCCAGCTTTTCAGACATCTAGGTGGTAGAATGATGGGAGTGCTGAGACTGGGGTCATGAAGATGCTAGTTCAGATCCAGCCTGAGCAAGTCACTTAACTTGCCAAACTATTTCAACTGAATTCAAAAAACATTTCTTAAGTGCCTCCCTGTGCCAGGCTGAGCAATGGGCATACAAAAGCAGGTAAAAGACAGTTGCTGCCCACAAGGAGCTTACAATTGAATGCAAACAAATATTTGGAAAGTAAGCTCTATTCTGGATAAGGAGGAAATTATTGGAAAAGCGAAAGCACTGGAATTACTTAGAGGAGGCAAAACTTCCTGGGATTTTAGCTGGGACTCAGTAGTCTCAGCGGAGGAGGGACAGATGGATTATCCTGTTTGTGGATCAGTGAGGCTGAACTGAAGAAGGCATGAGAGAAAGCTGGAGACCTGGGAGGTGGCTGGGTCACAGAAGGCTTTCAGAGTCAAACAGAACATCCTATATTTGATATGAAGCCAAGAGGAAACCCCTAGTTTTCTTACAAGGGTGTGTGGGTGACAGGACCAGACTCGTCTTTCAGGAAAATCAGTTTAGTGACTGCTTGAAGAATGGATTAGTGGTGAGAGACTGAGGTGGCAATCGAGGGCTGAGGTTTGCCTCAGTTTCTCAGTTATGAAATGGGGATCATTCTAGCACCTCCTTCCAGGATGCTTGTGAGGATCGAATAAGATAGTGTTTGTAAAGCATTTAGCATGTGCCTAACATGTTACAGACACAATAAAATTTTTCTTTTTTCTTTCTTAAATGAGTCAGGTCGGAGTCTTTGTGATCCCATTTTGGGGTTTTCTTGGCAGAATGATGGAGTGGCTTGGCATTTCCTTTCCCAGATCCTTTTTACAGAGGAGGAATGGTGACAAATAGTGCTAGCTGTTATTTGTCCAGGGCATACAGCTAGTAAATGTTTGAGGTAGATTTGAATTCATGAAGATAAACCTTTCTGATTCTAAGCCCAAGGCTCTATCCACTTGGCCACCTAGCTTCCCCCTTTTAAATGAGGGACCAAAACAAACTATTAATCAGACTGCAGAGAGAAACAATTAAGTGCATTGGGAAACAACCATGGCAAATTTAATTCTTTGGCTACCTAGTACAATTCTGTAAAGATGTTTTAGCCCATAAACCACCCAAAAGTCATCCACTGTTGGGTATTCCAAGCCCTGTAAAGGCTCATGGCAATAAGGTAGAGAATTCATAGTAAGCAGTTAAGATAGACTGTCTTATTATCTGTCTTATTTTTGGATAATCCCTATATCAAGCTCTAGCAAGTCTATTAAATCAACAGGAAGGACATGCTGTAGTAATGTACTTTTAGAGAGAAAAACAAACTCTCTTCCTGGGTCATGTGGGATTTTTGTTGACTCAGTGATGGCCAGAAGTCTGGAGTACACTACTAGCTAGGGAATAAAAAACATTTCTAAAATGGATGGATTTAGGGGGGAAAAAACCACAATAGCAGAGAAGTGTAATAAGGGACTATTGTGATTGGTAATTGATAACTAAAGATCAGGCTGTTATCTTCTTTCTTCTTCTTTCCCTCCTCCCTCTTCTTCCCTTCCTCACTCTTCCTCCCTTCCCCCCTTATTCCCTCCCCCTTCTTTTTTTTTTTCTTTTAAAAACCCTTACCTTCCGTCTTGGAGTCAATACTATGTATTGGCTCCAAGGCAGAAGAGTGGTAAGGGCTAGGCAATGGGGGTCTCCCCCTTCTTGTTGATCTTCTATTAGTCTCTTAAATCAACTCAAGGTGAGTTTTATAGTGTCTCAAATGAAATACTCTTTCTTTTCTTTATCTTAAGTAAGGGTTTTATTTGGGGAAGACAAGGAAGGATAGGTATGGAAGGAAAGAGGATTTTGGGGTTTCCCTAATACTAAGATGAATCTTAGGTTGGAGGATGGTGAAATATAGTTCAATTGAGAGAAATGGCTGATAGGTCTGGAAGTTCAGTCACTATCACAACAGAGCAAATCAGGGAGAGCTGGACTGTGTCCTTCAATCTTCTGTCTTCAAAGCCAAAGACAGCCTTCTGACTTCAGCCTCCAAAGTCAAGAGAGAACAGCCTTCTTCCCTCTTTCAAGCCAGAAAAGTTTAGCTTCAGTTGGTTTTGCCCCCAACTGCTTCTCCTGGTCACATTCTAAATAGAATACTCTCGTTTGAATGACAGGTCTTCAGTCCCAGCTGCTCCAAACTACTGCTACAAAATCATTCTCAATTTCTCACTTCCCCAGAAGCCAAAGGGCCACTCACTGCAAGAAAGTACTGGTTATCTGGAGAAGGGGCCAGTGAGTGTTCACTCACAACGACCACCAGATGTCGCACTCTTGTGCAAAGAAAAGGCCCAGCTGAAGAATGGGCTGGAACTGCTAAAGCCATCAAAATAAAGATGTTGACCTATTGCATGATTTCATAAGCACAAAGTTCAACTCTGGGAGATGTTTGTAAATTTAGCTGTTTTCCATGGTGATTAGGTTTGCTGCAAGGGAACACAAATGCATAATGCAAGAATAGTATTTAAAAAAAAAACAAAAAACCCTAGCTTTTCTTTCTTTACTTGCTTATGTAAGGTTTGCAACATGCTTTATGTATATGTGTATATATGTATATAAAATATACCTATATTTATAGTACTGTATACACGTATGTGGTACAGCATTTGATAACTGTCTTATATGTGGTTTTCTTGGTTCTGCAACTCCCTCCCTCCAAAAAAAATTCTGAAAAGATGTTTTTTATATTTTTTTCTAAATATGATGATGAGAAAGTAAATGCTTCATCAGCTGTGACTGGAATCCATTTTTTTAATCTTTACTTTCTATCTTACCAACAACTCTAAGACAGAAGGACAAGGGCTAGACAAATGGGGTTAAGTGAATTGCCCAGGGTCATATAGCTAGGAAGTTCCACAAGCCAAATTTGAACTTAGATTCCTCTAACTCCAGGCGTGGCTCTCTATCCACTGAGCCACCCAGTTGCTTCCCATTTCTTCTTAATAAAGAAAAATTAAGGGAAGATAATTCCTGTTTTTTTCCCGTGTGGTTCATGAATTGTTTTTCAGGCATTCAGTTGTGTCAGACTTGTTATGATCCCTTATAGGATTTTTTTGGTAAAGATACTGGAGGGGTTTGCCATTTCCTTCTTCAGTGGATTAAGGGAAATTTAATTTTCTCTTAATTAAGAGATTCACATAGCTAGGGAGTATTTGAGGCCAGATTTGAACTGAGGTCTTTTAAGCCCAAACCCAATGCTTTATTTTGTGCACTTGAGCTGCCTCAGCACTTTAAAGAATAATAGAAGAAAAAAAAAAGACTGGGATTGGGAGGGACTGTACTTACAGCATCTTGAAAACCAAATAGAACCACTTGGACTTGACTGATGCCATGGCTATCAAAATCCAGCTCCAGCTTCAGCTTTGACAACGTGGTGGCAATGATTTTTCGATCTGTTGATCTCACAAACTCTCTGAGGCTCGAAACTAAAGTTGTGATGTGTTCCCATCTTAGTTTGGGCTCCTCAGCTCCCTGGTAAAGAAATCAACTTGTTAAGTAAACAATTAATCTCTGCAACATTTCTTCTTCTTTTTTGTGTGTGTGTAACTGTTACCTTCTGTTTTCGTCAATATTAAATATTAGTTCCAAGAGAGAAGAGCAGTGAGAGTTAGGCAATGGGGGTTAAGTGACTTGCCCAGGGTCACACAGTTGAGAAGTAGCTCCTGTCTCCAGACCTGGATTTCTACCCATTGAGTCACATAGCTGTCCCTGTAACATTTCCTTCATCCCACCAATGATTTTAGTCAGTGATGATTACAAAGATATTTTAATAGATTTCAAAAATAAAATAGAAGACTTTTGACAAATTTTTTTCCCCTTTACTCTGAGTGAGAAATGTTATTTCCATAAAAGTCTTCTCCTTATCTTTTTATATTTGTGACACACAAAATTCTAGAAAAGAAGAACTTCAGCTGGGCATGGTTAAATCCAGAGTGAAAAGGAAATTTATTTGATTATTTACAATATTTTATTATTTCCACCTCAATTACACATAAAAACAATTTTAAAAGTGTCTGTTTTTTTTTTTTAGTGTATGTCTTAATATCAGGATTTTTGTTTCTTTGTTTGCTTTTTAAAAAACTCTTACCTTCCCTCTTAGGATCAATACATGTATTTGGTAGGCAATAAATGATAAATGACTTCTCAGAGTCAGAGAGCTAGGAAGTGCCTGAAGTCAAATTTGAACCTAGGACCTCTAGGCTTGGCTCCTAATCCACTGAGCTACCTAGTTGTCCCCATTTTACAGTTGAGGGAATTGAGACCAACAGAGGTTAAATGACTTTCCTAGGGTCACCCAGCTAGTGTTTTGAGCTACTCTAGGCCAAGACCCAGACCTCTATCTATTGGGCCATCTGACTAATATAACATGTGTACAGATAAATATATTATAAGGTAGGGAATAAAAGAGGCACAGGACAAAAAGTAGAGAGAATGTTCTAGACCTTGTGACAGAGTCTGGTACATAAGAAAAGTGCCAAGCTGAAGAGTGTGTGGATCTGATCTCCTGGACAGGGGAGGGGCCCCAGGAGGCTGGAATCTTGAGGAAGCAAAGTTCCCTCTGAAGAGCAGTTGGTCACTCAGTTTGGAGAAGCTGAAGAGAGAGGGCTGACTAAGATTTTCTCCTGCAGGTTACCCACTTTTTCCCTGCTTGTGACTGGAAATCCTTCCCCCCAACATTTCCCAATTGAAAAGACTATTGAAGAGAAACCTGAGGAAAGGCATTTTGAATCTCTGTCAGACTTTACCTCAGCTCCTGGTGCCCTGGGTCTGAACTGTGGTCAAGTGGCCAAACCCAGGGTCAGTCAACCTGACTATCTCTCAGTGGGCTCAGGCTGCCAAAGCCTGAGTTCCCCTCAAACTCAAGGAGGGAGGGAAAAGGGGTTTAGCTAGAGAAAGGGACTTCCTTCCCCCACTTTCCTTTCTCATTCTTCTCCCTGTCAGTTATTCCTTTGTATTACCCTGATTTAGTTAATTGACATTAAAGTAGTTATCTTTTCCCCAGCTGTGAATCAAGTGGGAGTGAACAGATCAAGGCGGAGACATCTTCCTAAGAAGAAATCCTTTGGTCTCTAGTAGTGGAGGTGGGACAAGAGGGACAAGAGAAAATCTGGGAGAGCAGCCATAGCTAAGGAGTGAAGGGGGAAAATCTTCAAACCCCCTTTCCTCTCTCTGAGCCAACCCTAAACATCAGCTGTCTTTCCGAGATCCTGTTTCTTTCACCAACCCCAAACCTTTTCTCCAGTACAATCGGAAGAAGGAAAAATTCTGTTTTTTGGGGATCAGAGATCATGAACAACTCTCCTTTTTCCTTTTCTTCTTCTTTTTTTTTTAAATCCTTACCTTCTGTCTTAGAACCAATACACAGAAGAGTGGTAAGGCCTAGGCAATGGGAAGTTAAGTGACTTGTCCAGAGTCACACAGCTAGGAAGTATCTGAGGCCGAATTTGAACCCAGGACCTCCTGTCTCTAAGTCTGACTCAAAATGACTCAACTGAGTCATCTAGCTGCCCCTTCTCATTTCTTTCTAAAGATACAAATTCTTTATACTAAATCTTCAAATCACTGATAATTTAGACACATTCCTGAATTAGATTCTAGAGTTATACATTCTGAGGCTCTATAGAACTGTATCTGGGACTACCCTTTTTTTCTATAAAATATCTAGGGTACCTGCATTACATGCTCAAATTGTACATGCAAAGCTTTTCTCTAGGAATACTTGTAACTATCAATAATAATAAAAAAAACAACTTGTTCTTTTTTCCCTTCTTTTGACTAATTTACAGTAAGAATGCAAAACCTATTTTTTTTCTGAACCAAAACTAAATTGCAATTGGGTAGAAAAATAAATAAAATCATAATAATGCCAAAAAAAATGTAGTCAGGGGAAAACATGTTAGCTATTCAGACATTTTATCTTCCTAAAAAATCTTCTGCCTATTTGTGAAAAAAAGTTTAGATAGCAAACTTTTTTGGTATTAGCTTTGTTTTTATAACTGAAAAACATGCTGCTTCTTGTCCCTGTACCAATGTCCTAAGAAGGAACATTTAGTGCTACAGTTTTTCTCTATATGGTATCATTTTAGCTCCCATTTATCTTGCTTATATAATATTGGCCCAAATTCATGTATCCCCCTGGATATTCCTTAATGTATCTTGAAGAGAGGCCTAACATATACCACAGATTAGTTTTATTAAGGGGAGAAGCTGATTCAATCAATGTCAGTGATATTTCACAGAATCATTAATAGTTGGCATTTAATAAGCAAACATAATCTTCCTGTATAATGCTATTCCATATCAATGGCATTTTTTAACTAGAAACCCACATTACTCTATGGAGCAGAAACAGCAAAAATATAGTCATAGACAATGTATTTATTAAGGGCCCATATATGTGGTGCCCTGTGGTAAGTGCCAGGGTAAAAAAGAGCAGCTGAATTCAAAGAAAAGCTGGTCACAGGGTAATTCTAAAAATAAATAATAAATAAATAAATAAAAGCTGTGGGTCGTCCTTATTAGGACATTCCTAGGCATGTTCCAGTAGATAAATCACCAAGCCTGGAGTCCAAGTTCTAGATATAACTTGATCTAGTTGCTGTACCCCTATTTGCCTCAGTTTCCCATCTGTAAAAGTGGGGATATACCAGAGAAAGAAATGGCAAACCACTCCAGGACCTCTGCCAAGAAAATTCCATGGACAAAGCCCAGGGGGTCCCAGTTGGGTCTGATTGCAAAAACAACCGATTCTCTTTCCTGATGGCTACTCATTTTCCGGCCGGCCAGTCACACTTCATCCTTCCCCATTTCATTATCCCTAAAAGTGCAATAATAATAACACTTGATTTGTAGGGTCACAGATTTGGGACTGGGAGAGAATTGGAAAGATAACCGAGCCCGAGGTAAGTGTGGTTCAAGAGATTCAATGATTTGTCTAGCGTTGGCAAAGTCCTGAGCTAGAATTTGAACTCAAATCTCTCCGCTTCCAAGACTAGCCTTTCCTCTATTATGTCTCTCACACCAAATCCAGGAGTCAAAATTCAGTCTCTCTACTTTTGAAGAAAATTTAAGTCCATCTGTCTCCAGAATTAGAAAAGCGACTGTGATAGGAATACAGGGGCCAGAGAAGATCTTGATGTGGTTTTGTGCTTTGATAGCTTAAAACTCTGTAGTATAAAGTATAAAGCTTAAGCTATCAAAGCTAAAACCACCTCAAGGGGCAGCGAGGTTGCTCCTACAGTTCCTAGCCTCAGGGACTAGCCTTTCCCACTCTTCTACCATAGAAGCAGCAGTTAGTCTGAGGCATGCTGGGTTGTGGGGCGGGATCAACAGCGGACCCCTGTGATTGGTGGGAAGAGGACGCTTGGAGGCTATACAGGTAGAAATGGGGAGACTGGGGGTGGGGATGGAGGTAGGGGTGGGAGAAGTGAGGTCAGGAGTTGGGAATAGAGGCACTGATATCTGAACAGTGCTTTAAAGCTGGCTCGGAAGAGTTTTTTCATTTGATTCTTGGAAGATTAGTTCATGACGATGACTCTGACGTCATACCGGGAGAGGACCAAGATGGCTTCGCTGGTGATGTCTGACGACTGGTGTAAATTAGACTGGAGTGAGGCAGAATCGCACAAAGTTAGCCACCTCACTCTCTCTGTCAGTCATCGAAATCCAGTTGCAGGTACAAGTCAGGCTGGCCGGTGATGGCCCCGGACACAGCAGGTGACCCTGATTGGGGAAGCCCCACTGTGAAGAGGAGGTGCCCTTTCCAGTAATGGGGTAGCTCAGAAGGTGGGACTGTTCGGGGGAAGAAATAATGAGTTCTGTTTTGGACATTTGGAGTTCTGAGATGGCTCTGGGATGTCTACTTATGTACTCCATGTGGGAATGGTCTGCATAGGGAGCATTAGTTGTGGCTGATGTGATAGATGACCAAGTGATGAGGGATGGGGCAAAGAATAAAGAGAGCCCAGGATAGAGCCCCAATGAAGTCCTAAGTTACCATGTTGTAGGGTTAAATGAAATTTATGGATTGGTCTCGAGATATGGGCCCCGTGAACAAAGGCTGTTTCTGGGGAAAATAATTAAAAAATTCAATGCCTCACTCTCAAACTTGTGGAACAAAGGAATGGAGATTGTGATCTCTCCTGAGCTTATGGGTGAGGCATCATGGAGTGGTCTAGCATGCTGGACCTGATATCATGAAGACCCCACTTAAAGTCCTGCCATTCAACCCTTAGGCCCTTTGGACTGGAGCCCCTTTTCTGTAAAGTGAGGAAATTAGGCTGGAGAAGTCCCTCCTTATCTTTGGCTCTGCTCTCTGAAATTTCAGTTCCCCATTATCACTCCAAGGGAAGAAGGAGGTGGGAAGGGGGCTGCTGCTGAATGAGGGAGGACAGGAAGTTCAAGGAAGTGAGGAATTGGAAGCTTGGACCCGGTGTGGGCAAAGGACTCCTGTCTGCATCACAGGTCTGCCAGGGCAAAGGCCTGTCTGCGAGGTTTCTCCTTATACTTTTTTATTGGTGGGTTTTTTTAAAATGTCTTCTTTGTGGGGGGAAGTGGGGAGGCTACAGAGCACCAAGCCACAGGTCAGGAGTTGGGAGAGAGGGCACAGTGCTATACTGTAAAATTATCAGCTGCTAAAAGTTAAAGCAAGAACTGACTCAGTTTCAGACATGGCTGGGGGGGGGGTGGCATCTTGGAACATATCCCCTGAGGATAAGGGGGAACTATTGTACAGTACTGTATAACAATATACAATGTACTTTCTCATGGCTCTTTAATGTTAGTAACATCATACTATATGTCTAATTTATTATTTAAACTTTATTATACATATTTATGGACAAGAAAATCATTTTATAAAGGGGGTGAGCAGGTATTTGCTTTTATCAGAAGTTTCAGCCATCCATGGTAGGTCTTAGAACATCCCCACAGATAGTGGTGCCCTACTGTGGATGACCTCTAATTTCCCCTACAGTTCTATAGCTACAATCCTAAGCCCTATATTATCATCTCATTTATTTCTCAAAACCACCCTGGGAAGTATTTACTATGATGATCCATTCCTATTTTACAGAGCTGGAAACATGGCTTTTCAACTTCCATTTCTTTGCTTTCTTCAGTGGGTCTCCCAAGCTCTGACCCCACACTGCAGCCTTTTTATTTTGGTTCAGATCCTGACTCAGGCACTGCCTAGCTGTGTAAGTCAACTTATTGCTGTGTCCTTGCTTCCTCCACAGTAAAATGAAAGGGTTGAACTCAATGGCCTCTAGGACGTTAAAAATCTTAAGTCAGTGATTTTGTGATTGTGTGATTTTTGCTTATTATCAGTGCAAATACTTGTCCAACTATCTGACTCTGCTACCAAAATTTCAAAATTGTGTATAGCAGTGATTTTTTTTTTTACCTGAGCCAATGAGTCCATTAGATTTCTTGCAACTTTGTCTTGGTCTTCTGTTAAGATCCTGTGGAGAGTGGCTCTTCGCTCACTGTCTTTTCTTAGCATAAAGAATCCAGAATCTTTTTCTTCAGGGGAAGGGGGAGCACTGTGATCTTCAAAATTCTCATCTGGAATACTATAAAAATATACAAACAACAACCTATAGAATCACTAAAATCTACATTTAATTATGAAATAAAGGCACAAATTTATACTTCCATTCTCTCTCTTTCCCAACCTCCTCCCTCTTCCTTCTCTTCCTCTCTTCATCCTTCTCTCCTTCCTTCCTCTTTAGCCCCCCTTCCATTCCTTCTCTCTTGCTGTCTCTCTCTCCTCCATCCATTCCAAACAAGTCAAGTTTTTACCCCAGAAAGAGTGTCCGTATTCCTTTCCCATCTTTTTCTCCACAGGACTTGGCTCTTGTTTTGAAAGAGAAGGGATCCACTTTTAAATCTGTGTCAGGTGAAACGGATCCATACTCACTGCTGCTGCTTGTATCTTCCACAAGCACAGGGACTGGCAAGGATATGCTCCTAAGATATTCTGTTCATAAAGGAAGGGAGAAAAATTATAATTTTTAACAATCAGTTATTGAAGCCAACAATTTTTGAAATGTTGAAAATAGGTTCCTTTGAGAATAAGATTCTTTATTTCTTATCCTGTTAGAGTCACTAGCAGTAATATCACTGGAAAAGGTTACACTCAACTTTAAACACAGAATGACTTTCAATTACTTTGAAAAAATCTGTGGCCTAGTAGTCACCTAAATTCCATCAGATCTGCCAGTTTTATAGCAATACATATTTTTTTGAGCCAGCAGATTACTTTATAGCTGTTTTAATATGCTAGTATCAATTTTCTCATTATTATTAATAATAATAAAGGCAGAGGCAGCTAGCAGCTCAGTGGATAGAGTACCAGGCCTGGAGAGGAGATCTTGGGTTCAAATGTGACCTCAGATACTTCTTGTTTATGTTACTCTAGTTAAGTCACTTAATTCCAATAGTCTGGCCCTTACCTCTCTTCTTCCTTGGAACCAATACTAAATATTGTTTCTAAGACAGAAGGTAGAGGTTTTTTACTTTAAAAAAAAAAAGGCAGCATGGCCTGAGACTCAACTCAGCCTCTACTTCCTACTTTCTACATGAAACTTTCCTTTACAACTCCACCCACAGCTGCTACTGTCCCCCTAGCATTTCAAATGATCTATATTGTATATATACGGTATGTATTTATTGTTTATATGCATGTTCTCTTGTGTTAGGATAAAAGCTCCTTGAGAAGAGGGATTATTTCACCTTTTGTCTCTATGCTTAGGGTATAGCATAGTCCTTTGCACATAGTAAGGACTTAATAATTGCTGCCAACTGACTGACTTAACTAAGAATTATAAACCAGGTACCTAACTAATGGTAGGAGTGTCCCTCTGGGCACTTGCCACATGGATGAAATTCCAAGTCCACTCCATAAGAAACTAGCTCATGTTCATAGCATTGTACAACCATCAGCATCTTGAGAGTAGGGATAGTTTTGTCACCTTTTCTAACTCCAGTGCTTAACACAATGCCTGGCATAGAGTAGGTGCTTAATGAATATTTGCTGATTGACTGATTTTATTTGTAGGAACTCTGTGAAGGAGTTTAAGTATCATTGGCCCATTGTATAAATGAAAATAAGGAAGAAACTTGAAAATGGTTAAATAATTTGCTCATGGTCTTACTGTGAGTAAATAGCAAGCTGGAGGACTGGGTTTCCAAGTCCAAATCCATTGCTTAATTCATGCTTCATCCCTTTCCAGACTGCAATGCTGACTCATCTCCACAATATTTTCTCTAGCCCCCCCACCCCATCTCCTTCCCTCTGGGTACTCTCTTTCCTTTATTTGCTTTTCAGCTCCCTTTTATGTTTTGACTTCCTTTATTAGAATGTAAGCTTCTTGAGGGCAGGGATTGTTTTTCTCTTTCTATTTGTGTTTAAATCGCTAAACACAGATAATAATAATGACAATAATAATAGCTAGCATTTATATAACACCTACTTTGTGGTAAGCACTTTACAAATATTACCTCACTTGGTCTTCACAATTACTTTATAGTAGCTATAGTTGAGGAAACCAAGGTAAACAGTTAAATGACTTGCCCAGAGTTACATGGCTATTAAATGTCTGAAGTAAGATTTGAACTCAAATCTTCCCGACTCCAAGTCTAGTGCTCTAATCACTTGCTACCTAGCAGGCAAGTAGCAAATATGTAATAAAGTTGCATTCTGCTTTAGTTGAATGTAAAAAATGGTAGAAACAGTAACCTTAATTTTACATGGAAATCTCTAATGCACTTGATTTTTCTTGGCCTTGGGATGAATTATCAACAGCATTAGTCTTAGTGGAGGAAGAAGTAGGTTAGTTAATAGGGTGGAAAGAACTCTGGGGTAGGATCCAAATGACCTACTCCTCCATCTCCTAACATGATCTCAGATAAGTAACATAATTTCTCTGGTCTTCAGTTTCATTTTTAAGAAAATGAGGTTGGACTGGATGATCTCTATGGTCTACTCTTACTTTAACTCCTGTGATACCAATATGGGATCCTTTAAATAATGGACAACTAATATTAGTCCAAGCTGATTCTATCATGTTTCACCCTGAGAAGATTAAAATTGATCTTGTATCATTTTCCCATTGATTTTATTTACAAATAATCACTTTGGTCCTGTAACTGCAAAATCTAGCTGGCCTGTAACAGGCTAAGTTTAAAAACAAATTTTTGCAGCCCTTGGAGAGTGCCAATGAATGTAAGGGAACTTGAACCTAATAGTTTTATGCCACCAACCTATCCGTCAAGGAAGTCTGATTTGCTGTCCAAAAGTCTGGAATGCTATCTTGCTCCTGCACTCAAACAATGAGCACTTCTTAGTTCCATTGGAGAAGAAGGGGTCTGTTAATAGCCTCCCTTACCAAATTTCCAATCAATCATGTTGGTTCCTGCACCTCAGCTTTGTAACCAGTCATTTTGTACTCAATCCCATGATGTCAGCTACTCTGTTCTGTTCTTTGATCTGTATTTACCAAAACCTGTAAAAGAGGGAGCTGTCTGTCTGCTTGGGGTCTTTGGCATGCATGCTCCTGATAATAAATATTATATTGCTTAAAGATTTGGTTCAATTTTGCCCTTTTGTTCAAATTCAATGAAAACAATCTACAGTGCTTATATGTACTGAGTAAAGCATAGACTATTTAGCCAAGGTGTGTTCTATTTAAGATTGTTTCTGCTCACTCCTAGAATTCGAAAAAGAATGAAAATTGTAGATTGAATTTTTTCCTATAAATAATTAAGGGATTTTTTAAACAATTACTTTTAGATAATAGGTTTTGAAATCCATACAGGGGTCATTTTACAAATGAAGAAACTGAGGTAAAATGATATATTGATGGTATACAAATAGTTACTGGTAGAGATGGGACAGGAAGCTAAGTCTTCTGTCCTGTTCTAGCCTTCAGGAATAACATTCTCAGAAGGGAGAGAAGGGATATTTGATTAGGACCCATAAAAAGTCAGTTTCATGTATTTACCCACACAATAATATAATAATCCAGTGAAAAGGAGCAAACATGGCATAATCCAGGGCATGGATAATTTAAAAATTGTTTTCATTTGACTCACATTATAACTTTGTGGAGCACATTTGTCTTCCTCATAATGATTTCCTTGGACTAATTTTGAAAATTTATTTGTACTCTCTGAGCTTTGACCAATGGCAGCTGGAGTATGAAGTCCAAGAAAGGTGACAGAGTAAAATTTTTGGATTGAGAATTTCCCTCAGAAAAGCTACAAAATAGTTAGCTTTATACATAGGCAATAATAACAAGAAAGCTGAATGTATTCAAAGCTAATATTTCAAAAAAATATGGTTACCGGCTCACCACCAGGAAACAGCAATTGAAATCTAGTTAAGGCAGAAAAATTAAATGAGTACCTAATGTGATTTATAGCTCTTTTGGCTACCATAACACAGACTAAAATCCTTTAAGCTAATTGATCAAGGAGGCTAGAGCTTGGCATATAACACATCAGACTTTGTTTCCCTCAAGCCCTGGTATTAAAACAAACAAGAATCCTCTATAAATAGGTAAAAGGTAAAAAAAAATCAGTCTCACCATTTGATCCAGCTGAAAGAGCTGTGGAAAGAAATGTAAGCAGAGTCAGTATGTTCTCATTCCTAGGCAATAACTAGAAGTCAAAGCAGAGGATGAAGGTTCCTCTCAAAGGATAGTTTTTTAACATATGGACAAGAAGGTATATATAATGTATATGAATACGTGTGTATGTTTTCAGATAAGATATATTTATTATCTATTTCCAGGTAATAGATATTATGTACTATAACTTTTAGATAATATATGATATGTGTCATCTGGAAACATATAAAAATAAACATAATGCCTAACAAATCCTGAGAACTCCTTTCAGAAAAATATAAATACATATATATTATAATTATGTTAGATAGAATTATATATTGTATATAAATGCACATATTTTCAGAAATCATTTCATGAAAAAATGTGTGAATACACACATATATATGTATATGTGTATATATTTTTTTTGTTGTTCTGTAATTTTCATCATGTCTTCATGACCACATCTGGAGTTTTCTTGGCAAAGATACTGGAGGAATTTGCCATTTCCTTCTCCAGCTCATTTGACAGATGAGGAAACTTAGGCCACCTGGGTTAAGTGACTTGGCCAGAGTCACATAGCTAGTAATTGTCTGAGGCCAGATTTGAACTCAAGAAGTTGAGTCTTTCTGATTTCAGGCCTGGCACTCTATTCCTGTGCCACTTCTCTGCCCATGTAGAGATACATACACACCTATATATATCCTTAAATGAGTTCTGAAAATTGCTGTTACAAAAAAAAAAAACTCATTTCAGGAAAAATAATTACGAGAGAGAATGAAATAGATTTTTGTGTCCTGCCCCAAAGGCCCTTATGATTCATGCCTAAGTATCCAGAAGAAAAATTCATGTCTCTCCCCAGCCCCCCTTTCCAGTTCTGGAATCATAATCGAATCAATTTCTTGCCATTTCTATTGGAAGGGGGCATGTCAATCTAGTCTCCTGTAGTTTTACTTATCATCTTGTCCCAAGTGACTCTTGGCATCTGGAAGACCAGCCTCTGATCCAGCTTGAGATCAAGTCTATCCAAACAGGGAGACCCAGAAGAAGTGATGCCAGGGAGGTGGGTATAAGTTATGATCAAGGAAACTCTTGGGGTCTTTTTGGACAGGCACAGAGAGTGAACAAATATGCAAGGTTGTATAAGGATATAGGAAATTAGCAGGAACAAGAGCAAGCTGCAAAGCAGGAGCAGGAAATCTTGCAGGGCAGAAGAGCAAGATTCTAGAACTCTAAAGAAGACAGTTTCTTTTTCTTTTTTCTATTCTGTTGGTGATTCTTTTTGGTACTCAAAGGGGATACTAATACCACCTATCCTATACTGTATTACATGATACTACATAGATACAGCATAATGACGAGAGATATGATTAATGTGATTTTACTGTTTCTGTATGATTGTTTCCTGTATATCTCCTATGCAATTTTTACATTGTTTCCAGAATTTTGTTACATGCTGTTAGGCTATAATTGGATGAAACTGATGTGTATAACAATCTGAACTATTTGTTCCTATGTGCCTCTTGTGAGTTTATGTTTATTGGTTCTGTATAAATGTAGAAAATTGTTTTTTGGAATTATTGGTAAAATGAGAGCAATAGTTCAATGCCTGACTAGAGATTCAGGACTGAAATAAATGCTAATATGCAGGCAAAGATTGAAGCTATGGAACAATGTATTAAAGATGGAATGATACAAAATAATTGTGTTGATATGGTTTACAGGAAAATGTTATGGTTGAGGATATAAATGAAGTAAATGTTAAAAAAAAATCTAAATTAGAGAGGCTGCTGAATTAAATAAGATCCAAATAAATCTGTTTCCTCTAAGAGATATACTACGATTCATTTCTCAGGATAGAGTATTTCATATTAAAACCCATAAGTGATTCACTTCTGAAGACCTGGAAACAAGCATAGAACCCCTTGTTGTTGTTGTTTTTTTTGATGAGCCCAGTAGGGTCATCAAAGAATTCCAGAGGGCAATTAAAATCTTTGACCCGGACTATGTTGATTTTTTCTTATTGATGGAGGGATTGCAAAGAGAGAGAGAAGTGAGTTTATCGAGGAGACCAGGAATAGTCCACCTTTGACCCTATGGCCAGAAAATTATGAGGAATTGGGTATGAATTCAATGCCTAATTATAGAATCATGAAACAGGCCAGAAGATCAATAATTGAGATCACGAAAAGGCACTCTAGGCATCCCAATGCATAGTCCAAATTTGAAAATGGAAAGCAAACCCCAGATGAAACACCAGCTAGTTTCTTTAACAGATTTATAGAAGCTGTAGAATTACATTTAGGTCTTGATGTGATGGTAGATGATACCATTGCCCACATCAAAAGACTGTTTGTAAATAATGCCTGTACAATGATAAAGCGTTTTTTTTAAGAACACTTGTCCAGACTAGGAAGTGTTAAGTTTAGAGGAGGTAAAATGGAAAGTGATATATGTATATTCAGAAAATGGGGATAGACCTTTTGATGACAAAGATATGGTGATAGAAGATTTAAAGAAAAAATTAAGGGATGCTGAAAGTAAAGCAAGGGATAGTGAGATCAAAGAAATAAAAGCTATGGTGGCACTTAGATCTGTGCAACCAAATAATCAACACATGTCAAGAGAAAGGAGATCTGGTATTTTGGAAGAGATTATAGATACAGAGGACAATTTTCTAGATATTTCAATAGGAATAATGGGTATAATAGGCAATATAATAATACTGGATGGAGAAATAATAATTGGAATAATAATAATTATTGTTATTATCAAAGAAGGAATAATGGTAATAATTGTCCAAATGCTTGCTGTCAGGGAGCTCAACCATCTGATTTGAACATAATGCAAGAGTGGGTAAAATCTAGAGTGAGACCTAAATATAGCCAAGTGGTTAGTGGATATAAGGGTGATCAAAACAAAGGGTCATATTTATTATGAAGGTATACCCAGAGTTCTCAAGTATTTGAAGAATTAAAGGAAAATGGATTGGAAATAAATGGAATTGAATGTAGTGGAGATAAGTGGAGATTAATAAATTTATAAATAATGTGATTGAAACAAAGGATAATGTAATTATTGTGAGGGAAAAGAAAATTGTAATGTAAAAATAGTTGTAAATTCTAATGATTGTGAAATAATGGAAAATAATAAAGAATGTAAATTAGATAAAGATAATGTGATTATAAATGGGAGCAATGATACCAAGGTAGAGCTTATAAGGACCAATGAGAGTAGTGGAAAAGCTGATAAAGATGTTAAAGATGGGAAATCCTGGGAATATCATGCAATTCAAGCAGATGTAAATTTGGATGGTGAGGAAATGACTGAGCTTTGTACTTAGGTTACTGTGTTAATTCCACTGTTGGAAACATTTCAACCACCAAATAGTACAGAACCACATGCATCTGTAACTATTGGAGACCAGATTTATAACCTTCTGGTTGATACCGGAGCCAGTAAATCAGTTTTGCAAAGTTTTCCTGAGAATTGTAGAGCTGTTGGTACAATGGAAGTAATAGGTGTTACTGGTAAACTGAAAAGAGTAGCAATATTATAACCAAAAATGATTACTTTAGGCCCACTATCTGTGGAGCATGCATTTCTTTGTATTCCAGAATGCCCAATGAATCTTTTAGGTCTGTGATAGTGAACCTAAAAGATTCATGTGTCAGTGCTGACACATGTAGCTATTTTCAATGACAAATGGGCTCATATTGGCTCAGTGCAACTTGGGGCCCAGGAGCCACATGCTCACAGCCATGGCCATGACTCAGCCTGGCCCAGGGGGGAGGGCTGCTCCACACTTTGGCTTCAGGAGTGGGGGTGAGCAGCAGGTGGTACACGCCAGACAGCTGGGGCATGTAGGGCTCCCATGGGGGAGGGGAGAAGCAGCTCACACAAAAGGAGTGGGCGAGAGTAGGCAGGATGGTGGGCTGCAGCCACTGCTCTTACAGCACCCCCAGGCCAGCCAACTTGGGAGGGGCAGGGCAGGGTGGGCAAAAGACTGGGTGGGGCTCTGGCCCACATGCAATGGAGGAGTGCTTGGAATCGATTACCAAACACTTTTAGCACCCTGAAAAATATAGCAATGACTTTACTCACAATTTTCCCCTCTATGTACTTTTGTGAGAACTTATTTTCAGCGTTAAATAATATTAGAACCAATAAAAGAAACAGATTGACAGATGAAGTTAGTAGTACTTGCTTGGGCTTGAAGAGTACAAAATACCAATCTTCAACTAAAGATTTAGCCAATGAAATTCAGCAGCACAAAAGTCACTAATAGGCAGGTTAGTTAAAGAATTCCCCCTCCCCTTCACTTATCTTAGTTCCTGGCACCACACACAAGTTAAATAATATCAAAACCAACAAAAGATACCAACTGACAGATGAACAAAGAAGTCACTAAGCAGGTAATTTAAATAATTAGTTTTTGGTTTATTACATATAGTTATATGTTACAATTATACATATCTTGTTATTTAAACTATAAATATCACAAAATTATGTTTTTTTTTTCTTGAAGTGACACGCCACCTGAGTTATGCTCAGTTTTTTGGTAAGTTTTGACACACCAAGCTCAAAAGTTTGCCCATCACTGTTTTAGGTAGAGATTTATTATATAAGCTGAAGGCAACAATCTAATGTACTATAACTAGTGATATTTCATTGCATCTACTAGAAGAATCTCTGAAAGCATTTCCATTGCTGTTCTTAGATTCAGTCAGTATAGAGGGTGACTTAGGTTCAATCTATCCAATACCTGAGGATATACCTAAGGATCTTTGGTCAAAGTCTTCTAGAGATGTAGGTTTATTGAAATTAGCCACTCCGGTCAGAGAACTCCGGTCAGTGAGAACTAAGGAAGGACCTCAATATCCCTTGACTAAAGAAGGAATTGAGGGTATTAGACCAATCATTGAATCCCTAATCCAACAAGGGATCATAATACCTTGCTTCTCAGAATTTAATACTCCTATTCTTCCAATTCCAATCCAAAAGCCAAAGTTGGATGAGAATGGGAAACTGGTATATCATTTTATCCAGGATTTAAGAGTAGTCAATGATTACGTAATCAAAACTCATCCTGTTATACCAAGTCCAGCTGCTATACTTTCTTCCATTCCAAGTCAGGCAAGATATTTTTGTGGTAGATTTATGCTCAGCTTTTTTTTCTTCTCAATTCCTATTCATGAGGATTCTCAAAAGATCTTTGCTTTTACCTGGGAAAAGACTCAGTGGATGTGGACTCATTTATTGCAGGGTTATATTGATTCAGCTAATTTTCACAAAATCTAATTAGAGATCTGAAAACTATAAAATTCAAAGAAAGTAAATTGTTGCATTTTGTGGATGATATTCTTCTTGCATCCCCAAAAGCAAAGGTGTGTCTGAGACATAGCAAGATTCTTTTGTTAAAATTATGTAAGCATGGGCATAAAATCTCCAAGGCAAAATTATAATGGGTTTTGCCTCGAGTGCAATATCTAGGTTTTGTGTTATCAGAGAGTTCAAGAAGTATCACACAGAAAAAAGTAGTTTATATCTAGAAACTGAGTGCTCCTAAGACCAAAAAGCAGCTCAGAGCTGTTCTTGGAACAACTGAATTCTGTAGACAATGGATACCTGGATATAGTGAACTAACAAAATGTCTAACAGATTTAACCAGGAATAAAGAACATGAACGTCTGAAACTAAAGCCTGAACATCTGCAAGCCTAAAGTAAGCTTAAAGGAGCCATTTTTATCAGTTCCAGTTTTGGGTAGCCCAAACTATACAAAACCATTCCAACTATTTGTTAATGAAACCAAAGGGAATTGCTTCTGGGGTACTGACACAGACTTTGGGACAAAGTTATCATCCAATTGGATATTATAGTTGTCAGCTTGATCCAATAGCTGCAGGTACTGTACCTTGTCTAAGGGGTGTAACTGCTGTTACATTGTTAGTCCAGAAGTCAGCAGATTTAGTTTTGGGATGTCCATTGTGTAAACCTCAAAATTCCTTAGACTTATAAATGTTGGAAATTTCACCATTGGGATATTTCATACTTGGAAAATTTCTTACTGATAGTCTATTGGAATGGGAACCCCATTGGCATGGGAGGTTCCTTCTCTTCCCTTCTTAAGATTACTTTAGGACAGAAACCCTTTGCTGAACAATGGAAAGGACTTTGACCTATGCTTAAGCATAGAACAGGAATTTCTTTGAGTCTTGATTGATTTTAGAATTGATACAATGGAGATACTTGGAATAAATCTCCACCCTATTCAGTCCTAATAGGATTGAGTAAGGGCTGCAGCCTAGATCAAAATTTAATTATTCCAATCTCTACCCTACTCAAGTTAACAGGATTTAGAAAGGGCTGTAGCAAAGGAGTAAAGATTTAATCATTTGAAAATATAACCTTCAACAGACATGTGCAAAAGCCAGAAACCTCTGGGCGGTCCTGGGTTAAGCTAGAGCCTCCATTGGCACAGGGAAATTGATGGACAGGTGATTGGTAGATGTAAGGACTGAGGGGAGGAACTTGGATGGTTTCCTTAAAGATAGGGGGTCTGAAGGCTGGGAGGAGGTTGTTGAGGTTTTGGTCAGTGTGGTTCCTGGGCTCTGAGAAGGCGTGCTCTGAAGGAAGCTGAAGGTGGGGACCTCTGAGACTGTTTCTCCATTTTGGACACGTGAGTAATAGGGACTGATCTCTTTTCTTTGCCCCAGCTATCTAAGGGCTTGGGCCTTTTGGCCCAGCCTAAACAGAAGGGGTATTTAAGCCCTATTCCCTTCTCTCCCTTTTTCTCTCTCTCTATCTCTAATTCCTTTCTTACTCCTATTGTAATTAAACTCCAAAAAAGGCTGACGGCTGACTTGAGTTTTTCATTTAGGAATTACATAGCTGATTCCTTGGTGACCTTAAATTAATATATATATGTCTTTTAAAGTGATTCCCTTGTAACAATTGACTGTATCTTGTTCACATCAAATAGAAGCACTAATGAGGAAGTTTTGTACTCAAGCTTATTCAGATCAAATGACTTCTAAGTATGAAATTATTCTCCTGGGTAGTGAGAACATCCAGTTGAGGAGATGTATTGTAATGAATCCATCTATGCTGCTTCCTGATTTGCCAAAGAATGGTGAACCATTACATGAATGTATAGAAGTAATAGATCTAGTAGATATGCCTAGGATGGATTTGAAAGTCACTCCAAATGAAAATCCAGACTTGGTATTATTCACAGATGGTTCTTCATATTTGTGGGATGGAATTTGAGGTACTGGTGCTGCAGTGGTCATAGAATTCAAGACATTGTGCTATGGCTCATTACCTAGTAATCTTAGTGCTCAAGGAGCAGAGTTGGTGAAATTGAAGCAAGCCTGTCTTCTAGCTGAGGGTAAAAGTGCTATTATTTTTAGAGACTCTTGGTATGCTTTTTCAGTATGTCATGTAACAGGAAAGATCTGGAAACAATAAGGTTTTATTACTGCATAGGGAAAACTAATTGCACATGCAGAAATAATAACTGAGTTGTTGGATGCTATTCAAAAACCTAAACAGCTAGCAGTGATCCATTGCAGAAGTCATACTTGTGGCAGAGATTTAGTTTCTAAAGGAAATCATAGAGCTATATAACTGCTAAGTATGCAGCCTGGAACACACCCGTATATATAATGAATTTGTCAACTACTGAGTCTGATGATTTAGAAAAGGCTTATGTAGACTCAGAAATTCAGAAGTGGAAGGAGAAGTTTGGAGCAAGGAATGAAGATGGAATGAGTTCCAGACACTGGAAAATCGCTGTTACCAAAAGATTTATATACCTATTTGTGTCAAACTATTCACACAAAAGGTCATTTTGGTACTTAAGCTATAGTAGATTCTGTAAAAATGCAATGGGTAGCACCAGGAATAAGTACTATTGCAAATAAGATCTGCACTAGTTGTTCTGTTTGCCAAAAATTCAATCAAGGTACATTCAGAAAGAAAGGTTTAGGTGGTAGACATTTGGCATATTGTCCATTTGAGAGTTCGCAAATAGATTACATAAACATGTCAAAAGCTGGAAGATACAAGTTTTGTCTTGTAATTGTAGACAAATTAACAAAGTGGCCTCAAGCTTTTCCATCTAATACTAATACAGCTAGCTTTGCGGTGAAAGTGTTACTTAAGGAAATTGTTCCTAGGTTTGGTGTACCAATTACCATAGATTGTGATAAAGGATCTCATTTTACACAAGAGATTCTAAAAAGATTCTATGAGAATCTAGGAATAACACCTAAGTATCATATTCCTTATCATCCATAAAGTTAAGGTCAAGTGGAGCATGTGAATAGGGAACTCAAGACTATGGAGGGGAAAATTTGTGCTAAAACATCTAAAATGGCCAGATATTCTTCCCATAGCTTTGTTTTACCTATATATGAGAACAAGAGCAGATTTACATGTATCATCCCATGAAATGATTTTTGGACATGTTCCACTACAGGCAGACTTGTAAGACAGTTTATACATTTCTCTTAGGTGGTGATTATCACATTGCTTCATATTTAAGTGCATTGCAACAACAGCTTAGAGAACTGCATGATATGGGAGTATTGATCTGGCCCACTGGATTATTCTCTTCATAATTTTCAATCAGGTGATATGATGTATGTGAAAAAATCTGCAAAAACATCAGCAACACAAGAAAGTTGGGTAGGATCTTATAAAATTGTGTTACTTTCACCATCTTCAGTGAAAGTATTAGGAAGAGATTTGTGATATCATTGTTCCCATGTTAAATTAGCTCATGGAATTGATAATGAAAATATAGGAATTGTTGAAGAAGAGAATGAAGAAGAATAATTCATGGAAAGCTGAGATTCATAAGTCAAATGGAGTCTGCAGTCAAAAAGATCAGTAAGAAGAGCACAATTCCAGTGGAAGAGGACATTTGGATGGAAGAGGACATTACTGTTGAAGAGAAGGATTCAGAAAATTGATGGACATTGTAAAGAGACTAAGACTTACAAATATTAAGCAAATAAAGACTTTGCAGAGAATTTTCAATGAAGAGGATCAAGTAATTGATGGACTAATGATTCTAAGGCATTTGGGTTATGTAATATAGTAACATAACATATATTCATAAGCATTCACCAGAACATATTATTACCATGGATTTTGGAGAGGAAGAGTACTTCAAACAAGATGAGAAGAGGAATAATCTGAAGTTTGATAAGTATATTGCATGTAACAGTAACATTAACATAGCACTAACACAACACAACATAATATAGCATGAATAACAATATAATAACATACACAGAAACATAAACATGGTTAGGATACATTGATTCACTATTGAATGAAACAATGTATAGCTAGGTACTAACAATGTTAGAATTAGTTATGTAGTTTTAGTTAGAATTAGTAGTTAGTTACTAACAAAGAATAGTTAGCTACTTAGAATTTAGTTAGTTTAGAATAGTAATAGTATAGGTAAATAAGATTAGTTATAGGAGATTTTAATAAGATAGGGCTATAGTTAGATAGATTATATAGTTAGATAGATAGTTAGATAGATTAGAGTTTAAGATTGATAAGATAAGGTAATATACTGTAGAGTAAGGAGGAGAGACCCTATGTTTGAGAAGTCAGGCTGATTGACAGATTTAGCCTGAAGAGCAGTGGAGGAGGGGCAAAAAGAATGCTGACATTTTTTTTTTAATCCTTACCTTCTGTCTTGGAGCCAATGTATTGGCTATTGGCTCCAAGGCAGAAGAGTGGTAAGGGCTAGGCAATGGGGGTCAAGTGACTTACCCAGAGTCACACAGCTGGGAAGTGTCTGAGGCCAGATTTGAACCCAGGACCTCCGGTCTCTAGGTCTGGCTCTCAATCCACGGAGCCACCCAGCTGCCCCCAATGCTGACATTTCTGAGGAGTGTATAGAACTCTGAAGCCAACTGACAGGACTGCTTCTAGTCTGGGATGTGAAGGAGGAAGGTGGATTTTCTGGAAGCTGAGAAGGAGCCTATCCAGTTGGGACCTGTCTTCCTTTTGGGACCCCAAAATACCTCCACTGAGACTCTTCAGCAACAGTTACCTAAATTCTCAAGAAGGATTTACATTTGAGTCTCTCTGACCAAAGCCAACCAGATCCTTCTTTTGGATCTCTCTCTCCCTTGCCTGTTACTTGAACTGTACCTTAGGATTTAGTTAGTTTTAACAGTAGGATCAAGAAGCAGTTGGCAAAAAGAGAGGCCAGGACCCAGAAGCTTCTGGCCTCTAGACTCTGAAGGCCAATCTGCAAGAGGGGAAACCCTTAGGGCTCCCCTTCACCCACTTCCCTTTTCCCTCACACCTCTGCCATTACTTGCCTCACTTGACCCCAAATAAATCATTTAGAAATATTTGAACTTTGGGTTTGGGCCTGTCTTAGATAATCTAACAAGGGGATTAGATTAAAATAGTGTGAGACAGGATTTCAGCGAAATCCTGTCTTTATTTGTGACAACCCAAAACCCTGGGCTTGTCATATTTCTCGCAAGAAGGGGGTTGATTCCAAACCCCTGTGACTCAATATCTCTGACCAAGGAAACTGCCCTTCTTTCCTTGACAATTGGCCATACCTAAACTCCCAGGGGTTGATAGTTGATGTCCCCTTGGGAGGTGGAAATTACAAGGAGTCATCTTGCCTAACAGAGATTTGACATCAAGGGCCCTAAGCTCCTCTGAGGGAGGCAGAGTGCCACCTCATTGAATCAATCCCTCTCCAGTCTCCCATCCTCCATTTCTCAAGATAGCATCTCATTGGAGTCACATCCTTTCTAAGGAGACAGCACCTGGCTTACCTCTCCTCATAAGTAATGGAGAAGAAAAATAATCCCTTCACTCTCTCTCCCCTCTTTCCCTCCTTCTTTTATCTCCTCCATTACAATATTAACTACATTACAAAATACATTGCAACATACATAACATCATATATTACATAGTACACATGACATAACAGATCACACATCACACAAAAATGCAAATACATATGTAAATATGTGTACATAGCATGTATTAGACTTAGCATAGCAGAATTGTATCATAGTGCATGCATGTTATATATGTAACATATAACATGAAATGCATGTGTGTACAACACACATGTATACACTGAATATATTATGTGTATGTATGTAAAACATAAATAGATCATATTTGATAAGTTCTTTACATAAAATAAGGTTATGTTTAATTTTTATTTATTGTTAAATGTATTTTGCATAAGCAAGTTTGATGGCTTGGTTTAATTTTTTTTATAAAACTTATGCAATGTTGTGTTTGTTGTATTTTTTCAAAATTTTTATCTAAGTTTGCTGTTTATACATTGTAATAGTAATAGAATTTTCTGTATTAGTTGATAAGAGTAGTATTTTATGATTTTAACATTTTGCATGAAATTTGTATTTTGATTTTGATGTTATTTGCTTGTTTGACTTTTTCATCTCTTTGATCTGTATTTTGAACTCTGTAATTGTTTATTGTATAATTTCCTTTTTCCTTTCCTTGATTAAATCCTTAGAATAGCATAGTATTAGATAGGATAAGAAGATAGATGAATGTAGGTTGTTAATTATTTGGGGTAAGAATTTTAGTTTAAAGAAAATATAAATTTGTTAGTGCACAAATACACAAAGAACACAAATAGTGTTGAAAACTTGTGCAAAGGGGGGAACTGTTATAAAGATATAGGAAATTAGCAGGAACAAGAGCAAGTTGCAAAGCAGGAGCAGGAAATCTTGCAGGGTCCAAGAGCAAGATTTCAAAACTCCAAAGAGGACACAGACAGTTTCTTCTCAGGAGGAGATAGTTAAGAAGTCAGGAGCTGAGTAAAAGTCTAGGCTTTCTAGGGTGGACCTAGATAGCTAGCCAGTTCTCTATCCTGTGGCTTTTCCTCATGATCCCTTCTGTCCCTGGGAATCCTACTGATGCTGAGAGGTTTACCAGCAGATCTACTCAAGACTACAAGAGGACAACTGTCAGTGAGACTTCCTTTGACCCTTCTTCCTGTAACCTTCAAGTCTTTCCCAATTTTATATACTAAGGGGCTTAAAATTAAATAGTTGTAGTTAGCTAGATTTGTAAGTAGTGATATTATTAGATAGTGGGGTTAGCAATTTGGTTTTGGGTTTAAAATAGATCATTCTAATTCCCTTCCCCTCCTTCCCCTATCCTAAAATAAACTGTTACTTAATTATATTTATAGTTTATACTGATTACTTAATATACTTATATCAAAGGTAAGCAGAGAGCTAGGATTAGCTAGAGAAGAAGGTGTGTGACCTGCCATGTGGCTTTGTGTCTTTTCTTTCTCTGATCCACTTTTTACTATTTAATAAATCATTATAAATTAAAATACAGTCTCCAGAGCATTGTAATTTTAACAGTACTTTAACATATATTTTTTTAATAACTGGATTGTTCATTTATTTTTATTAAAAAATCAGAGATGTCCTTGAAAGTACCAAAGGTATTCTCTAACAGCCGAGGCTTAAAAAGATATGCCATTTATGCTACTCAGCAACTACAAGAGTATTTTAAAGTTCTATTTAGTGTAGTCTAGGTACCAGCTAAACAACAAAGCAATGAATCTCATGCCTTTTTCTAGGACTTGAAGCTATAGAATGTTAAGATGTAGCCCCATTCTTTTTAGCTAAGATACTATAAAGAACAGACTCTCTAATCTCTAACTTCATCATCCCTGACTCCCAGTGAGAGTTGAGGACTGGTGAAAATTATTCATTCATAATTTATCTGACACTTTATTCTGCTGGGACTAATTTTTTTTCTCTATTTCTTTTTTTTCCCCCATTTTTTTAAAAGGTCATGGCTTTGGTCTCACTCTGATCAGAAGAGGAGCTTTGAACTGCTCCATTCTGATGTGGGTCTGTTCATTTTTCTTTAGGCAATCTAGTGGATCCTTTCTCCCAGGGACTCACTATTCCAATGCCAAACAATATGACTCTCCAATTAGCTCTGCCCACTGGAGCTCAGGATTCCTTATCTTAAGAGATCTAGGAGTCAGAGTCTCTGAGTTTCTGGGATTCAGGTGTGAGTCACTATGCCTGCTGCCTTGTCCCTATTTCAATGCAGGCACATACCTGAAAGTTTAGGCTGTGTCTTCTTCTTTTTACTGGAAACTTTTAAGAACTCATCATCAAGCAAATCATTGGCACATGCTCTTTTGTCAGGATCTGGTTCAAAACAGTGCAATATGAAAGCCTTGGCCTCTGCTGACATGGACTCGGGGATCTCTGGGTGTATCTTGAACATTCCCACCTAAGAGAAAGAAAAAATAAGTGGAATGACATCTTCTTACCTCCTATGCATACATCTTATTCATTAAATCCCCTAACTAAAAGATATCTTACTTTCAAAGATTAACAGAATAATTAGTAAATCTGGCAACAGATCCAGACATTTCAAAGTCATAAGTCAGTGCTCTGCCCACTAGAATTTATTGTGAACATCACTAGATTCTGGCAAGATTTTCATAAATGAAATAGTGAAGATGGAATTTGTTAGTATTGATTAAGAACTGATATTTTATGTTCCTCACCTACTTTTTTCCATTTCACAACACTTGCCTTTTAACTTAATTAACACACATAAAAAAGCATAATTATGCTTTTTACCTTCAAAATTGTCCTATTTATATCTGTGATTCCTTTTAAACTTCATTCCATTTTAAAAAGTTATTAAAAAAATGTATCCACAAGTGTCCCATTTCCTTTTTACTCTCCTTTCATCACAGAAGGCATTATCTGAAAGACAGATATGTTCTTACAAATGAAGTGTCCCATATTTTAACTCATCTATTTAAGAGAGAATTATTACCTTTATTTTATACTAATTTGAAAATTTCCCATTATAAGCTTTATTCTCTTTATTTATTGATATTTTCATGCTTTTGATCCAGGATACATGATTTTTAAAAAGTAGCCTTAATGGGTTCTAAATGAATTGCTCATGTGTTTTCTGCTTAAGGACATAAAAAAATGACAAGCTGGGAGGACTGAACAAAAACTGAATAGAATTTATAAGGTAGAATAAGCACTAAAAATGTTTGTCAATAAATTTTGCTGTCACTAGTAGAAGACATTAAAATAAAATATGTATTCACTCCTTTTTTTACCTATTATTATGATTAGTTAACAGCACATAAGAATTTAGAGATTAAGTAATTTATGAAGTGATAGTAAGTTTTCTTACTCTTTCTAAAGTAGAGATATTGTAATGAAGGTTTTATTTTATACCTATAAAAATATTAAAAATCTTGGATGTCACAGGGAAGCAGGATGGTATATCTGAACAAATACTGATGTTGTAGGTTGAAAAATTGGTTTCCAGTTCTAGCTCTACCATTAATGTGCTTTGCACAAATCACTTGCTCTCTGAATCTTAGTCTTTTCATCTACAAAATGTGAGCATAGGGTCTCTAATAACTTAAATAAAAACACTAAAATATTGACAAACTCAAATGAATAGAAAAATGACTAATCATGGTTCAAGAGAAAAGAGAAAAAAATTTTAGATCCTCTTGGGTGACAAACGGTAGATAATAGGTACGGAATGATGCATATACTGTCAGACATGGAGGCTTTGTTGGTTGAGTTTTGCTTTATTAATACAAGGGATTCAGTAGCAAGAAGGGCAGATATTAGTATAATAGAAATAAATGGGATGTTGAAAAAAGGAATAAGTAAAAGTTAAAGGGAGGAGGGAAATGGGAATATTTTACTAACACATCTCTAAGATTTTTTCTAGCTCCCAACATCTATGATTATAAATTTCTATAAGATATACTACCCTGTATGGTTTGATAAATTCAAAGATGACTAAAAATGAACATTAGATCAGATTAAGCCCCATTAATTACAACCCAAGGGTAGAAATCATATGATATGGAAAAATATACATTAAAATTTTCCCAAATGGGATGGATTTTACAGTGGAAAAAATAGCATAACATCTATCAAAATGACCATTTCTATAAAAGAGAATAACAATGTGTTTTTTTAAACCTGGGGTCCATGTACTTAAGTAGAAAAAAATACATATTTATTTAAATATAACTGATTTCAATACAATTAGATATACTTTCTGGGGGGGGTTCCATAAACCTAATTAGGGAAATATTATATATTTATTTAAATATAATTAGGTTCTTTTGTAATGCCATGTATTTTTCTTATGCATCTAAAACATGATTCTGAGAATAGGCCTATAGGCCTCACCAAACTATCACCATGTTAAAAAAAAAAAGGGTAAGAATTACTGACATGGGGGCAGCTTGGTAGATCAGTGGATTGAAAACCAGGCCTAGAGATAAGAGGTCCTGTGGTTCAAATCCAGCCTCAGATACTTCCTAGCTATGTTACCTTGGCAAGCTACTTAACCCCCATTGCCTAGTCCTTAGTACTTTTCTGCCTTGGAAGCAATATACAGTATCGAATGTAAAAGGGAAGGCAAGGGCTTAAAAAAAAAGTAAAGAACTACTGGCATGGTGGATCAAGTGTTAACCATGGAGACAAGGAGCACTGGGCTCTATGTGATTATGGCTAACCCATTTAATATCTCAGAGTCCCTGATAAATGCTCCTAATACTATAGAAGAATTGTAAATATTTATCAGTGAAGAAAGTTTCTATTCTGGGAGGTCTCCCGTGCTAATGAAATCACAGGTCTGGGCACCTGCCACTTTCCCCACCCCACAGTCTCTACCCACCAAGATGTAAAGTCCACTTTGGTAGAAGAATAGCATAGAAGGCATGGTGGAACTTTGTGGCTGGGGAATTTTCCTCCCAATTTATTTGATTTGTTAGCCTGAAGAACACAGGAAGAGCTTCTCTTTCCAAAGACCCAAATAGGGATGGTGCTGGTGCTGGTGCTGGTGGTGCTTGTTAAAACTGGGCTAACCAAGCCTCTTCTCTCGGGTTGTGAAGGGACAAAGGAAATTTTGTGGATTCAATAAATTTTCCCACTGCTGTGATAAGTTCTTGCATAACTTCCCTAAAGAGTTATTTCCTATGTCAGGCAGGATGTTGAAGGAGGAATAAGGGAACAGGAATTAAGGTTTATTGTATTACTATAATGATAATAATATTACTTTACAAAAAAAAAACTGCCTTGAGACTACTAGTCAAGATAAATGATTACTTAAGCCAGGAAAGTAGGAGAAAATGTTGGTTATATTTATTTTATACCTGCAAATTTCCCAAAGGGAAGTCTGGTGAAATATTTTTTGTAGGCTAATAAGTTTTTTTATTCTTGGTCTTCAAGGATAATTTACATATTCTTTGTTCCCCAAAGATCACAACTCACTTTCCTTGTTTCAAAAGATTGTTATTCAAGTAGCATTGCTAAAAAGGATATGAAGGGCATATACATTTAATCCTATTTTAGAATTGAGAAAACTAAAATATTGAAGTAATAGTCAACATTTTGACATTTTTTCATATCAATCCAGCCAAGCAGATAATGCAATTATGATTATGTCTATTTTACAGATGAAACGACTGGGCTTTACAGAATTTTAAACCACTTTCTAGGGTGATGCAACAAGTTGAAGAGAGAGGATTCAAACTCATCTTCCAACTCCAAAAATAGTGTTAAATCTCTTGCCTTCAAAAGTAATAAATATTCTTTCTAAAATAACACACTGCCTCTGGCATGTTACAGAGTTTTGTTTAAGGGTACATCTACTTATATTAGCAGAAAGAATCAGTTTTCAGATTGTATTACACACACACACACACACACACACACACACACACACACACACACACAATCTGTTTGCTGGATCTTCAGATGGAACACATCTCTTCCCCAGCCTCTAAGATAATTGATTAGATGGTCAAAATACTCTCTTTAGTTCAGGGCAAGTGAAAATGCTACTCACTCCAATTAACTGAATGGTCAGATAATTCAGATAATTTTATAAACTGAATCAAAAAGGCATTGAATTTAGACTCAAACCACCTAGATTTGAATTCTGGTTCTAACAATTACTAGCAATATAAACCTGGGCAAGTCACCCAATCTCTTGGAGGCACAGCTATCCAAGGTGACACAATAAGTGGTGGTGGCAAGACTCAGAATTAGGAAGGTTACACTTTCTAAATGGGTATTATGAGAAATTTGAACTTCACAAATATAAAAATTCCATATATGTATTAGTTATAATTAAGGACTTCAGTGGTCATTATAGCCTCCGACAGAATAAAAGGAAAGGTAGAGGGAGCATAAGAAATAGAAATTTTGGTACTTGATTGCTTAGTGGCAACTATGGTAACAAGCTCTAACAAAGTCTGGCTAGTTGAAAACATAATTTAAATGCGCTCCTATTTTTTTTCCAGACTTCTTATATCCATACTATATATCTCACATCATATAAACTAGTGAGAAACCTATGAATATAGCCTTTCCCCAGTATATATTATATAATATGTTGTCATACTAAGGTTTCATTATTTAAATCCAGGTTTGTTGCATCATATATGATCTAGAAACATATTTCCAAAATTTTCAATATCTTTGAGAAAAGTATATAAAAGACACATATATACATGCATTTAGTACCTAACCATCAATTCTTCTGCATATTAGTTTAAATAAGATATTATGTGAAACATGGTATCTAAGAAAAATCTGACCTTGAACATAGCTGCTTGAGGTTCTCCCAATTCATAAAATGGTGGTTTTCCTGTGGCCATTTCGATGATCGTACAGCCCAAAGACCATATGTCTGCTGCTTTTCCATATCCTCTTGGTCCTTTATCTATTATTTCTGGTGCCATATATTGAAGTGTACCTGGAAATAGTTCAAATGTATTTTCTAATGAGTTTATTTCCTTAGTGATGGGAAAGTAGTTTGTAAAATGTGCTTTGAGTTTTAGTTTCCATCTTTGCTGGTCTCTACCTTCTACTGGTGGGGAGGAAAAGGGTCTCATAAGATTTTTTTTTTACTACAGTACATAGTAATAGTACTAAAATAGTACAATTAAAAAAATCCTTTTATAAAGGTAACAAAAATGGATGATCAACATTATTTGATAACAAGGACATGCTCTCCTATTTCCCAGGCAGTGGCTAATAGGGCAAAAACATGTTAAGTGATTCTCCCCAAAGTCCAGCAAAATATCAGAAGCATGACAAAGAAGAGAACTTGTAATTTCTTTTCTTTTTCCTTTTCTTCTTCTTCTTCTTTTTATTTTTTTGCAAGTATCATGCTCCACTCAGATACTATGACAGGGAAAGACTTCTAAGACACTATGTTGAATTAATTTGAAATTCTGAATCTTTTGCTACATGAGTCATTTCAATACTTTCTGTTTCTTGACCAAAGTGCAGGGCTTTTCATTATATAAATGTCATCAACAACTTTTACAAATTACTCTTATGCCATTACCCATTAATGTAAAAACAAACAAAACTACTTCTGCAAAGAACTAAAGTAATTTCTTTAATTTTATACCTTTAAAACTCAAGAATTAATTATTAATAAAATTAGCAGCATTAGAATAATCAAAACTCAACTACAATAACAAATGTTACTTAGCCTTTTTATCCCACAATATCCAGTTCCAGGGAACTATTAATACTTAAGAACATGATTTGGTTTTTGTTTGTTTTTTTCAATTTAAATGGACAAAAAAACTAGGGAAAGGGGGCGGGGCAGCAATGTGACTCAGTGGATTGAGAGCCAGGTTTAGAGACAGGAGATCCTGGGTTCAAATGTATACGAGTCACTTAACCCCCCATTGCATAGCTCTTACTGCTCTTTTGCCTTGGAACCAATACATAGTATTGATTCTAAGACAGAAGGTAGGAGGTTTTTTTTGTTGTTGTTGTTTTGTTTTTAAACCAAATACTTAACAACTAAGGAAAGAACTTGTATGATCTTTAACCCAGATTAGAGTCCTAACTTTCCCCAAAAATTTACATACATTTAATGTAAGACTGGCAAAATAAATCATTTCCTTCATTTCCTGCTAAAGAAAAGAACCCAGATTACAGCCCTCCTGAATTATCTAGGTCTCTATATTCAACCAGATAGTGCTACAGGGGACCTTACTCTCTTTTTATTCTTTATGGATCTAAGGCAGAATGAATGAGCTGATATTAAACTGTATTAATGGTAAACAATTATTGTTTTTTAATTTGTCAGTAAACATGTATTATGTACTTATTAGGCCCTAGGCACTGGGCTAAGTACTAGAGCTACAAAGAAAGGTAAAAACAGTTCTCCTTCTCATAGAGCTCACAGTCTAAGGGCGGAGAGACACCATGTAGAAAGGTACAAACAAGATACAGATAAGAGAAACTGGAAATGATCATGAGAAGGAAGGCCCTGGAATCAAGGGGGATTGGGAAAGGCTTCCTGTAGATGAGATTTTCCCTGGGACTTGAAAGAAGTTAGCAAAGTCAGGAGGAAGAGATAAGGAGGGAGAGTATCCTAGAGCCTGAGGAGAGCCAATGAAAATGTCAAGTGGGTGTCCCTGAACAACTTTCAGGGATCCAGGAGAAAAAAAAACACCATTCATAAGCAAAGGATAAACTATGGGAGTGGAAACACCGAGAAAAAGCAACTGCCTGAATACAGAGGTTGAGGGGACAAGACAGAGGATAGACTTTAAATGAACACTCTAATGCAAATACTATCAACAAAGCAATGGGTTCAAATCAAGAAAACATCTAATGCCCAGTGGACTTACGCGTCGGCTATGGGGGGTGGGGGGGAGGAAAAGAAAATGATCTATGTCTTTAACGAATAATGCTTGGAAATGATCAAATAAAATATATTAAAAAAAAAAAGAAAATGTCAAGTGGGTGATGGAGGGTCTTATCTGAGGAACAGCAAGGAAATTCCCGTCACTGGATTGGATAATACTTGGGAGTAGGGTTAGAGAATAAGGTGTAAGAACACTGGAAAAACGGGGAGCAGGGGTGAGCTATGGAGGGCTTTGGACATCTAACAGAAGATATTCTGTTTGATAGGGAGTCACTGGAGTAGGGAGGTGAGATGGCCAAACCTATGTTTAAGGAAGGGCACTTTGATGCCTGAGTAGATATGGCCTGGAGTGGAGAGAGACTTGTGGCAGGAAGACCACCCAGGGATGAAGTCTTGAACTAGGGTGGTGGAAATGTCAGAGGAGAGAAGAAAGGGCAAAAAAGATGTGTCATGAAGAAAACCAAGAGGTCTTGGCAACAAAATGAATATGTGGTGTGAAGGAGAGAGGAGATAGGTATGATAACTGGGTGACTCTGGGAAGATGGTGGTGCTCTGGACAGTAACAAGAAATTATGAAGAGGGGAAGAATTTGTTGGCAAAGATAATGAGTTCAATGTTGGATATGTTGAGTTCAGGATGCCTATACACAAAGAGGCAAAAGCCAGCCCCTGCCTTGGAGGAGCTTACAGTCTTCTGGGGGAGATGGCATGTGAACAAATATATCCAAAGTTCTTAGAATGGTCTAACTTAAGTGGCTTCCATATGCAACTTTCTACTTCTTCCTGTAATTTTGTGATATAAATCTGTTAATAATATTGCATTATCTTCCTCTGTTGGCTATCTTATGACAATTAAAATGGTCTGCCATTCCCTGTTGAATTTAAAAGGGAGAGAAATCAGCACCCTGACCCCTGGACCTCATCTTTAATTTTAAAAAAATTCAGTGTTCTCTGTTTACTCAATAGTGATTGATCAGACTTTAGGAAACAAGATTCATGTCAACTATTCCTACAAGAGACTGACTGAGAAACTAGGTGCCAATATAGTAATCTAGAACTGGCAAAAAGCCATTCCACTAATTATAACACTTCTGTTCAATATCTAAGACCTTTCTTATCAAGGTGTTTGGGGAATGGAATTATCAGAAGTTTTCTTGGAGAACATGGAAAAACTGAGCAAATAGAGTTGGGTATTTTATTTAGGCTTTTTGTCATTGCCCAATCATGTTTCAGTCATGTCCAATTCTTCGTGATCCCATTTTGAGTTTTCTTGTTAAGATACTAGAGTGGTTTGCCATTTCCTTTTCCAGATCATTTTACAGATGAAGAAACTGAGGCAGACAGGTTAAGTAACAAATCCAAGTTCACATAGCTATTAAGTGCCCGAGATTGGATTTGAGCCCAGTGCACTATTCATTGTGCCACCTACCTGCTCATTTGAAAGCCAAAATTAACTATTAACCCCAATACATAATTAAAATAATTTGTTTTGCAGATGTTAAAGTATTGGCCTTCCAGAAACTATTAACTCCACTTCGGAACTTCAATTTATCAGTTACTTTGTAATAATAATAATAATAATAATAATGTAACCAGGTAGTGCAGTGGATAGAACACTGGTCTTGGAATCAAGAAGACTCATCTTCCCAAGTTCAAATCCAGCCTCAGACATTTACTAGCTGTGTGACCCTGGGCAAGTCTCTCAACCCTATCTGTCTCAGTTTCCTCATCAGTCAAATGATCTAGAGAAGGAAATGGCAAACCACACCAGTATCTTTGCCAAGAAAATCCCTAAAAAGTGGTCATGAAGAGTCAGTCTGAAACAACTAGAAACAAACATTTAGGTTTTGGTAGAGCCTAAAAATGTATTATTCCTCCACTGTATTCTTTTCTAGGATACAGAATGTTATTGTCAGTCTGGTACAGTGAGTGTCTCTCTAACTTGACAACACTATATAAACTCTGGACCATTTAAAACTCCACTCTTTTTTTCTGGATTTTTCAGACCACTCTCCTGCGTCTTTGCCATTCATTCTACAACCAACATTGAAAAGTTTGAGATTTAGATTCAGAAACCTGGGCTCAATCCTGCCCAGCTCTATCACTTATTGTTGTTGGATTAGATGCAGGAACTATGTTTTGTATTTCTTTGTATTCCTAGCACAGTGTCTGCTAGTAGGTGCTTAATAAAAATTTACTGACTCTAATTTATAAGAAGATCGATTTCTCTCTGATGGGAGTTAAGAAATTCACTAATCTCTTGATGACTACAGACCTTCCATCAGGTACAGAAGAATATTTACAAACCCTCTCTCAGGATGTTACTTTTGCAGGTAGGAAGGAAAAGAGAACAATCATTTAAGCAGTACCTTCTATGAAACAGGCAATGCCACTCACATTATAACTGGTTCTAATTATCTTCATTATCAGAATGATAGTTTCCAACCTTGTCATCAGGTTCTAGGGGACCCCATTCAGGCTTGAGGTCACTTCTACAATCATATTCTGGGAGAAAGTAATATAGTAGATGGCTCTTTAACCTTGACTCAAAAATAGGGCAATATATTTCTATCCAGTGGAAAACACACAAAACAAAACAAATATCACAGAATTTCAAATTGGGAAAGGACTTGTTTTATCTAGCTCATACTTAAATGAGAAGTTCCAGGCCAATACATCCTATAAGGCATCATCCAGCCTTGGAGATCTCTTCAATAAAGGGAATCTCATCAGCCATTCTATTATGGCTGATGTTTTGTGTTTTGTTGTTTTGTGTGTGTGTGTGTGGTATGGCTTCGTTTGTTAAAGGATTTGCCCCCCCCCCCCACATCAATCCTAAATTTTCTTTTTTGCAACTACCACCCATTTTTCTTGGTTTTCTCAGATAACCCCAGTGGGGCCAAACAGAGTATCAGATATAAACTATCTTCTCCATGGCTGACTTGATTTTTGAGTACTTGAAGTCTTGACGTCTGCTCTATGAACCTTCTCTTTTCTAGATTAAGAAACTCTAATTACTTCAATTAATCTTCATATGGAACTTAAGCCCCTTTATCATTTGCAATCAGAGAGAACACTAGACTATCTAATCCAAACTCCTTATTCAACAGATCAGAAAATGGAGGTCCAGAAAGCTTAAGTGATTTACCAAAGGTCACAAAGGGAGTTAAGTGTTAGGATATGAACTCGGGTTCTCTGACTTCAGAGCCCTTGAACTTTTCATTATAACCTTCTACCTCCTTATACCGAGTTTCTTTCTCCAGTTATTATTGTCCAATCATGTCTGACTCTTCATGAACATATTTGGGTTTTCTTGCCAAAGACAATGGAGTAATTTGCTATTTCCTTCTCTAGCTCATTTTACAGATGAGGAAACTGAGGCAAACAGGGTTAAGTGATTTGCTCAGGTTCACACAGCTAGTAAGTGTCTGAGGCCATATTTGAACTCAGAAATGTGAGTCTTTCTGACTTCTGGCCTTACAGAGAAGAAAATTGAGACCCAGATAAATTAAGTGAGAAGGGAGATAATTGTCATTTACTCAGCAGAGTGCCTGGCACTCAGTTGGCCTTTGGTCCTCTCCAACCAACACACACACACACACACACACACACACACACACACACACACACTGTTCTAGGTTATACAGATGGGAAATAAGCTATGACCTGAAGTCAGGTCCACTGACTCCAAACTGAGTGCTCTCTTTTAGAAAACTATGCTTCCACTTATTCCTTGCCACTAGCTAGTGTGTAATTAAAGATGTAAATATGAAAATCAACTGAAATAAAATATAACTGAATAAGTTAAAAGTGATTAAAAATACCATGTAATGCATTCTAATTTTTTTTGGAGGGAAGATCATCTCTACAACTGCTCACTTGCTCACTATCCAGCTGATTATATTAAGTTATTCTTCTTGGTAGTCTTTTGTATCTATCAAATGATCTAAGTTACACTCTGTTAATGACTTCATTCTTTAAAAGCTTTCTGATAATTTAAAAAATCATGTTCCCAGATTTGCTAGGAGAATCAGATTTATATCTTGCTAATAAAAAGTATACTTAAGGTGGGGTTTTGTTCTATGAGTTTTACTGAGTGTTGGTAAGACTTAAGTCTGATGCTGAGGTAAGAGACTTTAGAGACAAAGAAGGAAGAAACTGTAAATTTGCTAGCATTGAACAGATTAATGTTATAAATGAAATCTTCTCCTTACCCCCATGCTGGGATAAAGATCACTCTGATTTGGAGGATGAAGTAAAGAGCATGAATCAAAATCTGAAAGCAATATATTTTTACATATATTATAGCAATATAAATGAAAGTAATATAATGAATTTTTATTAATATATCATAATACTAGATACTACATTTAATATTACTTTCAGGTTTTGATTTATGCTGACTTCATATATAATCTATACACATATGTATGTAGATTATATACATTTATTCACATATGCATGTGTGCATGTCTATTCTAATAGAAGGGCAGCTAGGTGGCACAGTGGAGAGGGTGCTGGGATTAACTTCCTGAGTTCAAATCTGGCCTCAGACACTTACTAGCTGTATGACTCTGGGCAAGTCCACCCTGTTTGCCTCAGTTTCCTCATTTATAAAATAAGCTGGAAAAGGAAATTGCAAACCACTCTAGTATCTTTGCCAAGAAAACCCCAAATGAGGTCACAGAGTCGGACACAGCTGAAAAATGACTGAACAGTGTGGAAGAATTTGTTCAAGTCTTTTCTGTTTGTTTTGTTAATAAAACCTAGGAATATGTGGTTTTAAAAAAAGATACACAAACTCTTCAGCTCTGCATCACTATATTTATCACAAGGAGAGTATAAAGTTTTATTGCAGTACACATGCCACTAAAGTCCTAACACTTCATAGTAGCCTGTAGGGTAACCCCGAGGGGGATCCTAGGAGCTACAGCACTGATTCAGCCAAGGTGTATTTGAGTATGATTCTGGTGATGTAATAGCAGGCCTGTGGTGGTATACTGAAGGCTTGTTCTAGCTACCCATCCCATGTTTCTTTTCTTTTTTCTTTAAATTAACTTAATTTAAATTAATTTAACTATGAGCATATTTTGGTTAAATTGACTTTTAACATGAAAGACAATCTATAACCACAAAGGTGTTCTTCTATTTCCAAATACTATTAATAGTTGATTATAGACTACAAATCTCCTCTGTTTATTTCTCACCTGTTCACTCTGCTTCTGGAGACTTTGTCTTCCCTCCTGCCTCCTATGACTAAGTTAGAGATGGCTCCTCCTTTCCACTGCATTGCCTCATCTCAGGAAAGCTCCCCTCCTCTCCTGTCCCCAGCCCGATACTCTCCTCCTTGAATTTGTGAGTCATTTCCTCTTTTTGAATTAAAGCCAGACAGAGTTATTTGTGTGGTGGGATAGAGAATGAGAGCCACAGGGAGTAAACAAAACTATGAAAAAGCAACTGTAATAATAAAAATGGGAAGTGATTAATGCATGAGTAAGAAGCTCAGCAGAGGGGCAGGGCTAAGGAAAAGAACCTTTTGGTAGCTTTAAAAGTGGTTAGAGGTGGCCCAAGAGATTAAAGGATTTTTAGAAAAGAAATGAGAGCAACAAAGATGACTATAGGTTTTGACCTCAGAAGCAAAGGCCTGGGGGAGTTATTGGAGTAGAGAATGAGGAGATCTATTTTTTCTTGGGAAGCTCATTGGTGATTTGTTCAGTTTCTTTTTTCTAAGATGGGATTATTTAAATATTCTATTTCTTCTTCTGTAATCTGGGTAATTTGTATTTTTTGTAAATATTCATCCATTCCATTTAGATGATCAGTTTTATTGGTGTGTAATTGGGCAAAATAGCTCCTACTGATTGCTGTAATTTAATTGCTGTAATCTTCATTGGCAGTGCATTCACTCTTTTTGGTTTTGACACAGGTAATTTGGTTTTCTTCTCTTTTAATAAAAATAATAATGATTTATGTAGTTGATTGGTCTTTTCATAATATCAGTTTTTATTTTATTTATCGAGAGGATTTTTTAACAGAGTAGAAAATTCTTTTTTAATGAACATTTTACAAATCCATTCAAAAGGTGCCAAATGCAAAATCATGTTAGCTCATGGACACCACTTATGAAAGTGGTAGCATATTTATGGTCAATCTTTTCTTACAGATACTTTCACCCTAAAAGAAAAAAATAAAATAAGACATACCAGTGAAAGTTTCGGTACATGGATTTATGCCAGCAAGCCTCTTCGATGTGCCAAAATCAGAGATCTTGAGAACTCCACTATATGTGTTGATCAACACATTGTCACCCTACAGAACAGGGAATTTTTATTCAACATTAGGTTAGAGGTGAAAAGATAATACTGTAAAAGTGGGGACTTAGTTTGATAATTCAGATTTAGTCAGACACTTGAATTTTCTAAAATAAAACTTTTAGAGGTAAAAGGCAGTAATAAGTAGAATATTAGACTTGCATTTAGGAAGATGTAAGACCAAATCCTGCCTCTAATACATACTAGCTGGATGATGGTGGACAAATGACTTAACCTCTCCATGACTGAGTTTTGCTCTCCATAAATATGGATAAGAATACTTATAGTACCTACATCATAGGACTGTTATGAGAACCTAATGATACAATGTATATAAAGGGTGATACGAGCTTCAAAGTGGCATAAAAAGGTCAGTTATTATTGCCAATTATTAGATATAACAGTTAATCAATATAATAACTGATGTTATAATAGCCCGATTATTTCTTCAATCTTATCTTTTTATATTGCTGAATTTCTTTTTTTTAATTTCTGGATATCATCTGAGAGAAAAGGTTATTTTTCCTATTATTTTGAATTTTCTACTATCACATTTAAGGCAATTCTTCATACTTTAAGATCTCTGATTGATGCAATCTGAGCAAAGCAACAATAAACCATAAATCCAGAAGACTGGTGATTAAATGATTAGATAGGCTGTTACATCTATCTTCTTCCAGAGGAGTGATGGATTTTAAAAGCAGAATGAATCCGACATTTTTTTTTTGATGTGGGCAATGTGGGAATTTGTTTTGCTGGATTATATATATTTGTTATGAGGATTTTAAAAATCGTTCAGTAGGGGAAATAATGAGGGGGAGAGATAATAAATGCTCACAAAAAATTAACAGATAGAAAAGAAAAATAATTCTTTACTAAATTTCTCTCCCAATATCTCCCTGGGGTGGTAGAGATTGCTTTGATTTATCAAAGTCTATGCCACTGAAACATAAGCTATAGCACTTCTGACACACTGGGAAATGCTTGCCAATAAGATTTCATTTGGGTCCTCCAAGGACTAGTCCAGTAAAGTTCAGGGAGATACCTCCAGGTTTGTTATAAGCTGACAAACTATTTGGACCTAGAAACTACTGAAGATGATATACTCCAGGTATTGTGGGGTAGTATTCTGAAACTACAGATGCTAAAATACCAAATTATTATAATTTATATATTCAACTTTGTAATTTAAAGGTGACCATAAAAAAGCATCACAAAAATACCCCTTTATCCATAAAGTTATCTATGCAGTTTGTGGAAAAGAAAAACAGAATCTTACCTTTATATCCCGGTGTACAATCTGATTATCATGAAGATATTTCAATCCTTCAAGAATTTGCTTTGTATAAAAGCCAATAGTTTGCTCATTATCTTTTAAGGGACCCCATTTTGACCGAAGAAGAGCAGAAAGGCTTCCTGGAATGTGTCAGTGAAGAAAAATATTCATTAGGAAAAATATTCAAAAAGTTGCTTTCAGAACTCAAATAAGTATATTATTTAGTTCAACAGATGTTTAAATGCCTGTTGGGCATATGTCATTATACTGAGTGCTATAAAAAAATTGACCTAGTCCTTGCTCTCATGGAACTCATATTTTTCTAGGACTATGACTTTAAAGCTGGAAAGCACCTCTGGGGACAATCAATCCAACTTCCTCATTTTAGAGATGAAAAAACTTAAGTCTACTTACTACACAGGGAGTAATTACTACAGAGGTAGTGATCAAAGATGGGTGTCTGATTCCATAGTCATTATAAATTCCATAGCAGTAATAATTGTAGTTATCTGTGCCTCGAATGTGGGGGAGGTTAGAGGAAAAGTAAGATATAGTAGGTGATGGGGAGAGTTGTGATATTTTAAGATCTTTACTTTAGGAATAATAATTTCAGAGCCAATTGTAGGACAGATTGGAGCTGGGAGAAACTGGAGACAAGGAGGCTCATAAAGAGGTGAACACAATAGTCCAAAAAAGATATGGTGAGAGCCTGGGCTAGGATGGTTGTAGTATGAAAAGATAGAAGGGAATGTATACAAAAGAGGTTCTAGGGGGCAGCTGGGTAGTTCAGTGGATTGAGAGCCAGGCCTAGAGACGGGAGGTCCTAGGTTCAAATCTGGCCTCAGACACTTCCCAGCTGTGTGCCCTGGGCAAGTCTCTTGACCCCCATTGCCTAGCCCTTATCACTCTTCTGCCTTGGAGCCAATATACAGTATTGACTCCAAGATGGAAGGTAAGGGTTTAAAAAAAAAAAGAGGTTCTAGAAAGAAAATTGATAAAACTTGGCCATGGATTGGATATGGGAAGCAATACAAAGTCCAGAGTCCAATATGATTAAGAAGTTGCAAACCCTCATGTCTAGAAGGATGATGGTGCTTTCACAAATACAGGAGAATTGGGTCAGCAGCTTGGTGGAGAAAGATAATGAGCTACTTTTGGATATATTAGGTTTGATATCCGATAGGGATATCCAGTTGGAAATATCCAATAAGCAGCTAATGATGTAGGACTAGAATTACAGAAAAAGGCTAGGTAGGGTTAAATAAATAGATCTGAGAGAAGTTATAAAGATGATTATTGAACCTAAGAGGACTAATGAATTCACTAACAGATGGGAATATAGTGTGAAGAGAGGAACACAAAAGATAGAGTCTTGATAGACAGTCATAGATAGGTAAATGGGAGGGGTAGATGCTTGGGTGAATGGTGGTACCCTCAACAGAAATAGAGATATTTAGAAGAAAGGTTTTTGGGGAAAGATGAGTTCCCTTTTTGAGATGTCACTGGGACAACGAAGTGAAAATGTCTAATAAGCAATCAGTCATGTAGTGCTAGAATTCAAGAAAGAGACATTAAGTCTAGACAGCTAGATTTCTGAGTCATTTGGAAAATTAATGAGTAAATAAATGAATGAAAAAAGCATTTAGTAAATACTATGTACTAAACACTAGGGATACAAATAATAAACTGAGATAAATTTCTCTCATGGAGCCCCAAAGTTAACTGGGGGAGCAATATGTATAGTAGAACAACACATTTTCAGAGAGATGTTAATTAAACCCAGATAATATTAGCAAAAGAGAAGGTATAGAGAAAAAAGAGGAGGCCCAGGACAGTCTTGGATGACACACATATCTATAAAGTGTAGATGGATAATGATCAAGTGAAAAAATTGTCAAAGAAAAGAATAGAATTAGAAAAAAGGTATTAAGGAAATCAAGAGAGGAAATGTTCAGAAAGAGATGTTCAATGATGGCAAAAGCCACAAAGGGGCCAAGGAATATGAATTCTGAGTAAAGACCACTGGACTAAGAAGTTAAGCCATTGTTGGTGTGAATTTTAAATTTCTCAGACTCTGCCTTAGGACATTTGGTTAAGGTTATTCCCCATTTTAAACAATGAAGGTACTTAGGAATGTATGTGAGAACTTAACCTTACTCTACCCATATTTAGGCATACCTTTAGGGGAAGATAAAGTTGTAAACTCCTTACTGAACAATGAAAAAGTATTTAACTCCTACTTATAGTGAGGCAAAAGCCCTTAAGCTAGGTCTATTTTTAGATCTAATACAAAAGGGTGCTAAGTACCTATGAAGGTCAAATTAATCACTAAAAGGTCAGGTAACTTGCAAGGGACAACCTTAACAAAGAGGTATGAAATGCTCAGAAGTTTTAGTCTACCCAGAGAAGGTGATAAGGAGATGTGAATTAAGAAGGTGATAACAAGATGTGAATTAAGAATGGTCAGTCTTTTGGAAAACATCTACTATGATTGGTAGATGTGAAAATTTAGGGGAGGTGACATAGGAAAAAATTCTCTTTAAAAGGAGCTGTCTGAACCAGTTGAAGGAGAGAGTTCGGATCAGTTGAGCTCAGAAGCTAAACTGTAGGGTCTCTCTGAACACTAGAGTTTTGCCTGGGACAAAATCTTGTGGTGAGTGATTAAGGACTGACTAGTCTCTCTTAAAGTTCAAGCCTAGGCCAATGGCCTAGGCCTATTTCCTATTTCCTCTTACTCTGTCGCTTTCCCTTTCTTTAATTCCTTCATTCATATTAATTAAAATCTCCATAAAACCCAGCTGACTTGGGTATTTTATATTTGGGAATTTTTCCCATGGCGACCACTTATTTTTGATATAAAATCAAGATGCTAAAAATTATCTTTACAGTTTGGGCAATTCACAGTCTTGAAACCCATATTTTCATCAGTCACAGTTTATGGCAACCACTCTTTTGTCTGTAACATTGGTAACCTTTAGAGAAATGCTTCATTGTGGTAAGGTCAGAAGGCAGATTGTACAGTATGTGTGTGTGTGTGTGTGTGTGTGTGTGTGTCTGTCTGTCTGTCTGTCTGTCTGAGGACGTGTGCAGCTTGAGGAGATGGCAGGGACACCCAAAGATTTTCAAGGTTAGGGAAGATCTAGGTATGCTGGGGAAGTAGCCAATAAGTCTTGGCAGATTAGAAGTCAAAGAGGTGAAAGCAATGTCAAGCTTCCAGAGGATACAGGAGACAATGGGATGAGGTGCACAACTAGGGAGTCTGGCTTTGGCAAGGAGGGATACCTTTTCCTCAGATATTGAAGCAAAGGAGTAACAGAGAGAAAATTTGGATGTCCAACAACACCGCCATTTTACAGATGAGGAAAATGAAACTGGAGGGGGGGTTGGGAAGGCTGTCATCTAGGTTCCTTTGTCTGGAGAATATGGGGGTGCAAGCCGAATGCTTGTTCTGAGAATATCACACTTAATTCTGTCTCACTAAAGTACACATGTTGATGTCTCCCTTAAGTGAGGAGGCTTCTTTGGTTTCCCAGGTAATCAGCTTCTTTAGCTCTCATGCTCTGCATCTTCTTCCTGCCCAATTTGTCAAAAAGGATAGTTGGAGAGAAATAAAAGAAAGTATAGAGAAAGAGAGGTGGCTCAGAATAGTCTTGGAAGACACCTAAGTATGAAAGGTAGATAGATGATGATCGAGTGAAGAAGTCAAAGGTAAGAGCAGAATCAGAAGAAAAGTATCAGGGAAAAACCAACTCCCAGTTGGGAAGGGGGATGAGGAAGGCTAATTTGTTGCTTTTTGTTGACTGTTTATCTGGAAGATTCTGGAACAAGCCTGAGAAAGTACAAAAGCCTTTGGTTCAAGGGGGATAGACAACTCAGTTGCTTCCTTATATCTTAAAAAAAAAATTTTTTTTTTTAAACCTTACCACTGTGTATTGGCTCCAAGGCAGAAAAGCGGTAAGGGCTAGGCAATGGGGGTCAAGTGACTTGCCCAGGGTCACACAATTGGGAAGTGTCTGAGGCCAGATTTGAACCTAGGACCTCCCGTCTCTAGGCCTGGCTCTCAATCCACTGAGCCACCCAGCTGCCCCCAACTTCCTTATCTCTTATATCTTAAGTGACATTTTTACTATGCTTCATGGTACCCTGACTCGACTAGAATCCACATGATTAGATTGTAAGTCTTGGCTCCCAGGCAAGAGGGCTGGACAGAGGAGAGAGGGGGAGTGTCGGTTTAGGAATCTATAAAAGGTTTGTTTTTGCACCCAGGCCATGAGGGAAAGAAATAAACAACTGCTTATCTTTACCCTTATTTTCTGACTCTGGTTTTGTAATGGAAATAAGGGGTGGGTGGTCATTTTTATCCCACTTATACTGAAGCCCTGTATACAGGTACCTAGCTCCTTCAGGAAAGAGAGACACACCTGGAGCCCTACAGATTACAGTAATAAATATATGGACCAAGGGATACTGATGAATGGAGAAGAGTTCAGAAGTGAGGTTTCTGAGGTCAAGGAGAGGCAGTAGGATGGAAGACATTTGCAAACTTCTTCTTCACATCAATACTAGAGGGAGGCAGGGAAGGAGGTCTAGCCAAGCATTAGAGAAGGTAGTCAGGGATACAGTATCTACTGAAGGTGGCCAAGTTTTCTTCAGTCTTCTTAGAACGTCAATCTTGCCTCTGGGGGGGATATATGCCTCTATTATGACAAGTTCTGGTGATCCTTCATATTTGTTTGTATCCTTATTCTTTGTATGCTATTCAAAGAAGCTTTTTTGTGAATTGAATTTCTTTCCCACTAAAGAAGATGCAGTTGTTTCTAAAATCAAGGTTAACAAGACATATAAGTGAACAGTGGAATATATGTGATAATTTGAGATGACTGTAACTGAAGTTAATTCTTAAATAATAATAGAGCAAGGTTCAAGATGATATAGTGGAAAGGAAGGGCAGAGAAGAAAAGCAGTGATTTTTTTTTCCCTACAGGAATTTTAAAAAGCTTTCTTAATTTGTGATGTCAATCATATTTTAAATGATTTACAATCAAATGGAAAGTTCAGCAACTTATTTTATACCATTTTAACCATCAGTTTAATTGTTCATTTTCCCCTTTAAAAATCTAATCTAGCTATAAAATCAGTCCGTAATTTTTCTGCAATGGCTACATGGTTCTAAAAACTTTTCATTAAAACATATGACATCACTTGTCACATGTATATGAGTATGTGATTTAAGGTTTAGGCTTTAAAAGATTGTTCTATAGCAAAATTTAATAATATAGAAATAGGTATCAAGTGATAACAACTGTATAACCCAGTGGAATTGCTTGTTGGCTCTGGGACGGGGGAGGGAAGAGGAGAGGGAAAGAAAATGAATCGTGTAAACATGGAAAAATATTTAAAAATTAAAAAAAATAAAAATAAAAACTTTTCATTACTATCATCCTTCAAGTCTATAAAACAAAGAAAAGAAAAAGTTCTTACCTCCTGGAACCTGTTCCATGAAAATTTTAATGAAGCCATTCTCACTGAATGAGCCCAGATACTGGACAATATTTTTGTGTTTCAGGTGCTTATGCAATGCTATTTCCTCATGTAAAGGCTGGGAATATCTGAAAGTAATCAAAATACAGATAAACTCAACAACAACAAAATAAGAGAGTATCTTTTGTTGTCTGTGGATTTTGAATGCTAACTAAACCTGTAAACCAGAGAGCTAAATCCCAATATGCTCAAATGAAACCATTATGCCTTATAAAACGGGGGCCATGGGGATTTAGGAGGAATAACAAAGTAATCATGTTGGTACTGACATTTGTGTAATTGAAAATCTGTTACCCTAAAAAAGAACTACATTTCCAGCCCACTGACTTCCTGTCATTACTTACTTCCTGTAGACAGAGGATAAAGTCAGTGGGCATTGAGGCTCTCCTTCTCTTTGCCGTGCAGCCAATGTGGTGATGGTGGTGAGTGGGGATTTTGAAAATGGCTAATTAGCCAGGGGCATGTGGTCTTTATTTTGTATCCTTTTTATTCTTTGATTTCTAATGATCATTTAATAAACCCCCTAAAATAGAATATTTTCATTTTTGAGATTTAATTTTAATTTTTACACATTACAAGCCCTAGGAGTAAGTTTTTATTTGTGCTAATGCCTTTAATAAAAATTTATGGACTCTAGTCCCAAAAGAAAGAAACAAAAAAGACTTCTACATTTTCCTCAGGAGTTTGTAGCAATGTGCACGTATAAATCACAAAACATTATAGGTATATAAACACATGTATGACATATTTGAAGTACATGTATACATACATGTACATACACAAACACACATACCCCTATTCTTCCACTGGAGTGCTTTCTCACCATGGCATGCAGGTGATTCTGGAGTCTCTGTGGTTAGTGCCAGTGGAGTCCAAGCAATATGGCAAGCTCTACTAAGCTGGAAAGGCTTTCAATGTGAACCTAGCACTGGATTGTAGATTTATTTGAGAGCCTGATTGATCAAGTTTGCAAAGACTTATCACCAGAATTGACCACCAGATTATAACTCATATTTTGTTGTTGTTTACAACAACTTCAGAAGACTGTCTCCTTCTAAGTTGGAAGGGCTAAAATCTGCACGAGGGAAAGGAGAACCTGCACCAATGAAATTATGGATCTTTTGAATCCTGAAGAACACCCATTTGGGTACGTGAGGTCTCTACATCATTGCTGAATTAAATTCAGCAAAAAAGGCAAGCCAGCTGTACTTCTGAAACAGGGGACATGGAAGCATCATTATAATGACTCCCAGGGAGCTGAGGTATTGAACATCCCAGGGAGGATTGTAAAGCTTTCAGGTAGACCTTGCCATCTTGAATGCTGTGCATTTTTAGTATGTAATCACTGGGCTGCTGAAGAGAGAGTGATGAAGACAGAAGAATATTCCAATCATCCAGAAAGAATGATGAGTCTAAAAGCCTAAAAAATATGAATTTTTTTCTTGTTGTATGGAGGCTATCTAAAGGTGTGAAGCAATTAAAGTCCAATTCACTATTAAAAAAACACCCAACACAATGAACTTCTTAATTGTTGTGTAGATCAAAGTAGAGAAAATCATCATTGTCCAAAAATAAATCTGCATTTAATTTTGGTGAAATTATCATGTAACATCTAAAAGTTGTAAACAATAAATATCTCTAAAAGGCTACCCACAAATAACAACTAATCAGTCAGGGATTAATATTGTTTTCACTGTCCAGTCACGTGTCCTCCTAAGTTTTATTCTTGATTTTCTGGTTTGGCTAACAAAGCCAAAGCTGCTAACAGATTATTGTAACCCCCAAACCTACTTAAAATAACTTGTTTTGCAAATGTTAACAGTACTGGCTTGAGAGTAACTATTAACTCCACTTTGGAACTTCTATTCATCAGCTATTTTGGTAATAATGATAATGGGCATAGCTAGGTGGTGCAATGGATAGAGCACTGGAAGACTCAATTACCTAAATTCAAATCCAATCTCAGATATTTATTAGTTTTGTGATACCTGAGTAAGTCACTTAACCCTGTTTGCCTCAGTTTCTCATCTGTCAAATGAGTTAAAGAAGGAAATGGCAAAGCACTCCTGGTATCTTTTCCAAGAAAACCCCCAAATGGGATCACAAAGAATGGACACAATTAAACAGCAATATTAATGATAATAATAATAATAACTTGCATTTATTTAACACTTTAAGGTTTATAAAATACATAAAGATTATGATATTTTATCCTCATTCCTGATGAGATAGATGTTATTATCTCTATTTTATAGCTAAGGAAACTGAGGCAGACAAAAATTAAGTGACTTGCCTAGGCTCAAATAACTAGTGTCTGATGATGAATTTGAACTCAAGGTGTCCCAGCTCCAAGTATAGTCCTATCTGCTGTGCCACCCAGCTATCTCTTCTGGATATGTCAGCACAATTTTTTATGTTTTTCTATACTTATCTTTTAAATCAGTGCTATGCAGCTGGAAATGTTGAATGCTACTATAATTCTCCCACTATATTCTTACATCAAGGACAAAAGAGGGGAAGAGCATGATGCATCATTAATAACTAAGGTAATGACCCTCAACTATCATGCTACATCTAAGACTGACTGCTACAGATGCTGAATAACAATGCTATTTTATATTTATATTTTTACAGTGTTTATCTCCATGGAAACACTTAACTGGGCCTACTTTACTGACACTCCTAATATCCCTCTCAGATATAGCTCAGTAACAAGTATGGCGTCCATTCTCCAAAGATGGTGAGTAAGAGATGGAGTGAATGGATGCATGTAACAAGTACACAGGACACTGCCAATATATTAATTCCAGGTTGTCTAAATGATAAAAAGACAAAGCTCCTACTCACCACACAAGGACACCCTTTAAAGCCAGAAGAGATTCCTTTCTGTAGAAATCTCCCAAGAAATACTCAAAATATTCTTTAAATCTAGAATCCTCTCTTTTAAACATTTTGTATTCTTAAGAACTAACAGACCATAACTCTTCTTGCTGCCTAATCAGATGATGAGCATCAAGTGACAGATGATTAATTGTCTGATCTTTTGGGCATAGAGTTTTAAAAAAAAACTTTTAAAAGCTGGATCATTATAAATATTAACATTATTTCCAGAAAAGAATGTTAAGAATGTATGATCTGGGAGCAAACAGGTGTCTCAGTGAGGCAGAAGGTAAGAGTTTAAACACACACAGACACACACAGACACACACAGATACACACACACACACTGAATGAAAGAGAATTAGGGTCTATCCTTGTCCAGAGATATTGGAAAACAGAATAAAATCAATTAGCTGAGGGAAGTGCTATAAATAAAACAAATGGCAGGTAATACAAACTTATCATTTTACATTTGGGTTTGGAATTAAGTTCAATCATTAATATTATGGCATAATTAATAACAATTATAATATCATTAATGATGTATAATTATTATACATAATTATAATAATAAAGAATATTAATGATTGAGGACCTATTAAATGCCAAGCATACACTGTGTCAGGAGCTAACTGGATGTCCATTTTGTAGTAAATCCACTTTTTTAGTTAGTTTTTATTGAAGGTAATACTCAAAATCTAAGCACATATTCCAATAGTGTATGCTTAAGGAGTGTACTGGGTATTAAAAGGAAGTCAAGCAGGTATGAAATTGTGGTTTTGGATAATCTATGTTTATATAATGAAAACCAGAGAACAATAGTTCTCAAGGTCTCTTTGGTATGGGAAGAGAGTTCAGATGGAACCTATTTTCCTCAGCCATTTTTGCAAAGCCAATATCTTTCGGCATATATAATGCTATCCAACTACCCAGTGATTGTTTAATTACTGCATTATTCATAGCCAAAGAATTATATTTTTAAGCAATTACAACTCTCTTTTTTAACACCAAACCCCTTTAGGGCATACAGACATAAATACATTTCTGCATAATAGCAAGCTAATATGATACTAAGTTTCTATATAATCTCCTCAAATAAGGAAAGGAAAAGACTTCCTGTACCAAGATTTCAAGTTCTTAGTCTTAACAGTGAAGGCTTTGTATATAATTCCTTTCTAGCATGGACTACTAGGAAGAATATTGTTAAAGATTGGGAGAAGCTCCTGTTTTGTCTGTGTTCTGTGCAAATGTGTATGTATACATATAACCAGGCGATAACATATCCTGGGAAGGAGTGTGATTTATTAAGTATTTCTCTACAGTCCCTTTAAATATTATCTTCTAAGTACTATTGCTTTTTATAGGAAATATAGGGATATGGTGTTTCAAGGGTTTTGCACATCTTTCCTCCGCTCTCTCTGAAAAGATATTGCATGAGCTTAGCCTATAAAAATACATAACAAATGTGATGACAAATTTACAGGCATTTTTGGTCCAGACTTGTGATTTCAATAGTATGGGGAACTCCCAATGAGGAAAATTACCAACTCCAGTTAGCAACTCTTCCGGAAATTATTGTCACAGAGTTGCCTGGGGCATTGTGGTCTGTCCATCCAACAAAAATGTATTGGTGGTAGGACTCCTGATAACTCAGAAGCAACTAGCTTTCTATTCATTAAACTATATTGTTTTTATATCATCATTTCTTACTCAATTAAGAATTGTATCACTATCAAACCTACTGATATTTTTTTTACTTTACCAAGAAGAAAGATGTTATTTCTTATTTAAAAGAAGTAGTAAATATGAAACAAATATCATGATGAAAAATGAAAAAAAAAAACCAGTATAAATAATCAGAAAATGTGGCAAATAGAGGCTATGTTTCAGTGGAAAATTAAGGTTGAAATAGGATATCTTTCTTCTGTGATATGATTTTCAGCATCCCTCTGAAAAAATATTTGATTTTAAGGCTGAAGCTCAAACTGATTTCTTCCTGGGGCTGTGGGGCTGGGTGGGGTCCACCTTCCTTTTGTTTACATTTTTTGTGAAGAAGTAAAAATTGAAGGGGTGGAGACAAGCTCCTGGTTTTATCTCTAAACAAAGATTCTCTGAGATAATGAAGTCAACCACTCTGAGATAATGAAGTCAACCAGGGTCACTTTGGGTCACATGACAAGGGAGAAGAGAAACTCTAGAGTCTGGAAGACTTGCCTTTTGTCCTGATTGAAGTCTGAAATTGTCCAATCAAAGAGGCTTTGGAAAGGCCTCTTTCCTTCAGGAAACTGATGTAGGGGACAGGAAGTTGGCCCTGAGGACTCTCAAGGGCATGAAGTAGAGCCTCTCTCTCTTGCTTTTTTGCAGTTTAATAAATAAACATTATAAAATTAAGATAAGGACTATGGAAATTTTAACTGTCACTTCTAAAATGAGATTTATTTACAAGGAAAACTATAAATGTGTAGATATAGAAAAATTATTTTATAAAATTCCTACATGAAGCATAATTAGTGTGAAATAATTTTTACATTTCTTTCAACCTAAGTAATTGTTATATTAATTTTTGTTTGTTATTTTCATAGTTGTTTTCTTCTATATTTCTCCATATTGTGCACTCTCTCTCTCTCTCTCTTACATAGGACATAGAAAACAGTTTAGGGGAGATGTTAAAAATGGTGGGGCTATATTTGGTTAGATATGGTACACCAAGGCAGTGAACTTAAACAGCAGAGTTTTTAGAAAAACCTTCATTAAAGAATGCCAAGCTATTTAACCTTTTTTTTTTTCTTTTGCTAAAAGTTCCAAATACTTTAGAAAGTAGAATCAATTAACTACAGTTACTGTACCTGCTATCCCGCTCTGGAATTTCTTTAATAGCGATTCTGACTTGATTGCTCAGGTCACGTCCGGCATAAACTATACCATAAGTACCCTTCCCTAAAATGACTCTGTCACCATTTTCATCATATTCATAGTCATACTAAAAAGAAAAAAGAAAAGATTTAGTTTTGGTTTCATTAAATATTTTAATACCACTTTTAAAATAACTTTTTTTTTTCAGATTTGCTTTGCAAAATAGCATTAACAAAAAGAAACTTAAAATCAAAGAGAATGTTATAAGGCCAATTTCAAAAATAATATCCATGGAAGCTAATAATCAAATAATGACCGCCACATCAGCAAATACATATATATCCTTACATACATATATGCATGTATATGCATATTTGTTATTATTAAAGTTATTTTTCAGTTGTGTCTGACTTCATGACCCCATTTGGGGTATTCTTGGTAAAGCTACTGAAGCAGTTTGCCACTTCCTACTCCAGCTCATTTAACAGATGAGGAAACTGAGGTAAAAAGGGTAAAGTGACTTGCCTTGGGCCACATAACTATTAAGTATAGAACTCAGGTCTTCCTGTCTCCAGGGTCCCCCCTTCCCCACCTGTCACACAAACCTATGCTTATTGATATGAATTCTACCAAAGAAAAGTTATGTTTTAATCGAAGAGAAAAATGTGAATTAGAGAACTACATTGTGTTTCTTGACAAAAGACAATTCAAGCCATTCACAAATCTAAAAACCTATGTAATTGATTTCTACCCCAGGGGCCCACTTTGACTGTCATTTAACAAATTCTGTTATTATGAATCCCTCTCCTATCTTTGATCTTTTGGGATTCTCACTCTCAAAGTATACTCTGCCAGGACAATTTGTACTTAAAAACCCTCACAGAAAATTTTTATGTGATTGAAGAATTCCAGAAAACAGATTTGGAAAAAAAGATTGGAAAATGTTTTCAAATGGAAACTTTTATCAACAAAGAAAATCGAAACACAATTTGCTATTCTACTTATTTGGACATATAATGAATAATTCCATCCAGTTAGCAGGGCAGTTGGGAGCACAGTGTTCAGAACATGTATTTCTAGCAATGTTTTGAGAATGTAGTTACTCTTAGGATAGACTGATCATTCTTACTCCTCTAAGTATGTCAACTTGGGATTCCATATTATTTGCCTCTATGCTTCCACTATCTTAAAGGAATTACAAAGAAACAAACCTGTAGGATCTAGAAATTAAGGCATAGTCTCTTGGGCAAATGTATGCCTACCCCATATCTATTAAAACTGAAAATACACTTGGCGTCAGATGCATTAATTTAAAAGGGAATGAAGCTGGCCGATGTGATCCTCCATGAGGCTGAGGACAGCAGTATCTGATATGGAAGAAACAAGTGTGCTCTTCTCAAGGGAGATTTGGATAATATACTGCATGTGGAGAATAGTAAATGAGCTGAGACCAAGGAAGAAGCACAACTCTCTTAAGAGGAGTCTCCTCTCTTAGCAGCTTAAATTATGATCAAGGAACTTGTTAGGAGAGAGTATATGACTTTCTAGGCCAGCTAAAGAAATCATGGGCCTCCCTGTAAATATCAAAAAATGACTGTGGTATGTTAGAAACGTCAGAAGATAGCCAAGGAAATATGACAGCAAAGAGAAGTAAAAAATGTTGGAGGGGATGTGGTAAACTGGGACATTAATGCATTGCTGGTGGAGTTGTGAATTGATCCAACCATTCTGGAGGGCAATTTGGAACTATGCCCAAAGGGCACTAAAAGACTGTTTGCCCTTTGATCCAGCCATAGCACTGCTGGGGTTGTACCCTAAAGAGATTACAAGGAAAAATACTTGTGTAAGAATATTCATAGCTGTGCTCTTTGTGGTGGCAAAAATTGGAAAATGAGGGGATGCCCTTCAATTGGGGAATGGCTGCACAAATTGTGGTATATGTTGGTGATGGAATACTATTGTGCTCAAAGGAATAATAAAGTGGAGGAATTCCATGGGGACTGGAACAACCTCCAGGAAGTGATGCAGAGCAAAAGGAGCAGAACCAGGAGAATATTGTACACAGAGGCTGAGATACACTGTGGTACAATTAAATGTAATGGACTTCTCTACTAGCAGCAATGCAGTGATCCAGGACAATTCTGAGGGACTTATGAGAAAGAACACTATCTACATTCAGAGAAAGAACTGTGGGAGTAGAAACACAGAAGAAAAACAACTGCTTGATCACATGGTTCGATGGGGATATGATTGGGAAAGCAGACTCTAAATGATCATCCTAGTGCAAATGTTAATAATATGGAAATAGGTCTTGATCTTTAAACATGTAAAACCCAGTGTAATTGCACATTGTCTATGGGAGGAGGTTGGGAGGAGGGGAGGGAAAGAACACAAATCATGTAACCATGGAAAAATACTCAAAATTAATTAATTAAATAAACTAAAAAAAAAGTCAAGTAAACTAATGGGCAAAATAAATATCACCTGCAACAACAAAAAATTAACTTAATCATTATTAATAAAACCATTAATGTAACAAAAAAAAAAAAGAAGATAGCTCAGGAATTTCCCCAGACCAACCACATATAAATATATTCTATCAGTGTAAATATAGTCACACACATTCCCCAGGCATTCAATTGTTAGCTTCTTGAGAGCAAGAACTGTCTTTTTTCCCCTCTTTTTGGATCCTCCAAGGTTAGCTTAGTGCCTGGCATATAAAAGGCACTTAATAAATGTTTGGTTGATTTTACTCAGGCTCCTAAAGTTGTTCATTTTGTGGCCCTAATATTTCATAATGGCTAGCAATGCTTTCTAGGCTCCTCCCATATTCTCCAGCAAACAGCCCCATTTATCATTATATGGAGTATATCCTGACTATTGTCAACCCTCTTGGGGTGTGGGAAGAGCTTGCTTCTGCAACATTTCCTGGAGGGTCTTGCCTTATGCCTCAAAGTAAGAATAAAGAGGCTCTTCTGGCTGCTAACCACTTGGATGGCCGGGTGAATGTCCTTCTGTAAGTACATGATGATGACACACACATATTTATACCCTTAAATTTTCACATTACATTTATTTTCAAATAAGATTGTCCCAGCCTTCTACTTCAGATGGTGAACTTTCCCATGTGTATATCAACATACACACATATAGGTACACACTCACAGAATTATATATGTATATGTATGAGAATATATATCTCTGTACACACATATACATAGAGGTGTGTGTGTGTGTGTGTGTGTGTGTGTGTGTGTGAGAGAGAGAGAGAGAGAAGGTTCACTGGATGCAGTGGGAAAGCCATATTTAGAAATGAATGGCATACAAAAAACAGAGGTATCCAAAAAAGGGGACACCTTGGTTGACCACACTAGTTCAAAGTATAATTTCTTTCTCATCCCTACCCCTCACATAAAAGTGGTCAAGGAGTGACTGAAGGACATACAAGCTCCAAATAAGGGACTGCAATTTAGTTTTCCTCAAGAACCCAAGAATAACAAAAGCATATTTCTATTAGAGAAACCTACTTATTCTGAACTTGAGATAATAATAATTATTATAGGACAACAGGTCACTGGCTCTTTTGTTTCTGTTTGTTTCTGTCTTTTCATATTATTCCCCAAAATCTTTACTATAAAGGGTGAGTAAAAAGAGAATGACAAAGAAACTGTCTTGGCTGAAAAGGGTGAAGGGAAATTGGAAAATAATAACAAAAACATGGTGGGAGGTATTAGAGCTAACAAAGAGACAAATGAGAAGAGAGGGTAAAAAGCAAATGGCGATAGAAGGAATAAAAGATAGAATATGAACAAATTTTGTTTGTATGGCCATAAGTTAGAAAATAATGTGGTGACTATGTCTTGTCTGTGATTACATAATGCAACAAAATGATGTTTATTTGCTTTCTCAACAAGTACTTTTTTACACAATTGAACATAACACACTTCTCTACTAGCAGCAATGTAATGATCCAGCACAATTCAGAGGTGTTTATGAGAAAGAACGCTATCCACCTCCAGAGGAAGAACTGTGGGAGCAGAAAGGCAGAATATATGATTGATCACATGGTTCAATGGGGATATGATTGGGGATGTTGACTTTAAATTATCACTATTGCAAATAATATGGAAATAGGTCTTGATGTAAAATCCATGGAATTGCTCGTTGGCTATGGGAGAGAGGAGAGGAGGGAAAGAACATGAATCATGTAACCATGGAAAAACATTCTAAATTAATTAATTAAATAAATAATTTTTTAAAAATTCTTTTTAAGTTTGGGAATTGGGGCTAATGCCTTATATAGTATCTGGCACTTGGTAGGCAATATATAAATGGTTATCATTATTATTACTACTAGTAGTAGTAGCTGTGTTATTAGTAGTGGTGGTAGTTTTTTTTTGTTTTTGGTAGTAATATTATTAGCAATTGTTTTTGGTAGTAGTGGTGGTGGTAGTAGTGGTAAAAGCAGTTGTAGTGTTTTTGTTGTTGATAATAAGTAGTGCTGTTGTTGATGGTGATGGTACTAGTAGTGATAGTATTGATGGAAATACCAACAAGGGAAAGGATCAGTGATTTACCAAAAAGCAAAAGAAAATATTAATGAAGCTCTCTGCTTAATCATTCTGTGCCAAGATGCCCACAGTAAAAGCAGGAAGCAGGTGCAGTAGGCAAGAAAGAACTTTGGCTTTGCGATCCTAGAACTTGGCTTCCAATCCTGCCTCTAATGCTTATTGCCTGTGATCTTGGGAAAAACCAAACCAACCTGAGGAATACATATCTAATTCAAATTCTTCATTTTTGAAATAGGAGGCTAGAGGTCCTGGAAGGCTAGATATCTTGTCTGAAGCTACCTGGAACCCAGAAAAGAGTCAGAGCTAGGATCTGACTTCTTGGGAGTCAATATTCCTTCCAGTGATTGTACCACACTCCAGAGTCAAAAGGAGTGTGTATTCAGAACTCCTTCCAACGTGACTAAAATAAGCCAAAATAACCAAGCAGGTAATACTTCTGAAATAAATTTTTATGCTTTTTTTTTTGCCCAGGCTTACAATTTCATTGAAGAAAGGAAACTTTTGATATGGACAACAGCCTGACAGAGATCTAAGAATGTGAAAGAATGAGACATATAGAGGATACAGAGAAGGTACCTAATACATGGTCACCGGTAGAATAATAACAGTAGCTAGAATTTATATAGCACTTTAAGGTTTGCAAAGTGCTTTACAAATATAACCACAACAATAATATTAGTTAACATTTATATAGTCTTTACTAAGTGCCAGGCATTGTGCTGAGTGCATTTTATAATGATGCATCTCATTGAATCCTCCAAACATCTTAGGGAGGCAGGTGCTATTATTATCTCTATTTTACAGATGAGGAACCTGAGACAAGTACAGGGTAAGTGAGTTGCCCAGGATCACATAGGTAATAAATGTTTGAAGTTGGATTTGAACTGAGGTTCTTATTCAGGGTCAAATGGCTAATAAGTATTTGAGGCTGGATTTGAACTCAGGTTTTTTTTTTCCCTGACTACAGGGCCAGTGCTCTATCCACTGTATCACCTGGCTGCTTTAAGAGCTTGCTCCCAGTTCTTGACATGAAGGCCACGTCTTTTTCCATTAATATAAATTACTAGAAAAGAAAAAAAAATCTTGCAAATATTATAGACAAATGGAAAAAATCCCTTCCTTCTGGTCCTTTACCCTGAGCAGCAAATTCTGAGCTGAGAAATGTGCAGATTGGTAGAAGGCTATATACAATCCTCCTCAATAGACTTTCTGTCAGCTTCCCTAGCTGGCTTCCAGCCAAATGTATGCCCAGTGGGAGGGCAAATGATGTATTAAAAAAGGAAGAGATTATCTCCTTCCTACATAGCAAAGGGAAATAACAGTCTCTCTTGTTGGTCATACCTAGGGGAGAGGCTCCGATCTGGAGGGGCTGTTTGTCTTCTAGATACAGTGAGAAGACAGGAAGAAACTTCTCTTTCCATGGAATAAGAGTTGGGGGTAGGTAGGGGTGGGGGAAGAGCTATTTCATGCACAGAAATAAGGTAACTAAGAAAAATCACCAATACCTTATGTTCTTACAGATTAAAAGAGCATAAAGACAAAACTTCTGCCTGGCAGGAGCAGGGAAGGAGAGAGAAGTCCACCTCTCTATCCTACAGAGATCACTAGTTGTCACAGAGCTGGAGAGGAGCCCAATTGATCCCATTCAACTAATAGTGTCTGGGACTCTGATGGGCTAACCAATGAATGCCCTTTATCCATAAAAAGCAAATATTGATTTCAGGTTCAAGTGACAGTGGGAAATTTGCATTGTGACTTGAATGTGCTCTGAGATATTTCACAGAGGAGACACTTAGCATTCTGGAGGAAGGGAGAATAGGATAGATTTAGGGAAAGGAGATAATAGAAGGATGGTGATAGAAATTTAAAGGATATCAACTAGAGAAGACCATTATAACCTATGTGAGATTCCCTGGTGACAGGATGACATCTCCTCATAGAAGATTAGGCAAATCATAATTCCAGTGTGACTAGGCACATAGCAAGGGCTTAATAAATGCCTTTCATCTATTTATTCATTCATTTATGCAGTTTTGAAGTCAAATTATCTTTTATTTCCCATTGAATAGGAAAATAAATGGACTCTCACAATATTCCTTAAAGCAGAGGTAGGAAAAAAAATGGGTCTTCCCTGAAGAGAATGTTTAAAAGGGTTATGATTAGTCAGTATGGTAGCAGGACCAAATGATGGGCAAACTGTTTACAAAGCTCAGATGCAATTTTCAGCTTTAGGTATGAAACAGATGTTTTAAAGGGCGTTTAGAGAAATGGGACACCAGGGAGGGTTGTTGTTGCTAGGTGAATAGGGTGTTGGGGAAAAACAAATTGTAGTGACATTATTTACTCTGAAGAAGTACACATTTGTGGGTAGTCCAAGTTTTTGGTTTTGGGGGTGAACATACACACATATATCTACACACATGTGTGCATACATACATGTATATGTTTTCCACTTGGGACCCATGTGTTACAAGGAAGCATAATCCTTCCTTGATAGAAAAAGCCTTCTGTGCCTGACCTAATCAGGATCTACCAGAAAAGAGGAAACACAATACCATGTGACATTTAGATGATTAGACAATAGAACCCAGCACAGAACTCACTCTTGGAGCTAGTTCCATTTATATAATACCTTAGAGAATCTCCTTAAAAGAAGTCTTAAACTATTACAGAGCCACTTACTTAGATCTTATGAAGAAATGGGATTGCTAAACTCTTACATCTTAAATTGTTTTCCAGATTTGTCAATGTCACTTCATCCATAAGGAGAAAATGAATGACAGAAGTTAATACAATAAATATAATAATAAAATTAATTAAAATCAGAATTAATAGGGAACAGAGCCTTCTATTGATAACAATGCTAAGAACTTTATTATTTGAATGTTGAAACCATATTGATCAAGTTCAATTATATGGATGCAAAAAATGATCCTGTTCTATGGGGGTGGGGGGGGAGGGATTAATGAACTGAGTAGAAAGGGTCATGCTTAAACCTGTTATATGTTAAAATAAATTCCTGGTTTGAAAAAATAACACTGATCCCCAAGAAGTTGAAAATAAGCTTCTTGAAGACAGGGGATCTTTTTTATTTGTAAGGAGTTATTATATCTGAGCATGGAGTTTTTAAAAATTGAAATGAATTTAAAGGCAACTAGGTGGCACTAGTCTAACCTCTCTAGAGAACAACTTGGAGCTATGCTCAAAGGGCTATAAAACTGGGCAAACTCTTTGACACAGAAATACCACTACTAAGTCTGTATCCCAGAGATCAAAGAAAAGGGAAAAAGACTTATTTGTAACAAAAATTTTATAGCAGCTTTTTTTGTGTTGGCAAAGAATTAGAAATTGAAGGTGTGCTCATCACTCAGAGAAGGGCTGAACAAGATGTGGTATATGATTGTGATGGAATGATTATGTGATTATGCTATAACAAATGACAAATAGGATGATTTCATTAAAATCTGAAAAGACTTACATGAACTGATACAGAGTGACATAAGCATAACCAGGAGAACACTGTACGCAGTAACAGTAAGGATGAGCAGTTGTGAAAGATTTAGCTATTCTTTTCAAGACAGTGTCAAAGGACACAGGGTGGAAAATGCTATCCACCTCCAAAGGGAGAACTGATGAACTCTGAATGCAAATTGAAGCATACTTTATGTTTTGTGCCTTTTTGTCTGTTTTATTATTCAATATAACAAATATGAAAATTAAAAAAAATGGAATAAAAACAACTGGATTTGGAGTAAAAAAGATCTGAATTCAAGTCTGCCTTGAATACTTGCTTTGACCCTAAACAAGTCACTTGACTTATGTCTCAGTTTCCTTATCTGTAAAAAGGGGTAAAGTACCTTCTTCCTCCCAGGCTTGTTATTAAGATCAAATAAGATGACATTTGTAAAGTACTTTGCAAACATTAATGATCCTCTTAAACCTGAGGACAATAAGGTATCAGAAGTATCCTGGTACACATTGTACTGATTCTATCTATAAAATGATGTGTTTTACTGCTTCACAGAAACCTAAGTATTAAAAGCAAAAAGAAATTTAGACCTCAACCTGTTCTTTCCAATAAAAAATTTTTACAAGTTGCAAAGAATCTAAAGATAAGTTTCAAAATGTGTATTTTATAGAACTGCTTCAGTATTTTCTTTGCTTACTGTTGTCTATATCCTAGGAGACTGAATGAAAACCCAAGACACTTCCTGACCAACTGGCCTCTTCTACATTTTTATTTGTTTGTTTTTTTTTTTTATCATGGCACCTAGAAGGCGGTCACCAATGCTCAAAACACTGGGACTTATTATACTATCTCCTATAGAGCTTTGTCATGATGGGACTTTATGATTTTCAAAAAAAAAAAAAAGAGTGCAAAGGATATCCCTAAAGTCATTCTTTATGTTTGTCATGTTAAGAGTGATAGATGAGAGCGTTGTCTTTGATGTGGCATTCACACATTTAAGTTCTACTTCCACTTTTAAACATGTGATATTGAAAATAATGCTTAAAGGTCAAGGTTGACGCCTCGACCTGTGATTTCACTGGTTTAAGAAACGTCCAGATGAGGAAATCCCCTTCATGAATACAAGTCAGCACTTTCTCTGCAATTACAGATTTAGAGTTGGCTAGAATAATGAGAGACTGACATGTCAAAGTCAGAATTTGAATGCTTGTTATTGTTGTTTAGTTATTTCAGTTCTGTCTCACTCTCTGTGACATGATGTGGGTTTTCTTGGCAAAGATATTGGAGTGTTTTGACATTTCCTTCTCCAGTTCATTTTTCAGATGAAGAAACAGAGGCAAAAAGAGTTAAGTGACTTGACCAGGATGACACAGCTAGTGTCTGAGGCCAGATTTGAATTGAGGAAGATGAGCCTTCCTGACTCCAGTATGGCACTCTGTCCATTGTACCACCTAAAAGCTACTTGTCTATGAGAATGGCTCTTTACTTTTATCCAGCACTCTATGTTCCCTCTCATAATGTTAATTGTAATTAATATAATATAAAGTTAGGATGTTAAAACTATTCTAGAAAGCCAAATTATAAAAGTGGTGGTTACTAGAATCAAATTAAGGAAACCATTATTTGGATGGATCCACAATCTCATTGGTATGGGAACATTTTTCACTAGAACAGAATGCAAATCTCATTCCCCTCTCCTCCACTTTCTCATGTTGGTATTCATGGCTTCCCATAGATCTTCCACAGGTGATGTGATACAATGTGTGAGAGTCTTGTGCTTCAATTCAATTCAACAAGCATTTATAGGCAGCTAAGTGGCTCAGTGAATAGAGCACTGATCCTGGGGTCTGAAAGACCTGAGTTCAAATGTGACCTCAGACACTTATTATCTATATGACCCCGGGCAAGTCACTTCACCCTGTTAGCTTTCATCTACTGGAGGAGGAATTGGCAAATCACTCCAGTATCTTTGCCAAGAAAACTCTACAGACAGTATTGGCATGCTATCATCCACAGCACTCCCTGCATTAGAAAATGCATCACTTGCCAAGAAGATATATATGTACATATAAAATTATGTCTTACTTATTTCTATCTATAAGTTCTTTCACTGGAGGTGGATAAACACAAGTCATTCTTCAAACAATATTTCTTTTTCTGTATGTAATGTTCTCTTGGTTCTGCTATTTTCACTCTTCATAATTCATGTAAGTCTTTCCATGTTTTAAAGAAATTTAACTTGTTCATTATTTTTTACTATGTAGGAGTATTCCCTCACAACCATATGCCACAACTTGTTTAGCCATTCCCAATTAATGGGTACCCTTTTAATTTCCAGTTCTTTGCCACTGCAAAGGAAGCTGCTATAACATTTTAATTAACAGATTAGAGGACACAGCAATCAAGGGAAAAAGATAACCTGGAAGATGAGGAAGTGGCTGTTCTTTTCTATATTGTATAGGTATCAATATGGTGCTTAGCTTTTCCACTTGTTATTGATTTCACTTGTTACAGGGACATCCCATCTTGTTTTCTGCTCATAATACCTTTTACACCCTTTCTCATTAAACCATCATTAGTAATCTATTACATACTATACACTGATTACAAGTGCCAACTATGTGCCAGGCACTATGTTAAGTGCTTTACAAATATTACCTCATTAATGCATATATAACCCAGATCAAATGCCTTCTCTGAGAGGGGAGGGGAGGGAAGGAAGACAATTTGGATCTTATAATTTCAGAAAACATGTTAAAATTGTTATTTCATGTAATTGGGAAAATAAATCTTTGAATAAAAGAAATGCAATCAGTTAAAAAAAACAAACAAAACCAAATTTTTTTTTGTCCTTGAACCAACAGTGTAAGATAGTTACTATTATTATCCCTCTCTTACAGAAGAGTAAACTGGGGCACAGAACTATAAAGTAACTAGCCCAGGGACACACAGCCAATCAATATATAAGATGGAATTTAAACTTTGATCTTCCTGACTCCAGTTCTAGCACTCTTAGTCACTGAGCCATCTAGCTATATGCTCATGGGCAAATCATAATCTCACAGGGCCTCAATTTTCTCTCTAAAATACTAATATTGGTACAATGTAATTTGTAAAGTGAGTATAATAATGCTTCATAACTTCACAGAGTTCTTGTTAGGGAAGATTTCTTTTAACTACAAAATACTTTGAAACAAGTTTTATTAACTGTTACACTTACTATATAGGATGGGGCTGTCCAAACCTCTTTGGACTCAGAAAGTCTAGGGAGAAAAACTAGATTTTCCATTAAAATAGAGGAACACAGTGGCCCAGAATCTGAGGAAGCTTCATAATCCCTACCCCATCCCTACCATCTTCAGTGGCACCTCTGTCACTTACTTTCTCTCTACCAGGTGCTGAAGAGGCAGAATCTAAATATGGGTTTTTTACAGCCAGAGCCAATAAGAAAAGATCACTAGAGAAATGCTAGCAGATCTGTTTTGTTTCATGTACATTTGTTGCCTTTCTTCCAGTTTTATCTACAAATTCTTTTGCTCTTGTTTGGATTAGTTCATGCCAAGTTCTTTGCATACTCACTAACTTCCATCATGGCCTAATTTGACAGGCAAGACATTGCCTGTAATTGTCTGCTGTCCTCATCCAATGTAGTTTGCAAATGAGACTGTATGACAAATTGAGAGCCATGTGTTTCATGTCTCTTCACTTGGTATGAAGGATGGAACATTTACTAGATAATATAATATTTTAGGAGACAGCTAGGAGCTCAGTGGATTGAGAGCCAAGCCTGGTGATGGGAGGTCCTGGGTTCAAATCTGGCCTCAGACACTTCCTCGATGTGTGATCCTAGGTCACTTAATTCCCACTGCCTAGCTCTTACTGCTAGTACAGTATTGATTCTAAGATGGAAGGCAAGGGTTTTAAAAAACCTAAACTATTCATCTTATGGGTCCATGTATTGATTGGAATTGAACATTCTTTGTAAATTTTCAACAGTTCTTCATGTACTTTTTATATCAAGTTTTTGACTGCACTGTAATCATCTTTTCAGAGTTCTACTTGTTTAAAATGATACTTCATCAACATTAGAAGCGTCCCATAAAATGATGTTTCTTGTCTTGGGATAAACAATGAAACTAACTCTGTCAACTCTATCACCTCTCTTAGAAAACCTGGGAGCCAATCCTTCACTCAAATTCTTTATATTTTCTGGTTTTATTTATGGCAATAATGAACACATCGATTTAGCTCAGTTCTTTTTGTGAATCAAATTGTTGCGCCATCTAGTCAGTGAAAGAGCAAGTCTATTGGGTTCTACTCTTTTAATTGTTTTACAGAGCACCTCAAAAGTCTCTTATAAATCTAAATCTGTGTTTCCTGACCACCATTTACAATCCTTGGTGCCTGCACCCTGGCCATCATCCCCATCTACCTTTCACCTAAACTTGGGATTCTGCCCCTGGAACTACCCTGGACTTTGAGAGATAAGCTTTTTACTTTATTCCCATCTATAACCAAGCAGACACATCGCCTCCCAGCCACCACTGTGGAAACCATTCTTACTCCCCAGACTTTTCTCGCTTCTCTTAAAGTGTTCACTTTCCACTAGTAGAATATAAACTCCTTGAGAGGATGGGTTGCCTTGCTTGCTTATATCTGTTTCCAGAGTGTTTGTCACACAGTAAAAATTTAATAAGTACTCTTTATCTCTCTTCCTCCCTCCTTTTCTCCCTCTGTTTGTTTCTCCCTTTCCCTCTCCTTTCCTCTCTTCACCTCTCCCTCATCTCCTCTCCTCCCACATCCTGGTGTATTACCTTCTGTATCCCTACTGACAACACAATATATTCAGGATATCCCAAAAATCTTTCTGTATGTCAAGCTTTAATGGGCTCAAAACTATACCGAGACTTTTGAAACATCCTTTTTGAGTATAAATACACAACTATCTATCTATCTATCTATCTATCTATCTATCTATCTATCTATCTATCTATCTATCTATCTACTTATCTATCTAAAGTTCAAATATATTCTAGTTAAAGGAAAGGACAAAAACTTAAGAAAGTCATGCTCATATTTAAACAGAAAGTGAACATTTGTAAATTTTTAGAAGGCAAACAATGGATAAACTAGGATGATCAGTACATATATGTAGGTGTGCATACATACATATATGTATATACACATAGATATATACATTCACATATATATCTATCCAGACATGTCTGTCTGTCTGTCTGTCTGTCTATCTATCTATCTATCTATCTATCCATCCACAGAGGACATATACACAGAACGATATACACATACAGTAGATAATTTCATATTATATTTCACCAGTGGGGAGCAGAGATGGGGGGAAAATGGTATTTACATTAGTATAATGATAAGTTATGTTCTAATGTAAGAAAGTACCATGACTGATGCAACAATATATATCTATAAGCAGTCTATAGAAATCATTCTATGACACAGATTTCAAATATTCTCTAGATAACAGAAAGAGTCAAAAGCTTAAGAAAACAATGCTTATCTTTAAAGAGAAAATGAATATCTAAGTTTTTAGAAGATAAACATGGGATAAACTTCAAGGATCAGTGCAAAACTAGTTTCCCTCTCTATTACATTATTAACTCAGTAATATTCTCTTGTTCATTTTCGCAAAAGGTAATCTGGAATATTCCCTTCTAATCTTGCCAGTCAGGACTAGCTCTTTCAGCAGCATCCATAATTTTAGTTTTACTAAAGTTGTCTCTGTCTACAGCTTCTCTTCCAAATGCATTCTACTAATTATCCTAATTACCTTAGTAGATAAAAGATTAGCTACAATCAAAGTACAAAGGACCAAAGCGAGCAGGCGTTGGTGTCTCTTCCCAAAATCTACCTACCACTCTTTTGGCTAGGGCACATAGTAATGTGATATCCAGGCCCTGAAAAGGCAAATATTTAAATTCTTTATAGATTTTTAATTAATCAGAACTAAGCAGCTCTACCACGACACTCACAGGGATAAATCAAAGCACCTATCTAGGGATACCCAATTGGTGGGATACAACCCACTGGCCAATTACAAAGTCCACCTAGGTCAAATGTCATACCAAATCTCACAGCTATAATTTGTATGAAGCTTGTGGATGTTTTGGATAGGGAAATGATGGTCATATTGGAGTTTTCCAGTATCTTCTCCAGCCTCCTCATACTTTTAAGGATTATGGAAAATAAAGGATAGTTTAAAAGACTTCTTCCTACTAAAAAGGCAGGAACCAATGTCTTATGAGAAGTTCTCATTGAAATGAGATTAACTTTTTGCATAACTTCTCATTGAAATGAAAATTATTTAGCTAACATCTGGCCTAATTCTTGCTAAGAAAGTAGAAGATATCCCTGAGTTCAGTATAAATAGATTCTAACCTTGTGTATTATCTAAAAGGTAGCCATGACAGTTCGATCAAAGACATCATCTGAGAGGCTAGATAAAGCAAAAGAAAAACAATAAATTATAAAGCTTTGGAAGAATTTTGTAGCTTTTTGAAGGAACTAATTTCTGAACACATTCATTATCCTCTGAAAAGTTTTGCAAGATTAAAAATTGATGGTCTATTTTGATGGTACTTGTGCAGAAACTGGATAAATTAAGTGGAAAAAATAAAAGAACTAGCAGGTCAACTGTTATAGTATGTGAAAATTCTGTGAGTACCAGTAAAAAACTTCTTCAGTTCTGAAATATATTGTCACCTAAAGAGATTTAAAATTGTACTTTGTACAGGATACAAGCTAACACATGGATGTTTGAAAATTCTTTTATTTTGTTTTGTTTTTGAGTCATCCTATCTTTTTTTTTTTGTACTTTCAGGGAAAGGGCATTTTAAAAAGTAAGCTATTCTACTGCTTGAGACCAAATAAAACTCACATGCAGGAATAAAAACAAGTTCTAGAGATAAATATTGCCATTATTCTGGAAAACAAAAGTATGTAATGGAAAAAGTACTGGACTTGAAGTTGGAAGAAGTTTAAATCCTGACTGTTATTTTTTTAAAAATCCTTATCTTGTCTTTTAGAATCAAAAATGTACATTTGGTTTCAAGGCAAAAATGTGATGAGGGATAGGCAACAGGGGTTAAGTGACTTGCTCAGGGTCCCATAGATAGGAAGTGTCTGAGAGCAAACTTGACCCCAAGACCTCCTGTCTCTAAATCTACTAAGTCACCTAGCTGCCCTCTCTTATTTACATCTTAACCACAGGCAAAATTACTACTACTTTTGGCCTTAGTTTCCTCCTCTATAAAATGAGGATGATATAACTTGCACTATTCTTAGGGTTGTTGTAGGAGAAAACACTTTTTTGACTGTGATGCACTAAATAAATTTGTTATTATATTATCTGTCAATGTTTATTGAATCAACCTATTTAGCCAAGTGATCATAATAAGAAATGTTTATCACTGAAAGAGAATTCATGAGAGTTGATTCATAATTCAGGTACTAAATAGGAATTTCAACTGTCTCATGAAACATGCATTTTATCCAGGTTGCTAGTGCCTAGAATTCTGTTCAAAGTCAAAGATTAATATTCTAACCTGGTATTCTGAAAGCAGAAATAACAAATTCTTTTTTATAATAAAGATGCTGCCTAGAAATTCTCTGGGCCACAGTTTTCTTCTCTGCAGTATGATTTCCCTAGACTACTCCAACACACATTCTTTAAATGTATGGGGCAGTCAGGGTTGTTGTGAAGCTCAAATGAGATAACAGAGCAAACTCTACAGTATTATGCGAATGCCAGTTGTTGTTATTATTAATATCCTTTGGTCACTAGCCCTACAGTCTGGTGATAATATCATTCTCTCTGCCTTCTACTGCATTTTTATGGAGCTCAAGCAATGTTTATAGGGCAACATAGGGATGTTATGGACAATGTTTAATAACTGGGCTCTCTAGAAACAAGATGTATGCAAATATTTTTAAGTCTATATATATACCTTCTTATGTCTAGAAATTCAACAAAATAATAAATCGAGACCTCAAATGTAGCTGAAATTTTTGAGAGATAATGCTCACTATGAATATTTAACAATTTGGCTCTATAGCAAAGGTGATGCTATAGATGGAGAGCTGGGCCTGGAAAGATGATTCATCTTTCCTAGTTCAAATCTGTCTTCAGACACTTAATATCTGTGTGACATAGGGCAGGTTACTTTTCCCTGTCTGCCTCAGTTTCCTCACTTGTAAAATGAGCTGGAGAAGGAACTGACAAACCACTCTAGTATCTTTGCCAAGAAAACTCCACATGACTGAAATGACAGAAGGGTTGGCTTACGTCCAAGCAACAGCTGGTTCCAAACCCCCTGGGTATAGTCCTCCATATCCCATGAACAGACCAGTTATGCAAAGATAGGAGAAATGGTATAATTTAGCAAGAGGGGACCCTAAGTTCACTGTAATCATGATGAAGGAAAATAATGCTACTGGAAAGCCAAAGGCCATGATAAAAACAGTGAAGGAGCTGCTCTCTCTCTCTCTCTCTCTCTCTCTCTCTCTCTCTCTCTCTCTCTCTCTCTCTCTCTGTGTTTTATTCTGGAGGGCAAGAAAATCCAATGAGAAAAAGCCACTCAGACTCTGAGTCAATAATGAATTGTGCAGGGAAGAAACCTAGTTATACTGCCCAGGAGATCACAGAGCTGCATGCCCTTCATTCCAGCTTTATGACCAAGAAGCAAATGATCCTCACCATGATTCTGTGTCAGTTAGGTTGTATAGTAAAATGTTCTTAATCGAGCAAGGATTGGACTTTGACAGTTTCTGAAGCTTCTTCCAACTCTGAAAAGTCTGGGTTTCATTGACTCCTTCTTTCTACCCCTTTACCTCCTCCTTCTATCCCATCTCCAAAGAAGCTGACATCAGAACTTTTCCCAATGATGCGAGTTCTAAGATATATCCTAGCACCAATGCCCATTTCCCCCAATGTTGTTTTTAAATCAATAGTTCAGGGAAAAAAAATCATATGTCTGGTGATAGAAGGGATCCTAATTGCATAATCAAGACTCATTAAATAGATGAAAAGAGCAATGACTTCCAGAATGATTAAGGGGATTGCTAAAAGGCACACAGCTGGTACAGGATGATTCTAGGATTGAAACAAAGGTGAAAACTTCCAGTTACAATGCTGAGGACTGGGGAAAAAATCATTAAATTTCCATTAAACCATACTGTCTTTTGGGGAAACTGTCATGTATAATGATGAACTTGGAAGCCCTTTCACTCTCACACTTCTCTCTCTCAGAAATACTTTCAAAAAAAGGACAGAAGTTATAAAATACATCTTAAAAATGGCCATTTGAAGATTGTTAAAATTGGAAAGATTTGCATTCAGGACTTAAACTTCAATTATCTGGAATCTGCTTATTTATATACTTTAATCCCTTCCAAAATGCCAAAAAAAAAAAGAGGTTACTATACAATTATAAAATTCCTTATATTAGGCTTTTTAAAAGAGTTGGCCTGATAAGTAGGTCCAGGCTTCAACTGATAGAACAAAGAGACCTTCAGGAAACAATTCATTGGTATGGTATGTGGTTCTCACTATATGTCAATCCTATAGCTTCTGGTATCTGTTTGAATTCTACTGTAGCAAGCAGACTGGGACAAAACCTAGGGAAGTGAAAACCTTCTGTGTGTTTTTGCACAATTTGCACATGTTAAAGAAAACTTCCATGTGTAAATATTTGCATGTATGTCTTCAAGAGTGTCACCAACAAGGGATAAGGAGGCTACACTAAAGAAATGTGGGTAATATGAATTCTCCAGTGAATCATCTTCCATTTTCATATCAGAGGAGAATCAATCAACCAACAAGTATTTACTAAACACCTGTACTGTGCTAGATGTTATGTTAATATACAGGTATGAATACAATCTAGGAAAAAAATTCTTATTTGCAAGAACCTAATGTTCAATTATAGTTCAGAAATCCAGTACAAAATTAATCCAAAGTAACCCAAAAGATTAATCTAGAAGGTCACCACTTTTGACTTTTGAAAAATCCTTTCCTTTCATTTTAGAATTCATAATAAGTGTTGATTCAAAAGCAGAAAAGTACTAGGGCTAGGCAATTGGGGTTAAGTAACTTGCCCAGGGTTACCCAGCCAGAAAATGTCCGAGGCCAGATTTAAACCCAGGACTTCACTGTTTCAGGCCTGGAACTCTATCTACTGTGCTACCTAGCTGACCCATATCTTTTGATTTTTAAAAAAAGAAAAATAAATACATTTAAACTTTCTAGGTAGAATAATTTCTCAAGGTCTTTAATAAGATTTTTTTTTTTATTTCTGAAAGATTTATTTTCCCTCTCCAAACAGTTTAGTTGAGACCAACTTTATAAATACAAATTTTTGAGAAGCCTCAGGTAACAATGAAAAAAATTTAAATATTACCTCTAAGGAATCACTATCACATTCCCCTTCCTCTGAGTTTTTCCCTTTTTCTTCAGTAATTGTATTCACCATTTCAAAAAACCTGAAATGAAAATGGAAATGCAGGTATAAAGCAAATCTTTAAGTTCCATGAGCCATCAGGGCTCAGAAAAAACCAATATGATGTCTAACAAGGTAATAGAAAGGAAATATGATTTTCAAAAAGTTCATAGTTCCTTCTGCAATGTAGGATTTTCCCTGAAATTTTCCACACCAGTACCTTATTTCAAACAATAGAAGGTTCAAAGTATTTTATAGTACTCAAAAAAGATGGGATGTAACACAGATAATTATCTTCTGGGAGGGATGATCTGTGCTGCCCATTTCCTGATCTGATATGCTTCAGAAAAAAGCATAGATTAAGAGATGCAAAAATGAACATAGAAAAGTTGGTATTCATGTAAGTCTAGATGAAAAATGAAGTCCTTTCTTACTCTAAGGCAAGCATGCTCTGCTTAGTAATGATGATCTGCATGATCCATCACTGAGGAAGAAATACAATTCAGAAAATGATGAACTATTAAGATAAAGTGAATAATCTGCTCTGATTGAGCAGGAGAGGTTTTTGGTAGCTAACAAGAATTAGGGTATTATTTGAGCTATAAAGAAGAGTGGAAGAAGATTATGAATCTAAAAAGGCTATCTAAATCATAGGGTGGGGATCCACAGATTTCACATCTGACACTTGGCTTGCTTTCATCAATTCATCCATGCTGTACATTGTCAGGAGTATAATCTACTTCTTCATAGACTGATGGAATTTTCTCATTAAGAAGGAAGCTCTAAAGGTTTAAGGATCAAGATTACTTGAAAAGCTATGAATAAATTCAGAGGTTTTACTTCACACTTGGCAAATTGTCAAAGATGACAATAGACGAGGTTTAATGTTGGAGAGTTTATAGAAAGACAGATACACTGATACGGTATGGGTGGAGCTGTAAATTGTTCCAACCAGTGTAGAAAACAATTTGGAATTCTATTAGTAAAGTGATGAAAATGTCCATACCTTTGGAGCCCAAGAGTGCATAGTGAGTCCTATACCCCAAGAAGTCAAAGACAGAAAGCAAGGACCCTTCTATGCCCAAAAAATTTATAGCAGTTTTTTTTTTTTTATTAGCAAGGAACTAGAAACAAATCAGAAGCTCCTCTGAATTATGGTATAGCTAAAATAATTCTCATATATGAATGTGATGGAATATTGTTGTCATAAGAAATGAAAATGAAGAAGAATATGGAAGACTTACTTATTTGAACCAATCTGATGAGAGATAAGCAGAAGAAGGACACTAATATGGACAATGAAGTGAGTTAAAAAGGCTTGACTATAAAACAGGCACTGTGCTAAGTGCCAGGCATACAAAGAAAGGCAAAGATATGGTCCCGGCCCTCAAAAAAGTTGTGAAGACAAGGACATAAATAGGCATGGACCAGATATATTCAGAGCAAAAAGAAGGTAATTTCAGAGTGGAAAGGCCTTCAGAGGAGGCATTTGAGTTGAGTTGAATGAAGCCAAGGAAATTTAGAAGAAGAGCTGAGAAAGAAAACATTGCCATTATTAAGAAGTAGTGATGAGGAAGAGAATGTGGCCTATATGATCAATAGGAGACATGAGCATTCCAGGAAAAGAGTGAAATGCCAATACATGGCATTGGAAAATCCATGGAAATGGGAGATGGACTTGCAAGCAAACCAGTATAAATGGATCTCACAGTGCATGAAAGGGGATGAAACTGAAAAGATAGACGAGAGACAGGCTGTGAAGTTCTTTAAATGTCAAACACGAGATTTTATACTTAATCCTGGAGATAATATGGAGCCTCTTGAGCTCACTGAGCAAGATGACATGGTTAATCTTATATTTTTGGGGAAAAAATCACCTTGGAAGCTCAATAGAGAATGGATTGGAATAGGGAGATACTTGAGGCAGTGAAACCAGACAGAAAGCTATCAAAGGACAGAGAGCTATCACAGTTCTCATCAGGTGAGAGGTGATAAGGACTTTACCTAGGGTGATAACAATGCCAGGGGAGAGAAGGGAACACAAGTTAGAGATATGGTGAAGGTAGAAACAACAAGATCTGGCAATAGCTTGCATATTTTTGGTGACTAAGAATAGAGTCAACGATGACACCAAGGTTGTGGACCAGAGTGACTAGGAGTATGATGGTGCCCTCAACTGTAATAAGGAATTTAGGAAGGGAGGAGGTTGAAGACAAGGAAGATAATGAATTCTGTTTGTGACATACTGAGTTTGAGATAGCTAAGGGGCATCTAGTTCAATATGTCCAAAAGGAAGATAATGTTATAAGGCTGAACCTCAGGAAATTATTGTCATTCATCCATTTTCAAAGAGGACCAATGATTTGTGAGTGAAATGAATTTAAGTAAGGCAGCATTGTACAGAGTTGTCAGCCTTACTCTTTCTTGTTGAGTCACCAAAGTCCAGTGGCAAGACAAAAGTCAAGATGACTGGTGATGGCTCAGGATGCAAGGATGACACTGGCATATTTTGTCTGACCAAAATCTAAGCACTTTACAGCAATTGCTTCTGCCATCTTCATGACCACTGGAGCAAATTGTTCTCATCTACCCATTTCACTATGGTGAAATCTTCACATGCTTATGGTAGACATCCCCCTAACTCGGCAATAGGTTTGATACCCATTGATTACTTTTGATCTGATTTAGCTCATCTGCTAAATGGTTTTATTAAAGTGTGGCTGCTGAGCATGCTACAGCTTCTTGGACCCACAGGAACGAAACGGGTGGCAGATGGATCAGAAGGTGGAAGAGCAGCTCTGAAAAGGACTTGGAAAGTCTCATACTAGAGGTACTAGTCCTTGCTAAACACCACCTAATAAATGTGTTAATTATTCTTTCCTAACAATTTTAAAACTATACATTATACAAGATTATGCACTTAAGAATCACCCCTTTAAAAACATACATACAGGCAAATATTACTATAATTATATGTGTTCTACTCAAATCTGGATAACCTATATTGTGAGTTATTCACCCCCAATTTTTAAGTCAACTGGTCTCTCCTCTCTTCTATTCTAATATGATTCTATTCCTAACACAGATTTAGTTACTATAAGATCAGTGAATAGACACCATTTTAATTACCTGTCTAGGAAAAACACATTTTAGGATGGTGAGTCTGTTGGGAAAAATTATACAGTGCTTTTTATAGAACCAAAGAGAAATAGTTTTTAATTGTCTGCATCAGTGCCCTGTTCCATTAATGTAGAAAAATGAGTAGTGTTACTTACAAAGGAATTTAAGAAAGACTTCAGTAATCAAAAATTACAGTGATCACATTTAAAATTAGATAAAACCTGTAAGCTAACCAATAAAGCTAGAATTAATATCCCTGTGGGAAGAATTATGCTTACACATAAGGTTTGATCTCTTAAAGTGCCCTAGAAATTAAATTACTAATAAAAAAGAATATAATTAGATAATATCAACCTATATAAAGAATTTTCACAACCAGGAACTCTCCACGGAGGCGGCATTTTCATTCATTAAAATAAAACAAGGTTGAGGTAATTTCATCCCCCCCTCCCCTTTAGGTGATGACTAATACATACTTTTTGCAGTGAAGATCTGTACAGAAATAGATTTGAAAATCATCCGAGTTGTGAAGTACATATAAAAAGCAGCATCGTTCCTCAAACTTTGAAATGCTGAAATAAGACAAGTGACTGTTAGTTAAGGAAACACCACCTAGAAGGTACCTGGGGACTCAGAACACAGAAACACAATTTGCACCAGAACCCAATATAATGACTATTAACAGCAAAACTCACAAATGTTGTAGAGGTTTTATAAGGTGATATTTCCTGTGTAGCCATAATAAAACTATGTTCAACAACACTGTGCCCTATCCTGTCTTCTCGTGTATGGGCAATGGAGTTACTATAAAACCCCAAACTCCTGGAGAGGGAAGGGCCTGGGTTCAAATCTGGATTTAGATACTTCCTAGCGGTGTGACCCTGGGCAAGCTAGCTAACCCCAACTGCCTAGCCCTTGCTGTTCATCTGTTTTAGAGCTGATACTAAGGCAGAAGGTAAGGGTTTAAAAAAAAATAACCCCTTAAACTCTCTGGGACATCCTTGCAATTTTGCAGGAGGGGACAAGTATTGCTCATTACTGTATTGCCATATGCAATTAAGGTCCAATACTTGGTTATTGCCTAAAATCCTTGGTGACACTCTCTTTGGGGAGCTAATAAAATGATTTACAAGAAACTGAAGTCTACCAGGATGTGGCTTAGAATAAACAACTGAAATAAGTGAAATAAGCTATGGGCTGATGGGTGAAGTAAAGCTGACTCTACTGAACTCTCCTATAAGAGTTCAGTCATAATCTCTATTTTATAGGTAAGTATGTAACTTTCTGAGAGTAACAGAGTTGACAGCAGAACTGAAGTCTCCTAAACTGTAACCTAGTACAAGGTCTTAAGCAAATTCCATTTGACATAAATCACAATGGATGCTTTGAAATTAGCAATGCCTAATAAATTTGCAAACAGACTCCACAGACAATAAATACAATACAATACAATTGGATTGTCATTTCTACTTGCTATCTTTTGCAAAATTCATTGTATAACATTTAGGGACCAAGAAGTAATGTATCATAATGGAGAGGTCAATGATCTTGAAGTCTAGAAGATACAGGTTCGAATCTTATCTAAACTACTTAGTAGTTGCATGACCTTGGAGCAACTTATTGAGTCTGTTGGAATAGACTCATGTTCCTCAGTTGTAAGATGAAGACCTTCTATATATATACCTTACAGATCTAAATCCACAATCCTATGACTAAATTTGAAAACAGAAAAATTGAATCTGAGTTAGTGTTGGTTGAGAAACCCATCCAGTACCCTTAGGCAGTAACTACAGTTATTTCCATTTATTAATTCAGCTATATTTATTAAATATTTACCACGTACAAGATGCTATAACAATATCTTAAAATTATCTTAAATTTACCCAGGCCTTCACCTTGTGGATATTACTAGGGGAAGCTGATTGGAGGAAGAAGCATATAACTAGTACACAAAACAAACACATAAATAAGAACAAGTCAGGGAATGAAAGGGAGCAAAGGAAAAATGAAGACAAAAGGCTCTTGGAAAGTGTGAGGAGGAAAAGCCTTTCACCTGGGAAGATCCAAGAAGACTAACTTCATGGAAGAGCAGACAAAAATTAAGCCTTAAAGGAAGATAAAGATGCTGGAAGGAAGAAATGAAGAAGAAAGGAAATGCAGGTAAAGGGGATGGATGCATGGATGTCCAGAGGCAAGAAAAGGCAAAACAAGATTTGTGTCAATAGCAATACATTTGGGCTGGAGCACATAGCACATGAAGGGGAATAATGGAAAAGAGGCTGAAAGGGGAATTTGTAGTTGGTGCTATCGAGGCAGCAAAGGCTGGTGGAGAGCTTGAGCTGGAAGTTCTGAGTTGCTGTAGGACTAAAACTGATAGAGTGTCTTAACTAGGCATCAACATGATAAGCCTTCAGGAGCTGAGGAGCCACCAGGTCACTCAGAGAGGATAAAATTAACCCAGTTTGAATAAAATGGAGCGGACCAAAAATTTTTGGCCAATCAGCACCAGGACTGGGCCACTGCAATTATTACCATGCAATGGTCAAGGAGGATTGCTAAGATTGTAAGTTGGAGCCCCGATGCCTCCCTACCCGATGCCTCCCTACATTGGTAGAGACAGTTTCTTCACCTGAGAGTTCCATACAATAATGAAATCATAGATCTAACCCTATCCCTATTCCATATAGATTTGGGAAATATCAGAATACAGAATTTTCAAGAGAATACACATATGAATTTCATAATCACTTATTAGGCACCTGTGCTAAAGGGATGACATTGCATAATCTTTGCCCATGAGGAATTTAGATTTGATAAGAAGAATAGGAGAATAAAACATATATAATGAAAAGGAAAACGTAAAGTAGAGAGTGATGGGGATAAAGGAAAGATTGAAATAGGGGTTCTACATCTAATTAAGTGCCCAAATCCTTGCTTTCCCTGTTTTTCAGTTCTTTGAGGTATATATTAATTCATACTACACTAAAAAACAAACAAAACAAAAACAAAGTATTATTGAAATTGCTAAGAGCCATTTGGATAAAATAAGGATCAATCAAACTCACAGTGGAACTTGATTTCAAACAATAATCTTGTTCTTTTCACAGAAATTTGCCCTGCATCTCTGATTTCAATAGTATGGGGAACACTGCATGGATACTTGTTTCATTGACATAGAAGAGCAATATATATATAATTGGGCAGTTGGGTGGCACAGTGGATAGAGGGCTGGGCTTGAAGCCAGAAAGATCTGAATTTGAATTTGATCTCAAACACTTAAGCAAAGTGTCTCATACACTTACTAGTTGAGTGATCCTGGGCAAGTAACTTAACCCTCTCTGCCTCAGTTTCCTCATTTGTGAAATGAACTAGGGAAAAACCAGGAAAACCCAAAATGGGCAATAGCAACAACAACAGGCTTGCTTATGGTGACAAAACTAGTATGTGTCACTGGTAAGGTTTGATAAAGTTCAGGTCTTCTTGACTCCAGGGTCAGGCTTTCTAATCACTCCCTGATGCTCACCTAACTAAAAAAATCACTTAGGATTAAATAGACTATGCCTTCATTCTAAGAACATTATTATTGGCTATATTGTAGATGTACCTTGGACCTATGTCTTCCCATGGGTGAGGAAGAGGAGGATATTTAGACACACACCAGGAATTCATTTCTATTAAGTTTAACAAAATATATCGAACAAAACTTACCTTACTCCCCTGACGGAAGAAGCACTAAAATTCCACTCATGAATACCTTTCTAAAACACAGAGAAAGATTAAAAAAAGAAAAGAAAAAGAAGTTAAAAAAGAAATCTAAAACACAAAGGCAACATTAAACAAAACACACTTGTTTTCTTTGTTAAGATGTTCATAGTTAGGATACATATAAAGTTAAAATCTTTTGAGGCTGGAACAAAATGGAGGAAAGGTGATGACAAGACTGAATGAGACCATGCCTTGTTTCTACCCAAATGCTAGATACTACCATCCAAGCTGCTGCCACTAATACTATTTAGTGTCTCCATGTGCAAATTAATTCTTCAGGAATGAACTGGTGTCTCTGAATGGACTCTCTCATGTTATTGGAGTTAAAGTTGTTATGCTAAAAACAATTATCTGGTGGTCTGAGATCAAGGGCAGTTTTCAAAAGCACTTAGGACAATCATTTTCATGAAATTCTAACTCTCAATTTTCTCAAATTGAACATAAAAAGTTTTGGCAAAATTTTGAAGGGAAAAAATCTAATGCTCTGGAAAATTAAAAGAAACTCAAATGTTAAAGCCATAGACATTTTTTGAGAAGCAAAGTTCTCTTTTGAATGTGATCTTTAATGATTTTTAAAGGACTGAGTCATCATCCTTTGAGGATCTCAGAGCCCATCAAAATATTTTTAGTCCTTGAAAATAATAAATCCCTTAAAAACAAACAAAAAAAAAACTAAAGCAAAAACCAGAAGGTTCTGACCATTATTCTAATTAAATCAAATTCAAAATATGAAAAGGATATAAAATTAAATTTTCTAATACAATTTTAAACCTATGGGAAAACAATATGATGTATCATTGTGTATACTTGTTACTCTAAAGGCAAAAAATTAATTTATGGATTAATCCTTTTATGTTTTCTTAAAGGGATGTAATGTCCATATACTCTTAATGAAACTTACAATTTATTGTTTGAATTTGTTATAATATATAGCCTTTATATTATTTTTAAAAGAAATGCAAAATCACTAAATGCCTCAAATTTATGAATATTCATTTTTGTTATATATAGCTTTTACATTATCTCTTTTTTAAAGGGTCACAAAATCCATACATACCTCAATGAAATTTACAAGGCTCTTCACTTTTGTTATATATAGCCTTTACATTATTTTTAAAAAAGATCCAAAATACACTCACACCCACACCTACATCAGCGAAACTTATGACTATTCACTTTTGTTATATATAGTTTTTACATTAAAAAAAGAAATACAAAATACACCCACACCTCAGTGAAATTTACAAGACTGTTCACATATGTTATAATAAAATATAGCCAGAGTGACAACATAATGCCAGAAATGGGACTTGCAGTAGGAAGAGAGATACAATTGAATCCAAGAAATCAGTATTCTAAAGTTTGCTTCTATCTGAGTGACCATGGGGAAGTCACCTACTTTTTCTGAAACTTAACCTCATCTATAAAATGGGGATAACAATATTTTCCCTGCTCAAGATCTACAAAATGGAGATAAAAATATTGCCCCATCCAACACATAAAAGGCTGTCATCAGGAAGGCAATTTACCGAGTTTAAATTGATATTTGAAATATATTTTTGCATATGCAAACTAGTTAGTGCTTATGCCATGGGTAGTAAGGGCAATGTAACAGCAAATTGAACTGAAATATAACCATGACTTACTAATTTTAAAATAAACAGAGATAAGCTTGGACTCACCCTAGCTAACAAAATTCAATTACCAGGCAGGTGACTGCTTTTCTGGCCAAGTAGTGGATAAGAGAGGCCCGGGGTCTGAACTAGTTCAAAAGTATTTTCTTCATCTCTCGTGTCAAATAGCTAAATATCGGAGGCTTTTCTGCTTCATCCTATTCAGTTCAACTTAGTGAGCCCTAGAATGTGCGGGGATTGTATTAAATGTTGGGAAATAAAAAAATGATAAGAGGCAGCCTTTGTCCTCAATAAACTTAAAATCCTCTAAGGGAGAAAAGACATGGCACAAATGATTGATTAAAAAAGAGAATGGACAAATCCCTAGGCTGGTGAGACCACATAAGAGCCAATGATTCACAGAATCATAAAATCATAGACTTGTAGAGACTTTTAAATCAGCAAGTTTTTTGATGTTCTCATCTGAAAGCAGAGAGGGATTATAAGGGTTCAAAAAGTCAGTAAATAGCAGGAATAGGACAAGACTCCAGATCTAAGTCAATGTTCTTTCCATTTCTCCATTTGGTTTATGAAACACTGAATTTAAATGTTCAATAAGTCTTTTTTTTTTTTTTTTACTATTTATTTGGTTTTATAATTCTTTGGTCTTTTTTCATTTTGTCACACTGTTGAAAATAGCATTTCCTTGCAATCTCTCACCATAGGATTTCAGGGAGAAGCAAGGCAAAATTAAGTTTTACAATGGTTCCATAGCAACGTAATATCTACTGCACTTTCTAAAAGGAAAGCCTGAATAATTTTTTCTTTTTTATTAAAAAAATACCCTAACCTTCCTTCTTGGAGTAAATACTGTGAATTGGTTCCAAGCCAGAAGAGCAGTAAGGGCTAGGCAATGGGGGTTAAGTGACTTGCCCAGGGTCACACAGCTGGGAAGTGTGTGAGGCTAGATTTGAACCTACAACCTTCCATTTCTAGGTCTGACTCTCAATCCACTGAGTCACCCAGCTTTCCCCAAATAATTTTCTGATTCCTAGGTTTCTAGGTTCTCCTTCAGCTTTGTCTTTATACCTGGCACCAGCACATTGCATAGTGCACAGTAGCCACTCAATAATAAATGACTATTTAATTGAATCAGGGTAGTTTTTTTCACTTTTCACACTTTTTCATACCTTTTCTGCAATGTATAGTTTTAAAGAGCCTCCTGAGACACTGAAACATTAAGAGATTTGTCTAGAATCACAAGGAATGTATGTGTTAGAAACTGGATTAAAAAAAAATCTTTACCTTCTTTCTTAGAATTGATATAAGTATTAGTTCTAAGGCAGAAAAGTGGTAAAGGCTAGGCAATTAGGGTTAAGTGACTTGCCCAGGGTCACAGAGCTAGGAAATGTCTGAAGCCAGATCTTCCTGACTCCAAACCTAGTGCTCTATCTACTGAGTCACTTAGCTACCCCAGAGAAATGGGATGTGTACTCAGGTTTTTCTGGTTCTGGGGCCAGCTCCCTATCCATCATGTCTCTCAACTTGAGATATGCGATTTTATCATGATTCATATGACATCAATAATATACATATATACATATGTGCGTATAAATGTATATATAAATAGAACTCTTTTTTCTCTCTATGTATATTTATTTATATCTATATAGCTCTATATATGTTGCCTTAGAAAATCAAAACAGATGTGCTCAAAAGAGCCAAGTAATCATTTTTGGGATAATTTGTAACTTCCTTTTCCAAAGAATTGAGCACATTTTCAAATGAGGAAATTGAAAATGAAGTGTGTTTAGATTTTGCCCATGATTTCATTCACTGTAAATCTGGGAATAGGACTTTGGGATACTGGATTCTTAGTACTGGGCTCTCTGGCACCCCATCTTATTTCTTCAGGAAACCATGAAAAAAGGGTTGAGTAAAGGTATGTAGTGAAGAGACTATTTTCTTGATCATCAATAATACTTTGTATTTTTTAGGAACCAAAGTAAAAAGACCCCCATAAAAACTTTCAAGGAGAGCCCTTAATTGCCGGGAGCCATCAAACCCATGCTGTTTGACATGATCATGCATGGAAACTGGGGGTTGCAAAGTGGCCCCCAGGAAGGATGGAAATATCCACTCAGTCCCCCTCTGTGTGACTTCTCTCACTAATATCCCTTATTATTGGAATTGTTCCCTAGGAGAAAATAGATGAAAGCAACATGCTTGCTGGATTAATAAAGATGTCCCCCTCTATCCCCCTGAAAAACACCAGGAGAGCCCACTTACAAAATTAAGCCTAAGGATTCTTATGTACCCACTTGAATAGGACCCTCTTTTCTAGGCATAAAAACTTCTGGCAAATCTGTGCTCAGAATTCCCCACCCCCATGTACAGGCCAAGAACAAGCTTCTCTGACCTAAAACTGGGTCATGTTGATTCTCCCCTCTGACCCTGCACCTAGCAGCAGCATTTTGTTGATTATCTCCTTAGACTTTTCGTTTGTTGTTGGAATCCACTGAACCAAAGCATGTATCTGTGTAACCACTGAGGGTATAAAATAAAGCCAAGCCTGAACAAAGTTGGAGTAGCTCCTTGTGATGCCTGTGCTACAGGTTGAAACTTTCAGCTGTCTTCCCATTCATTATCGGCCAACACCACCACACCCAGTCAAGGACCCCTCCTGCACTTAATGAAACTTTCCCTTTGAAGCAGTGAATTGACTACTAGTCATATACCTCCAAGGAAGTCAGAGAGAAGGAAAGGTCCAACATATACCAAAGCATTCCTAGCAGCATGCCGAATGGTAGCAAAGAAATAAAGTAGGTGCCCGTGATTTAGGGGATGCCTGAAAGAACCCATCATGTAAACATGTCATGAAATCTTATTGTGCAGTAAGAAATTATAAGTCTAAGGAGTTCTGAGAAACATGGAAAGATGTTTTATAAATTAATGTAGAGCGAAATAAGCAGAACCAAGAGAACAATATATAAAATCACTACAACAATGTATGAGAAAAGATCAATCTAGAGGAGTATATTTCTAAGTAAATGGAAAAACCAGTGAAAAGTATCTGAGAACAGATAATGAAAAACTGACCCCTCACAAGAGAAAAGAGGACAACCAGGACAGGATATTGTACACATGGCCAGGTCATTGTATTAGATGCTTTTGTTTAATTGCTTTTTATTTATTGAAAAGAAGCCTTCAATTAGGATGGGGTGGTAGTGTTTGAAATTATTGTGGTGGGGGCAGCTAGGTTGCTCAGAGGATTGAGAGACAGGTCCTGAGAGGAGAAGTCCTGGGTTCAAATTTGACCTCAGACACTTTCTAGCCCTGTGACTCTAGACAAGTCAATTAACCCCCATTGCCTAGCCCTTACCACCATTCTTCTGCCTTGGAACCAATATACAGTATTGATTCTAAGATGGAAGGTAAGGGTTCAAAAATAAAAAAGGAAATTATTATTACATAAAGACAAAGGGCATTAATAAAACATATTTAAGGAAATTTAAAAATCCTTGCAAAATGTTCCTTCTTTCTCAGCTTAATTCAAATTAATCAGTCATATTTACTCATATTTTTTCTTCCTCATACTCCTAAAAATAAAAATTGTAAATTCCCTTCCATCATTCTCTTTATAGTTGGGTTTTTTCCTTGTTTTGAAATACTGCTTTTCTTTCCTTCTCTAATGAAGCATGACTAGCTTGCTGCTTGCAAATGGTCAGAGTAAGACTGAGAAAAAGGTAGCTAGTAGTCACCCTTCCATCATCCACAAGTAATTCTTACAATACTTCTTTGTTATCTTTGGTCCCTACCCACTCCTCCTAGTTTGAGGACATAGGTCCTTGAAGCTCCAACTTATATCCAAACTCTTGGAATATAAATGATGAACTGAGTCACAGCAGTTACAAGAAGAATTTGTGGACCAACAACATTTAAATTCCAAACTCAAATCTGAAAGGACTGAGAGTCCTAAATACAGACTGTTTCTTGCTCACAGACAGACACACAACTTCACTTAAAGTAGTTATTCATTCTACGCAGCAAGGAAATATTGAAAGAAGAAATATTTGGAGATCTGGCTTTCCATTAACTTTGCCACTGACCACTGTATGTGTAACTCTGAATGGATGAGTCAACCATTAAGTAAATATATATGAGAAGCTCAAAGATTAAAACTTCTGAAAACAGTAGTGAGGAAGGACCTAAATGCTCAGAAAATTTTTCATCCCTTTTAAGATGAAAGAAGTGGGAAATGATTTAAATATGTGAGTAAATATGACATATCAAAGATGTATTTGTTTCTTTTGGTTTTAGTTAATTTTTAGATAAACTATAAAAAAAAGAATATTGTGCTCTGATTTAGAAAATAATTCCATTTCATTATTGCCACAAGATGAATAAAACCTGATGTTCAATATGTTTTATTTATTTACTTGAACCAGAGAGCAGCTAAAATAGTAATAAAGCAGACTAGATTTGTTTATAGTCTGGCTTCCCTTGTTTAGAGCCTGATCTTGTAGCCCAAGAACCAGGCAACTTCTCTAAAACTAAGAAAAATGACAGATTTTACAAATGTAGAAATAACAACAACTCATTTTAATAGAGTGTTCTATTACTCACAACATGCTTTTCACAAGCCAATAAGATTTAGAACTAGAGGGGACCTTACTAATCATCTGGTTGAACTCCATCATTTTGTAAATTAGGGAACAAGCCCAGGGAAATTAAATGACTTGCTCACATCCACAAAGGTGGTATATAGCAAAGCTGAAATTCAAACCCATGTTCTGACTCTAAATCCAAAATTCTTTCCACTCTACCATGAAGCACCATTTATGCACCTCATCCTTGTGGTGTCAGTTGCACAAATATTATTTTGCCAGTTTACAAATGAGACAACTGAGGTTTAAGAGGCTGAGACAACTCACCAAAATCATATAGCAAGTAAATGAACAATGGAGGATTTGGATTCAGGGCTTCTGACTCCTAGTTGGGGCCCCTTTCCTTTATACTATAAGAACTGGACACAAATAGAGTAGATACTCTCAAGATAAGTCTTTAAATTTAAAACAAGCATTTAGAATGGTCAGTATAGGAAGAGGCAGCTAGACACCTGAAGTTCTCTTAAAAAAGAAAGATGGCTGAGTGGACTGTGAGCTGGGCCCAGAGATGGGAAGTAGAGTTCAAATCTGGCCTCAGACCCTTTCTATCCATGTAGCCCTGGCAAGTCATTTAACTCCCATTGCCTAGTCCTTACCACTCTTCCTTGGAACCAATATTGATCCTAAGAAGAGAAGGTGGGATAAGGGTTTAAAGTAAATAAAAACAACGAAAGGATTGTGAAAATATAAGATTCAGATTAAATTTTTAAACCTGTTTTAGGGATTGGGAGTATACTTGTGAATTTCTTAATTTGGGGAACTATGAGATAAGGAAATTTCCTCTACTAATGTGGGTGATCACGTTTTCTTTAACTTAAAAATCTTAGAAAGTTATCCAGGGCGCTAAATGGTTAGACAACTTGTCAAGAGTCACATAATCAATATTTTAAAGAGTCAGGATTTGGACCCATCCTTTCCTGGCTCCAAGGGTCAGCTTTCTATCCTTGATAGAAAGATAGTTCTATCTATGTCTCTGAATTCTATCAATGTAATAATACATATATTTGCATATACATAAACATTATTTAGTTACAAAAGACAAATGACTTAGAAATGCAATTCTAATCCAAAGACTCTCCAAGCAAGAGAGGGGGAAAAATAACACTCAGAAGTAGCTGGAAATGATACTCATTTTCCAAATAACTCTGGCTTACTTTCTTTTCCTTTTCTTCCTTCCAATTATCCCTGGCTACTCTCTCTCATTCTCCTGGCTTTGCTTCATCTCTAAATTCACTCACCCCATTTTTTGCTTCCAAGTGTCCTTGGATAACTTTTCTCTTTCCATGTGGGCTTCCCAAAAATCTCTTCTTCTTAGCTTACAATTTTCTACCTCTATCATTTCTCTGTTTGTCTGCTTATAGCTTGAATTGATTTTTTTAAGTCCTAAAAGTTTCTCTCTCTCTCTCTCTCTCTCTCTCTCTCTCTCTCTCTCTCTCTCTCTCTCTCTCTCTCTCTCTCTCTCTAAGATGGTCTCTCAGGTTGATTCTAGATCTATGATTTTAGAACTTTTTCTCAACTAAACAGGAAGACAGGATTTTTTTTAGGACCCGTATAGGCCAATGGTCAGAGTGTAAGAGTATCTTTACAATGTTCTGAGATCTCTACACTGCTGGGGATATGAAAACGAGCTGAAAGAATCCAAAACATAGAGTGTAGGCTGAAGTGAGCTTTATGCAGAAAAATCTTCCTGAAGGTGAGACAAAAGTGCTCTAGAGGATGACTCTTTTTATGTATTTCGAATCTAGGACATGCGTTCACAGAGCATCAAAGAAGGATTAAAGGAAAATGTTACAATTATGAGACATTTTGTACAACTATATCTTTTTTAAAAAATCAAATACATCTTGTCTGTAATTTTGTAAACACATCAAACTCAAAACCCCCAAATGCTGAATGTTGCTTATACTGTAGTTGACCAGGCCAAAATAAACAATGCCTCGAGCATATTTTTATCATCTATGAGCACTCCTTTTTTTTTTCTGGTTGTACTTAAATGTTACAGGGGCTTAATTGTTCTGGGAAGCAAACTTCTCGACTAACATTCTCGTCCTAGTAAGTGGAATCATTTACCTTGTCGTCAGGAAGCACGTGCCAGATAGATATTGTCTTTTCATCAGCCTCATTGTTGATGGATAAATAGGAAGGTTGATAGATTTTTGTTGGTTCTAATATTAAAACCTTGTAAATATAAGACAAAAAATATCTCAGTGCCCTATGAGAATCAAATCAGATAAAAGTCATAGAAATAATATGAAATAAAGCAAAAATATTTGTACATCATAGACATCTATATTTAATATACATAGATTCATAGCACCTTCCTCAATGGGTTGTCATGAGGAGCAAATGAGATAATAATTGTAAAGTGTGAGCGCATCGTAAACTCTTCATAAATGTTAGCTACTATTATTATCAATATTTATACATAAAGGAGTATAAATATATTCACATCCATACATAATATGCACATATATAAAGTTGATCTGAACCTGATATTTCATCTATGCAAGGAATCCCTGTTATGGAAATTTTCCCCTTAAGTTATAGCCTTGGGCAGCTAGGTGGCACAATGGATAGAGCACCAGGCTTGGAATCAGGAAGACAATCACCATGAGTTCAAATCTGACCTCATCCACTAAATAGTTATATGAACCTGGACCAGTCACTTAACTCTATTTTCCTCAGTTCCTCATCTGGTAAATGAGCTAGAGAAGGAAATGACAAACCATTCATATATCTTTGCCAAGAAAACTCCAAAAATGGAGTGATGAAGAGTTAGACACAACTAAAACAACCAAGGAATAAAAACAAGTTATCAGTCTTGGCGAGATTCCTGGGGCATCAGGTCGGTGTGGGAGATTAAGGGACTTGTCTAAGATCACATCTATAGAATGCATGCATCAGAGGCAAGAAGGGAACCTATGTGATGCAAAACAAACAAAATGGGAAATTTTCATGACTCTAAGGCCATCTTTTATCTATTATGTTATACTGTCTCTTTCTATATGAAATATTAATAGGGGAGAATTCAATGATATTCCAGGGGCCTGTCGTTTCAGTACAAATAATTTTTAACATCTGATTATTGCAACTTTAAAAGGTCCTTCATTTTTATATTTCATCAAATGAGATAATATATGCAAAGTTCTTTGCAAACCTTAAAGTGCCATGCAGATGCTAGTTATTAGCAATTGCCATTCGAGAATTACACAACTACCATAAAGCTCAATGACAATTAGTATTTGCACTTCATCACCAAGATTTGGCTACTTCCCATCTTGAAACTTCCTTCTGTCATGCTGGTCCCCTTTTCCCAGAGGTGATTTCCTCCCCTCCCAAAGTGCCTCTATTTGGGAAGGTAGGTCCAGGCTAGCCATGTTACATCCCTCTTCTAGCTGTACTTATGCCTTTCTGGGCTTTATCAATATGCCCCTCAATAGAAACCTCCCTTTAAGCTCTTTGGGAAAAAGAATTTCTTTTTTGTTTTATTTGTATCCCCAATGCTTAGCAGAGCTCTTGGCACATAGTAAGTGTTTCATAAATGTTTGTTGTCAGTCTGATAGGGAATTTTCACTGAAGAAAGCCTTGGAGGAAAAAACAATGACATCTGTATGGTTTTTTTCCCCCCATTTATATCCAGAGGCCATGTATTTTAATGACACTTAAAATTTATTTATTTACCTATTTATTTATCTATCTATCCATTAATTAATTAATTTAAACCCTTACCTTTCATCTTGGAGTCAATACTGTGTATTGGCTCCAAGGCAGAAGACTGGTAAGGGCTAGGCAATGGGGGTTAAGTGACTTGCCCAGGGTCACATAGTTGGGAAGTGTATGAGGTCAGATTTGAACCTAGGATGTCTCATCTCTAAGCCTGTGTCTTAATCCACTGAGACACCCAGCTGCCCCCTTATGACACTTTTTTGACACTTTAATGACACTTTTATATAAACATGGGGCAAAATTTTAAAACATAAAGAATTATGTTACAGTTGTCAGGGGAAGCTAGATGACTCAGTAGATAAAGAGCCAGGCCCGGAGGTCTTATGTTCATTGCTGGCCTCTGATACCTCCTAACTGAGACCTTGGGCAAGTCACTTTATTCCAACTGCCTAGCCTTCACTGCTTTTCTTTCTTTCTTTCTTTTCTTTTTTTTTTGGCCTTGGAACCAATACTTAACAACAATTCTAAAATGGGAGGAGGGGCTTTTAATTAAAAAAAATCAGTCATGTCTAGAAATTCTGTGAAATATGGATTTGGCAGGAAAAGGCAGAAGTGATAAAAAATAGAGAAAATGAGAAATTGTCTATACATCACAGAACAAAGAAACAAAATACTCTGTGAAGAATTAGTCACTTATTTATTTTAGAAGTTGCTGATCTCATGAACCTTATCATATAAATATAGGGGGGTGTATGTTTTTTTATCCATCTAAATGGCATTAGAAACAAGAATAATTTGTTATTGTTAGTGGGAGTTATGTATAGATTTAGCTATGATGACATTTAAAAAAAACACATTTACTTCTCAGAGACTTCTGTTTCTAGGAGGAAATTGGCATCTTTCAGGGATGATATATTTAGTCTTCTTGGGAAGATGGCTATGCTACATTTCATTTTGGATTCTGAATGGGAGCTGAGATAGTCTGTTTCCTTCTGGTTGGTACCTTACATTCTGAAATTATATGAAGCACTAAGATACAGATTCTATTCCAAAACACTATCCAGGCATACAAATGATCCATGGAGTTGATAAGATCCACCTTTCACATAAGATCCAGTTTTCACTTAAAGATCTAGTAATCACAATTGACAGCTCAAAAAAAAAAAAAGAGACAATTCTACCTAAGGCACATGGGAAATTGGAACAGTCATCTCCCACTTTCCTGTTCGAAATTCAAAGAAGTACTTTGAACACATTATTTCCTAGAACTGATAGTGTATCTAATGGAGTCTCTTAAATAAAAAATAGGAAAAAAAAACCCTCCACATGGCTTTGAGACAGGACAACATGGGGATCCAACTTCATGACTCATTGTGGTCTAAGAGTACAGATTAAGGGAGAAAGCCTGAACACACAAGGACATGGGCTATAAAAACTATTCCTAACCATAAACCACAAACACAGTGCATTTATCATAAGGACAACTACAATACAAGGGATGGGAACAAGCATTTATTAAGTGCCTACTACTTGAGTGCTTTAAAAATATTTTCTCATTTGATCCTCACAATTTTGTGAGGAAAGTACCAGTTTTACAGTTGAGAAAACAGGCAGAACAGACATTAAGTAATTTGCCCAGGGTTCTAAAGTGTCAAAGGTTGGATCTGAACACAGGTCTTCAGGTCCAAAACTCTACTGTGCCACCAAACTGTCTATATCAATGTTATACCAATAATTTTATCCCTAATACAGTTAATATGGATTGATGAACAAATGAGACTCTAGAAGCAAAATTTACTTCCTCTGAAGAATAACAAAGGTTTGGGACTTAAAGATTCATTTCTTTCCTACTTCTGGGAGTGAAGCCACAAGTAAATTTCATATAAGATTCATGTAAAATGCATATATCATACCAATGCTATGTCCTCAAATAAAAATGTTGAATGTCATTTGTTTATAACTAAAATCATCCAGTACTCTAAAGAGATATATTATTAGAACTATTCAGTATCTTATGGCAATGTAAAGGAATGGGCTATGTGTGGTATAATGAATACACGGTCAGGTTTGGAGTCAAGAAGCCATGAATTCAAAAGCTACCTCTGACACATTCTAGCTTTATGACCCTGGCTGTCCCCATACCTGCAATGCTCTCCATGTAATTGGAAATCTTGTGCCTTTGAACTACATTTCCCAGGAGCCCACTAACTTCCCGTCCTTACACGCTGATGTAGACAGGGAATAAATTGGGTGGGGTTCCTGGTCTTGCTCTCTTTGTTTCCTGTTGGTGATTCTGGTGGAGTGGGGTTTTTGCACAGGTAGATTAGCCATGGGCACATGGTTTTATTTTGTTACCTTTTTATTTTGTTTCTTCTAATGATTATTAATAAATATTATAAAATATAATATTTGAAATTATTTTATATTAATTTTAATTTTTACATCTCCCTCTTCATCTCTAGCTCCTTACTTCCCTGATCTTGTTCAAATCTCAACTCAAGCCCAATGTTCTACACGAATCCTTGGCCAAACCTTCTTAATTCTCTTTCCTTCTCTAAATTATTTTTCTATTTGTATTGTATGTAGCCTGTTGTGCTTGTTTGTTTGCTTGTTGTCTTTCCAATTAGACTGTGAGATCCTTGAGGGCAGGGATTGTTTTCTGTTATCTTTTGTTATATCCAGCACTTAGCACGGTGCCTGGCACATAGCAGGTGCTTAATAAATATTTAGTGTCTATCTTACTGAATTATTACTATCTAATGCTCTTCCCCATTTATACACTATTTGAAATGACAAGGAACATTATATAGGCCACCCAACAGTTGAGAAAAGACAAAATAAAGAAGGAGGACACGTGTATACCTGCCAAACCAGATAGAATCATTTTTAGCATATTACATAAGTAATACCTGTTAATTGATTTTTGGACTTAGATTATAGGTCAATCCAAGTTTATTTCTAAGTTGATATTCCTGAAATGGGGAAAAGGTCATAATTTACATTTTCAATAGAGCAAAGATCCACTAATGTTAACATATTTAGAAGAACCTAGCTAGTTTTCTTAGAGTAAATAGGTTTTCCTTAGCAAAGGTAACATCTAAATTAGCCCAAGTGCAAATTTTTGAGAGAAGGAAAAAGAGAACTTAAAGTAGAGAAATGAAAAAGCAAAAAATAACAAAACAAAAACAAAAAACCCTGATATGTCAGGTTAATCAAATCTTTCCTGATTAATCTTGGGCTAAGATCAGTTTTGCCTTGTGCTTGCAGGCTCAGAAGAGTGCTGAAAACACAACAGTGAGATAAAAGGAAATAAACAAAACTGTTTAGCACTTTTCAACATTGGTCACCTTGATCTACTCAGTTCTAAAAACAATTCAAACTTCAGTTTGTTATTCGGTCAATTTAGTCCTATCTTCATGACCCAAGGGACAATTCTATCCAAAGACAATGAAGTGGTTTGCCATTTCTTTCTCCAGTGGATTAAGGCAAATAGAGATGAAGTGACTTGCCTATTAAGTATCTGAGACTAGATATGAACTCAGGTTTTCCTGATTTCAGGCTCTGTACTCTATTCACTGAGCTTCCTACCTTTCCCCCTTTGCACTACTCAGAAATGTTGGCTAGGAAAGTGCTGCTATAGGATAAGCTGTCCCTAACAATTACATTTTTTTTGGAGTCATGTCTCTTCATAAGTCAGAAGGTCTTGTGATAAACAGTTGTTCTTTCTAAAACTTTTAGCTGCCATGTGTAGTAGGATTCAGTCTCCTCATGGTCATTTTGACATTATAAGCCTAATGCAAGTAATTTCCTCACAACTGGGTAATGTGGGAGGGTGCAGAAGAGGGAGCTGCTGAATTAAGTCTTAGGGAAAAAAGTCAGGTCATGTAATACAGCTTGTTCATGACATTTTAGTTGTCTATTCACTTAAGAGCTAAAAAGAAATTTGAACCACATCAATACAATGCTTTAGCAGGAGGAGAGAACAAGACTAAGTGGGATGATGAATAATTTTAAGTGAAGAAATAAGGATAAAGGATGGTTCAATTTGCAGGCACTTACACAGACAGAGTAGGATGGATTCCAGTTTCCCTGAAGTGGGCTTTGCCCTTTGTCTGTAGCTGCTCCTAATATTGCTTCTTTTAGGAATAGGTGAAAATGAGCTGGTGCCATCAACACTTACTTCCTCTATGACCATACTGGTCTATCAATTAGCTTAGGTTGGGGGAGCTTGTCCAAAAACCTCCTAGCTCACTGCAAACAACTTAATAAGCAAATATCAAGTACCTACCATTGCTAGATACCAAGCTAAGTCCTGAATATACAAATGTTGGAACAATTCCTTGAGCATCTAAGGAGTTTAATTTTAATGAGGATACAAGTATATATATATATATATATATATGTACAAAAATAAATAAAAGTGCATGATTGTTGTTGTTTGTCCATCTTTTTTGAAGAGGAACAGCAACATCACAGGGATTGATGTCTTGATTTGTTCATGAACTGGATTTACATTAGGCAGAGTTGTGTTGTGTCTTCAGCCTCATTCCTTTCTTCCAGAAGATGTGAAATGCAAGGTAGTTAGGGAGGGAGGGAACTAGCAGCTGGGAAGAGGGTCAGGAAAAGATTCACATACAAAGCTAGCTGTATTTCAAAGGAAGATGTGGGTTTGATGAGAAGGAGATGAAGAAGGAGCTTATATCAGGTGTGGGGGATAACCAATGGAAAGGCAGAGAGGCAGAGCTTAAGCACCCTGTGTAAGCAACACAGAATGGGTCGATTTGGCTGGATTACAGAGTGCAGGAGGGCAAGTAATATATACTGAAACTGGAAAGATGGATTAGACCCAGGCTGTAAAGGATTTTAACATCTAAATAGAATATTTCATATTTTATTGGAGGGGTGAGGAAACCATTGGGTTTTAATGAGTAGGGGAGTGATATGGTGAGACATTATTTGGAAAATTATTTGGGCAGCTATGTGGAGGATCGATTCAAAGGGGGTGAGACATGCCAAAGAATCCAATTAGGAGGCTGTTGCAATAATCCAGAGGAGAAATCATGAGGGTCTGGACTAACATAGACATTGTGAGAGCAGAGAGGAAGGGTCAGATGTAAGAATTTTATAGAGGCATAAATGGCAAGATCTGTCAACTCCCTGGGTAAGTGGGATGAGAGAGAATAAAGAATAAATGTTGCCACCCAGGCTACAGAATTGAGACTGGAAAAATAGTAGTGCCTTCAACAGAAATAGGGAACTCTATAAGAATGATGGGTTTATAGGAAAGGATAATGAATCTTTTTCTGGACAAGACTAATTGAGATATCTCTAGGACATCCTAGGCAGCCAAGTAGCTCAATTGATAGAGTGTTGGGCTTGGAGTCAGGAATACTCGAGTTCAAATCGGGCTTCAGATACTTACTAGCTGTGTGATCTGGGGCAAGTCACTAAACCTCAGTTGGTCTTCATCTACTAGAGAAGTAAATGGCAAACCACTGCAGCATCCCTGCTAAGAAATTGTCAGGGACAGTACTGTTGTGCTACGGTTGATGGGCTACAAAGAGTTGGACACAACAGAACAACAACTGGGATATCCATTTGGAAACATCCAATAATCGGCCACTGATGTGAGATTGGAACTTGGGGAAAGACTTCTTCAAGTAGTCAGATTTTAACTGAGATTTGAAGACAGTCATGAAAGCCAGGAGGCAGAGGTGAGGATTATTCCAGGGGAACAGCTAGTGAAAATGCATAGAGAGAATTTCATGTATAAAGAACAGCAAGGTCAGTGTCATTGGGTTGTAGAATCCCCAGTAAGAGAAAAATGAGAAGAATGGAAAGGTAGGAAGGGGCTTTAAAAGCCAAACCAAGATTTCTATATTTGATTCTGCAGAAAGCAGAGTGCCATAAGAGTTTATGGGGAGACAAGGTAGTCTTACACTTTAGGAAGAACATTTAGTAGGGCATGGACTGAATTTATTTTGCCTAATTATGCATATTTCATATAAGGGTTTTATTTTATTTATTTATTTTTTAAATAAGGAAGGAAGGAGGAAGATCAGGGAATAATTTTCTCTTCACCCCAGGAAAAATAAAGAAAAGAAAGACAAAGAATCAGAAATAATCAGGAAAGCTTTTAAAATTCTATGCTGAACTCTTTAAATATTCAAAAAAGAAAAGCAAAGTTATATAACGAAGACTTGCAATTTCATGTGCAGTCCCTCTCCTGTGCTATGAAATATGAAAATGACAATTTTTTGGTGTTTGTTAAGTTCAGAATAAAAGTAAAATGAAAATTCTAACTGGCAGAGGGCCAAGCACAGATTGCTGGTATACTCCACAGGAGCCCTCTTTTCAAGATGGCATTACACTATTATTCTTTGGTGCTAGTCATTCAATCCATCCTGAATCCACCTAATTATATTAGTATCCAGCTCACATCTTTCCATGTTTTCCATAAAAGCCCTAGAAATTTTGTCAAAAGCCTTACTATCATCTAAGTAAGTTATTCTCCATAGCATTCCTTTGCTCTGCTATTCTAATAACCTTGTCATAAGAGAAACTAAGATTAGGCTGACATGACCTATTCCTGATAAAGCAGCTCCTTATTACCCATCACCTCCTTTCTTGGGATGCTTACTAAGTACCCCTTTAAGATCATGCCTGCAAATTTTCCCAATAATCAGTGTCAAGCACATTGGCCTGGGGTTAGCAGTCTATTCTTTTATTTTCTTTGAAAAATAAGAGTTTTTTCTCTTTTTCAGGTCTGTGGCACCTCTCCTATCCTCTTTGATATTTCAAAGATCAAAGATAGGAGTTAAGTAATAATATCTACTGGGTTTTTCCTTTTTCTTAAATTACTTTTTGAGGTCATTCTAGGAAAATCAGGTGGTCTTTGAGTATGTTCCTACTTACCCTGTGTTTCTGCTCCCTATTGGGGATTTTCTTTCTGCTCTTTCTGATCCAAAGACTTTTTTTTTTTCAAATCAAATCAGACTAAGAGTTAAGCAACCCTGCTTTCTCTGTCACCTACTATTGTCACAAGCAGCTAAACTATCTCTTCATTGAACTTTCCCTTTCCCTCAATATACAAAGTCAAGTTTTCTCTTTCCCACTTCTTTTCCAATTCAAAGCCCTAATGATGAGACTTGAAAGACTAGGCAAGAACAGTTTAACAGTCCTCCATCCCTCACTCTATCCCTCAAAAGGATCCTGCCACTCCTATAATGGAAACAAGGGTCTAAATATATAAATTCCACTGTTAGGCATCATCTTCTTAATCAGATGTGCATGTCCCAAATCTGTCTGTCTCTTCAGGAGTCTCTGTCCTCAATCAGGAGGAATGATGACATTTGCCTCTAGATGCTTTTTCTCCTTTGTTTTTACAATTAAAAAATTTCCCCCATTTAATAAGGAATACTTTGGTCTCTCTTATAAGGAATATATTGTAGAGAAAGTCTTTGAGGTCTTTTACCTTCTTTTATAAGAGAGAACCTTGCTTGATTACTTGGTCATGGCATAAGGATAAACAAGGTACACTCTATTGTTTATCACTGTAAATTCGCCTTCTCCACCCTTTCTGGAAGCAAAATTCCTTTTGTCATTTTTGATTGTAGTTATTGTTCCCAGCTCTCTTTGGAGACCTAATTTAAGAACTGTAACTCTCATCTCCTTGGCCCTTTTATATCCAACTCAGTATCCTTTCCCTTGCCTTCCAAATTCCTTCTCTTTTTCTTCGGCCCTTCTTTACTCTGACTTCTCCCAAATTTTCCCTTCCCAAACTTCAGGCTCTGATTTTCTTCACAATCTCGAAGTCCTATATATCTGCTTTCTCATCAGCTCATTCTTCTTGTCTTCGCATGGCCTAAAAGGGGAATTTTTTGCCTTATCTCACCAGAAACAGGCCACTTGTCCACTTTATATATTCTCCTTGAAATGATTCCACTCTCTGATGATCCCTACTCCCCAACCAGAAACAAGGATTCTACTTCTGGCTTCCCCTGGCACTCCCTTCTATACAATCCTTTCCCCCTTTTCCCATTCCCTACCCCTTTCCCTCTACTGCCATTTATGGACTGTCTTCCCATATTAGGATTTAAAGCCTTTCAAGGGCAGAGAATGGTCTGTTTGCTTTTTAATGTAATGACATGTTTAGCACTGGACCCAACACAGTAAGAGCTTGATGAGTGCTCTATTCCCTTCACTCCCCCACCATAAAGTAGTATCTTTTTTTTTAACTCTTACTTCCTGTCTTATGAGCAATGCTGTGTATTGGTTCCAGGCAGAAGGGCAGTAATAATCAGGCAATGGGAGTTAAATGACTTACCACACAGCTAGGAAGTGTCTAAGGTCATATTTGAACTCAGAATCTCCTTTCTTTAGACCCGACTCTCAATCCACTGAACCATCTAGCTGCATCCCATAAAATACTCTATTAATGCCTACTGTTATTCTTATCTCCCCTACTGCTTTGCTCCTTCCTTCTCAATTTTGATTATACTATGACAGTACTAGCTTGGTCAAAAAGTTCCTGAGAAATTTTATACCCATAGTTTCTTCTTCAATGATTTAAAAATAATTTTTATTTTTAGTATCATGCAAAATGCACTTCCATATTGGCCATTATTGTAAAAGCACACTCATAGATAACCAAAACCCCCAACTAAAACTATAAAGACACTAATGTGAAAGATAGCATGCTTTGATCTGCATCCATCTGTCTCCAACAGTTCTTTCTCTGGAGGTGGACAGCATTCCCTATCAATGGTCTTTCAGGATTGTCCCAGATCATTGCATAGCTGAGAGGAGCCAAGTTTTCAGAGTTGATCATCGTACAACATTGTTGTTGCTGTGTATAGTGTTCTCTGCTTCTGTTTATTCTTCATGAATATTATTTCATGGTACAGAAGGGCTCCAGAGGGGCAGCTCTTTTGAGTGATAGATAACTCTTTACCTTTCTCTCCAATTCCAACTATGTCTATGTCTATGCTTTACTCAGGGCTCTTTTCTTTCCTTTCTCTTTCTCCAGTGGAATATTTTGAAGTTTGATTTATAGTACGTACTTAGCTGAAAGAGGTCAACTTGTAATTATTTCTTAAGATATTCTATAATTCAACCTATTCCATAATCCAGGGCAGCTCGATGGCACAGTGGATAGAGCCCTGGGCTTAGAACTGGGAAGACTCTTCTTCCTGAGTTCAAATCTAGCCTTAGGCACTAACTAGCTGTATAATGCTGTGCAAGTAACTTAACTGCTTCAATTTCTCATCTACAAAATGAGCTGGAGAAAGGAAAGGCAAACCATTTTAATATCTTTGCTAAGAAAACCCAAAAATTGGGTCACAAATAGACAGATGCAACTGAAATGACCAAAACATAACAACAACATAATTCAGACTAATCGTTTTTAAACCCTTACCTTCTGACTTAGAATTGAAATGAAATGCTTTTCCAAAGGCAGAAGAGCAGCAAGGGCTAGGCAATTGGGGTTAAATGACTTACCCAGGTTCACAGAGGTAGAAGTGTCTGAGTTCCAATTGGAACCCAGGACCTTTTGTCTTCATGCCTGGGATCTCTATCCATTGAGCTACCTCACTGCCTTTCAGACTAATTCTTACTGACCTGCTTGACAGCTGATCAGAATTAATAAGGTTTTACTGATATGTGCCACTTTGTTTTAAACTTCTGGGAAACTCGGACTCTTCCTAGTTTGCATCCTCCCTAGGGGAAGAGAGGCAATTCAATAATCCCTTTTAGCTTAAAGGTTTTTCACTTCAAGATCCTGCTGAGTTACAGGCTGTACTTGGGATAACAATAAACAGAGACCACACCAATGCCAAGGATTCACTTAACCAAGTACAGTCATCAGAATTTTTTAAACAACTATGTTCTGGGGGGCCCAGAGAGTTGACTATGGCCCTGAATATAGAATACTGAAAACAGTTGGTCCCTTTGAGAGTTAAATGTATTTTAAGGAATCATTTTGGAGATATAATGAAAAGAACACATACTAAACAGTCAGCAATCAGGTTTGAATTGTTCTGCAATGGCAATGATACATGGCTTTCTAAAGGATTCCCAGAACTTTTGTCAGGATAGGAGCTTGAGCTTGGCTAAGTGGACCAACCAATGGAATACTCTTCAGAGAAGGGGTAGGGAGAGTCTCTAGCTGAGATGGGGAGAAAGATCAGATTGCTATCATTTCTAACTTCCTAGAAGAAGCCTCTTCAACAGTAACATGGCAAGATACAAGAGCATTTTATAAAAACCCTTATGAGTCCATTAGCATTATTTATAAAGTTTCTACTAAAATCCAGGCATGGACAAACCAGGTTAAGCCAAGCATTAATATTTATATTGACTGGCATTATTATAATTTATAGTAAATCATAAGCCCTCAATGTTGGTCACTTCTGCATATTTCTTTCTTCTCCCAACCCAAAAGAAGAAGCCACATTAAAAAAAAAAGTAAAACTGCTTTTTTATTTAAGATTCTTTCTATTCATCAAATCTAAATGTCAAGAAACATAAAATACAAACTAAAGTTTGTTAAAATGCAGATATGTATACATATATGCATATATATTACACAATATGGAAAATCAGTAGTAATTTGGCTGCAGCAAAATGAGTTCTTGGTTGATTTTTAAAAAAGGAAATAAACAAAATTAGAAACGAAATGCAAGTTGCATGAAGCACACTTACCGGAAACCTAACTACTGTCACATCTGTCTTTGTGGCTTCAACCAGGAAATCCATCCAAAAATCCACAAGTTCTTGCTTGGCTCCATGTGGTTCTGTAGTCAGTTTCATAAAATGCTTATATATCAAAATGGTCTCTACAATAGACTTCAGATACCTACAAGTTGGAAAATTCAATTCAATTCAAACATTGCTATTAAAAACCTATTATGTTTGGGGATAGCTAGGTGGCTCAGTGCATATTCAGCTATGGGAGCTCCTGGGTTTGAATCTGTCCTCAGATGCTTTCTAGATGTGTTACCCCAGGGAGAGTCATTTAACTCCAGTTGTCTAGTCCTTATTGCTCTTCTGCCTTGGCACCAGTACACAGTATTGATTCTAAGACTGAAGATAAGGGGAAAAACCTAGTATGTTCCAGGAACTGTGCTAGATGTTTGGGACACAGACAAAAATGAACCAGTCTTTGTTTTCAAAGACCTTAAGGTATATTGGAGAAAATGGTACATGTATACATAATAAATACCAAATAAATGTAGCATTATTTATAATTCTAGTTTTTGCTGATTTCAAAGGCTCCAGTGTTTTCCCAATAATAGTGAGTTATTCAGATATATAGTCAGGAAGGAAAAAGGAGATGTGCAAGGACCTGAGTAACTTATGGATTAGCTCATAAAAAAAAATTAGCTCATAGCTCCTTTTTGTTAAGGAAACTGAGACACTCAGTTAAATGACTTGACCAAGGTCAAAAAGCTAATGAGTGCCTGTCAGGATAGAATTCAGGTCTTCCTGATTTGAGTTCCAGTTCTCTATTCCCTAGCTGCCTCTATTACTATATCTTACTATAATTTAACTAGCATGCATGGCAAATATGGTATATGGAAAACAATGTTATATGGAAAACAATGTTGAATTTGAAGACTGAAATCTGGCTTTGAGACTGACTTTCTGGCCCTAGGAAAGCCACCTGCTTTGAGCAAAGTTCAGATTTTGTTTTTTCATTTATAAAATAAAAATAATAATACTTGCATAGTGCACTCCTTGTCTCACAAGGAAAACCTAAGTATTTTATGAAATTGAAACCCACCATGGAGATGTGAGTCATTATCATGGGACTTTTAAACGTCCTCAAATTCAGTTCATTTTAGACAAAGCAGAATTCCAGCCATCGAGGGCTGCCTGCTGAACATGGACGTTCTTATAAACCTAACATGGGAACCTGAGACCCCAAAATAACTGCTAGGAGAAAATGCTCTGCCTGCCAGGAGCCCCACAGGCAGCCTAGAAACAGCAACATCTGTGCTCGAACAGAGATGTTATTTTTCTCACCTTTCTGCTTCTGTCTGAAATCTTTCATTCAGATGAGCTAAGTGGCTACTACTTGCGGGAATGCCTGAAACAAGTAGGTTTTCAGAATGAGGCTCCCAATGCAGATTTTTGGGGTGACAAGGTAACCTTCCCTAATAATTGTCATTCCTTTTTGCCCTCCTAATTCTGTAAAAATTATTTCATGAATGAAGAAACTTAATTCCATTAAAAAGAAAAGATGGATAGATAAGTAGTTCTAATATTCACAGGACATATAATCAGTTAATCCAACAGTGTGATTTAAACACTAATTGGTGCTAAGTGGTAGATATACAGAAATTCTGTCCCTGCCATTAAGGAACTAGCATTATTACATATAATTATAAATTACATGTAATTATGAATTAAATTATGTATTTTATAATTATAATATTTTATTTATATATAATTATATATAATTGTAAATTACATACCTAAATGACATTGCCTAAATGACATAATGACATGTCATAAATGAAAATGCCTAATTACTAGGCATCTGCAAGCTATATCCACTCAACCAATATTCATTAAGCACCTACTATGTGCCAGGAACCTTGCTAAACTCTGGGAAAACAAATTAAGATAAAACAGTCCCTGCCCTTGAACAGCTTACAGTTTACTAGACAGAGGGTAGATGAAGGTAATCTGAGAAGGGAAGGCATTTAGAGTTGTGGGAAGTGGGGGGGGTTCTGTAAGTGAGTGAGGGTGGGGAGAGGTCAGGAAAGGGCTCTGGTAGGAAGTAGGATTTGAGTCAAGACTTTAGGAAGTCAGGGAATCTAAAGTAAAGAAGATATAAAAATGTGTCAGTGTAAAGAAGGCTAACTAAAAATAAACAAAGAAAATACAAAACTGAGAGTGAAAAAAATAAAAGAATGTACTGAGAGAAAAGACCATTGAGACTGATTTAGGAGACCTAGAAATAAATTGGAGTTTTGTCCATTTTTGTGTTTATTTCATTAGATTCACAAATATAAGATTCCTATAATCAATACCATCAATGTGCTTGGGACTAACAGACTTGTTCTTAGTGGTTTTGAAAATGCGACATAAATACCTAATTAAGCATAGGATGATGTCACTTAGGTCTGAAGCATCATAGGTTCTCTCTAGAGTTTCCATTTATTCTATTAAACACACACATATACACACAAACCCAACTACAAGTCAGCCCAATAAATAATAGAATACAGTAACACATGGCCTTGAATGGTTTATGTAGAAGAAAATAGTTGCATATTAAGAGTATCAACTTAGCAAAAAGATTACCATGCTGGTGTCTTCAGTTTAAAAAGCTTTTCCGAAGCTTGTATCACTCTCAAGTGATCGTTGGCTAGTACGCTGGCACCAAGGAAAAATCCAACTTCCCAGTAGCTCTGGAGTTTTTCCAGGTTTCCCTTTTTACCAAGAAGACTACTTAGTTTCACTCCTAAGAGAATTAAAAATAATGCAGATAATACAAATGTATACTTGATACCAAAACACAACTTTCTTAAAGCATAATTAACTCTTTGATTTCTAACAGAAACAAAAAAAGTCAGTGACACAGTTCTATATTAATTCCTGCAAATACCTGATAATTCTTCAATTAGTGATATACTTCCAGCTATGTACCCATTATCCTTAATTTTGTCACAAGTCTGAATTCCAGGGAAATTCCCTGAAAGCCAGGGCAGTTCAACTCCTCAGCAGTTTTAGTGATTACAGACACATAAATCATTCATCTGGATGAACAAAGAGACGCCAAGAAATCTCTGGCTGAGCAAAAAAAAGGACTGTAGTTGAGCAACTCAAAGCAGAATATTCATTAAATACAGTCACATCATACCATAAGCCCTCAATAAAGTAAAATTCTCAAAAAGCATATTCTTGAAATACACATGTAACCTTATACTGTTTGTTTTACTCTCTATCTTCCACATGGGATGAGTTAACAAATCCTGTCTATAATAAGAACAGCAATGATAACATCATTTATATTTTTAAAAAACTGTTACATTTTTAGAAAATTATTATTATATGTAATTGGCAAAATATAATATCCATTAAGCCCTTACTTTTTAATGAACATTGTTATTACATGTAATTAGTAAAACAAAATATCTATAAAAAACCCTTACCTTTTTAGAACGTTATTACATGTAATTGGTAAAATAAAATGTCTTTATTGAAAAAAAAATACCTTACCTTCTGTCTTAGAGCAGATACAAATATTGGTTTCAAGGCAAAGAACAGTAAGGGCTAAGCAACTAAGGTTAAAAGAGTTTACACAGCTAGAAAGTATCTGAAGCCAGATTTGAACTCAGGATTTCCAATCTCTAGTCTTGCCTCTCAATCCACTGAGCTACTTAGCTGCCCCTCATATGCCTTGTTTGTACATAGTTGTCTGTATATTGTCTTTTCCATTAGTCTGTGAGCTAGTGTTGCGGGTAGGAACTATATTTTCCCTCCTTCTGTATTTCCAATGCTGGATACAGGACCTAATGCAAAGTAGGGACTCAACAAATGGCTGTGGATTCATAGACATACCATTGTTCCTTGAATTTTTTCTTAGTCCTTCCTTACCTTGCAAGTATAAAATTTAGCTCAGCATTGCATAAAGAAATATAAATTCTGAACTAGCAGGTTCCAAATGAATGAAATTTTATTCAGACCAGAAATTTATATTATACTTGTTATTTTTACTGGTACAAATATAAGAAGACATATTTATTTATATATGCCAGTTACATTGCCTGGTCATATTTTAGGACAGTGTCTCTACCTTCAAGGGCAGCTAGATGGCACAGTGGATAAGAGTGCTGGGTCTGGAGTCAGAACACCTCAGTTCTGACATTTACCAGCTGTGAAGTTTCAGACACTTACTAGCTGGGTAAGTCACTCCACCATGTTTGCCTCAGTTTCCACATCTGTAAAATGATCTGGATAAAGAAATGGCAAACCACTTAAGGATATTTGCAAAGAAAACTCTAAATGGGGCTACTAATTGGACTTGACTGAAATGACTGAACAATAAGGTCTACCTTCAAAGGCAGAGATTTTAAATCAAACTTGTTTTGCTTTCACACACAATTCTCCTGAGGCATAATTAGTACAGTTCTTAGAAATCAAAATCAAACTATCTTTTGACTTTAGAAAGATGTAGGAAAACATATTTGCCTCTAACTTCACAATGGTGCCTGGATTTATCAAGGGTGTCAGAATTCATCTTTAGTTGGTAAATGACACATTTGCAGTAACTCTACTTTCAAACATCCTATTGTCACCATCTATTACTAAACATGCAAAGAGAAATTCAGCTGCCTTCCTGTATAATTGGAAATAATGATCTGTCTGTGAAGGGTTTGAGTGCTTGTGACCCATTTAAAAATAAACTTACATATCAAGGAATGTCTGACATTAAAAACCATTCAGAGCCTGATTTTCAGCTGTTGAACTTTACTCCCCTTCTTTAACCCTACGTGCCATGCTTCCTACAATTACTGGCTTTCTGTAGAGCCCAAGTATGTGTTTTTGTAATTCTGTGGTTCATTTATCTATTGATAAGTTCATAACAAAACCGAAATTCATGCCCTATTCTATGGAAAATGTTTTCAATCTGGCCATGACAAATATTTCACCAATCTTTTCAAATTGTCTGGACAACTTCTTAAAAGCATCTTACCATTTACCAAACCTATTTTACCTTTGAGAATTTTCCCCCAAACTTTAATACTTGTTTATTAGCAAACCCTCACTTATAGAGCAACTACCTGGAACTAACTATACATTCATTTCTTCAAGTGAGAGGTATAAAAAAAAATGTAATCCCTAGTTCAAACCAAAGAAGAAATCAATTAAATAGTTTAGAATTTTACCAGGAGTCAGGAGGTTTGCTTTTCAGAAAGATGGATCATAATATTTACACTTTTATTTTAGTTAATTAATTGATTTAAAATATTTACCTTCCATCTTGGAATCAATATTAAGTGTTACTTCCAAGGCAGAAGAGCAGTAAGGAGTAGGCGATTGGAGTTAAGTGACATGCCCAGGGTCACACAGAGACTGAAGTCAGATTTGAGTCCAGATCTTCTTGTCTCTAGGCCTGGCTCTCCACCCACTGAGCCACCTGTTTATTTATACTTTTATAATAATGTATACTTTTGTAATATATTTATACTTTTATAAGAATAGTTTCTCTAGAAGCTGTAACACTCATGAGAAAAGTGGTGTTTAAAACTTAAGATGACAAAAATTGGTTGACAATGATTTCATTGTAACTACACAAATGTAACTAATATCTTAGATAATAGACAACATCCTAGTATTATGCACTGGGAGAACCAAATATTGGTCTCTAGAATGAAAGGATGAATCACTAGTCAAAGGGATCCTCACTCCTTTTTCCAAATTAAAAATCAGCTAAAGAATCAAATGAATTTGAAAACATCTAATAGTTAGGCATAAGGTGCATCTGTCCATAATTTCCCCCCATTATATCTGAGTAATACAAGGCAGCTAGGCTGATACAGTGAATAGAAGGCTTTTTGTCAGACTTTATATCAGAAAGATCCGAGTTCAAATCCTTCCTTAGACCCCGTGGAACCCTGGGAAAGGCACTGCACTTTTTCAATTTCAATATTGCTTTCCTCAAGTATAAAATGGGGATATAATAATAAACTGACTTGTAGTGAGGACTAAAGGAGATAACATATATAAAGCACTTTGTGAACCTTAAATCATCAAATAAATACTGTCTAGGTGAGGCTTTCCTTTCTCAATTTACTTGTAAAGCAATAAAGAGTAACTAAATCTATATAAATGTTAGGTGAGGCTTCTCTTTATTGATTTTCATGCAGAATGACAAAGGAGTGTAATTACCAACTTTCCGTAGCTCAAATGAAGATTCGAACTGGTGTCCAGCAGCCAGAAGTAGAACAGCATAATTAATTCCTGACTGTAGTGTTGGCTCAGACTCAAATGCCTTTTTGAACCTATGAAAATAAACACACAAGTTTACTTTCTAAATCATGAAATCCGGGGTGTGCTTAGCGTCTGTTTGCATTACTATAATGCTCAAGCAAGTAAAAAAATTCCACTGGCTTTCACCCCAGAGTCCCAGGTCCAGTTCAGCATCTGACGGTTTAAATAACCCCTTCTGTTTCATTTCAGCCACAACATACCACTTCTAAGTATTTTATCATGGGGGTCTTAAAAAGGAGACCCTGTACAATATCAAAGATCTGGGCATTAAACAACCAAAAAAAAAATCAGAAAACACGGCCTCTACCAACAAAAATTGAGGGGGAAAGGGAGAATCTAAAAGAAATATCTCATTTCCTGGGATCTGACATTCAGTTTTGTAGCAGTTGTACAAAAAAAAATGAAAAATGAGAATATACAATCCACAAATGATGGAAATTAGAAAACAGAGATTGTGGCTGTGCATAGTAATTTGGATTCAAAGACAATCAGCCTGAAATGAACCCTTTCTGTGAATATTCATGGAAAGGAAATAGCAGCCCCACATCATATGTCATTCTGGCAAAGGTTGAGAATTATGCACAAGCCCCAGAATGAGAACAACACATCTGCTGTGTTTTCCTGATGACACCTTTCAATGTCGGTTTTTAGACAGTTTCTTCATAAGCTACATCATTATTTAGGTAACAGTGTCATCATTCAATTGCATTTCATTGAAGAGTTCTGGGAAAGAGAAAATTAATTTGACTATAGGCTGATTTTCAGGCACTCAAATGGAGAAACACAAAAGTTCATTTTTTTAAAGGTCTACTTTAAAAACAGAAGAGCAGTTATATGGTTCAGGTGATAGAGTTCTGGAGTTAGAAGACCAGAGTTCAAATTCAGCTTCCAACATTTACTTAATTGTGTGATTCTGTCTAAGTCACTTTGTTTCTGTTTGCCTTAATCCACTGTGAAAGAAATGACAAACCACTCCAGTATCTTTCCCAAGAAAACCGCAAGGACATATGGTCTATGGAGTCACAAAGAGTTGGACACCACTGAACAAAAGTCTGAACTGAACAACTTAAATACAGAAAAGGCAATTAAGTACAAGGAGGTTTGCTTGTAATCTGTTATTTTAAGGATACTAAGAAACTTAAAGGTAGGGAAAAGGACTTCTTCAAAGATGTTAAAAATTTTAAAACTTAAATAGAAAACAGAAAAGGTAGGAATGATAAAAAATTTGACCTGAGACAGTACTATGGAAATGGCTTTTGATGTGGAATTAGGACACTGGTTCAAACTGGAACTCAGAAAAATTTTAAAATTCACTAAGCCTCAGTTTCCACATTTGTAAAATGGGAACTAGACTTGCACCATCTGCCTCAGAGAATAAGTTTAAGGATCAGGACTTTATAACTGTATGGCATCTTATAATTTTGAGCTATCATTATTCAACGATGAATGTTGAAGATCATGTTCTTTCTAAAGGTAACATTTTGAAAACTAGAACAAACCTCTGAATGAAAGCAAAAACCAAATAAGCATTAATCTTAACTAGCTGATTCCTATAATTATGTGCCCTCGCATTGGGAAAATAATTTATGACATTTAGCTGTCCCTTTATTATAGTCATTAAAAACCATTTTTTTCCCTCTACAAAGTACAGATCTTTTACATGACTGAAAAATGGAACTATGTAACCTGGGAGTAGATGGTAACCAAAGACACTCCTACCAGGGGAAATGTGATTTGTAAAACCTTTCATAGCCTTTTTGGAATATACTAGATAACCAATTGGGAAAGTCCTCAATCCAGGGGGAAAAGATGTTCACCATTTAGATCTAAAGTTGAAATGAGGGACTGAGAATATTTGCACATCATTCATTAGATATGGAATTACAAGAGATTCTGGAGATAATTGAACCCAACTCTTCCATTTTACAGATGAGGAAACTGAGGTCCAGAGAATTTTAGTGACTTGTCTGAGATTACCTATGTGGTAAGGAGAGATAAAATTTGAACCCTGCCTGGCATAAGCTGTAGTCAACATTTTGTAAATGCCTGTTGATTAATAATTTAATAACTTTCCTCCTTTCTGGAGTTTCCTTTGAATTCTACACTCTGGGCACTCCTTTTCTTGTGGTTGTTATTCAGTTTCAGTCATGGCCAGGTTTTGGTGACCCTCATTTGCATTTTTCTTGGCAAAAATATTGGAATGGTGTGCCACTTCCTTCTCCATTTCATTTTACAGATGAGGAAACTGTGGCAAACAGGATTAAATGACTCGCCTAGGATACTAGTAAGTATCCAAGGCCATATTTGAATGCAGTTCTTCCCAACTCCAGGCCTGATACTCCAACCATTGTGCTGCCCTATTTTCTACCTCCTCCTCCTCCTCTACCTCCTCCTCCTCCTCCTCCTCCTCCTCCTCTACCTCCTCCTCCTCCTCTACCTCCTCCTCTTCCTCCTCCTCTTCTTCTCCTTCTCCTTTTTCTTCTTCTTCCTCCTTCCTTCCTCTTCCTCATGTTCTGAATTCAGGCATTCCCCAAGGTTCTGTTTCTGGTGCGTCTTCTTATCTTCTCTCTCTCTCTCTTTCTCTTCTTTATCTCTTTTTGACTTCAGCTATCACTTCTTTGAAGATGGCCTCCCACATTCCTCTCTAATTCAACCTCACTCCCAAGACACACATTTCCAATTGTTCAGTAGAGGTCTTCACCTGGGTGTCCATCAACCACCTCATACATAATGTTTCTAAAGTCAGATTCACCATTCTTGGGACAACATTTTTCTCTTCAACTTCTCTGTCTGTGACCAGCATCTTTTGTAACCCAAACTTGAAACCTTAGGTTCATTGCACACAACAAAAACTCTTTTAGGACAGAGATGAAATCATTTTTGTCTTTGTTTCACTAGTTCTTAGAATAGCTCCTTACATAAAGTAGCCATCTATATTTTGTTGATTTTTAAAATTAATTATTTGATTTGAATTTCTTACCTCCCCCAACTTTTATCCAGGTTTTTAAATCCTGGTGATTCTGTTTCCACAATCTCTTTCACATCTATCTTCCCTTCTCGATTACTACCAGCATTACTACCACCTTAGTTTAGGTTTCATTACTTCTTGTTTGGATTTCTATAGTCATCTTTCTTCTGCTAGTCCCTCTCTATTGCTTGTCATGAATATATATTGCTGTCATTCCCTTAACACACTTCATACTTTTATATTTCAATAGTTTCCTCTGATAATCTGGAAAATGATCCCAACAAATTTGTATATATTTTTCAAAGATCAGTTCACCTATCACCTCTTCAATGAAAAATCATGTTGGATCACTGGCCTCCCCATCCTCCAGCATCCTCCTCTCTCTGGAAGTACTCTTCCCTTCCTTTGCTTTTACCCCTCTTTTACTATGTTTCTAAATTGTGTTGTTTAGTTGTTTTAAGTAGTGTCCAACTCTTTGTAACCCTTTTGGGATCTTCTTAGCAAAGGTATTAGAATGGTTTGTCATTTTCTAGTTTATTTCATAGATAAAGAAACTGAGGCTGAGGATTAAGTGAATTTACCTAGGGCCACCCAGCTAGTGTTTGAGGCCAGATTTGAAGGCAAAAAGATTAGTTTTCCTGACTCCAGGCCCAGTATTCTGTCTACTATACCATTTTACTTGTAATTATAACCTTGCATGCAGGAAATGTGTCTGAAAACAGCTGCCATTCCTTACTTCCTCTAAGTCATCTCTTTTCTTGCTTAAAAATCATTGGTTCCTCCAACTGATTCTTACATAGTGTGATCTCAAGTGCTTTCATCACCTTGAAAGGTTTCCTCTGTATGCTTGATGGCTGAATTTCATAAACTGTGACACATTATTAAAGACATGATCTGACCAGGTCAGAGTATAGAGATATGATTGACCTCCCAGATCTAGCCACTCTTCCTCTTCCAAAGCATCCTCAGAGAGCACTTGCTTTTGTGACTGTCACATCAGTGTGGAATCATTTTGTGCTTAATTCTCAAGTTATTTTTTCAGAAGTCCTGTCTAGCCAAATCTCATCCTTTTTGTACTTGTGAACTTGATCTTTTGAACCCAAGCATAATAATTCACATTGATGCCTCTAAATTTAATCTTTTTTTGTGCCTAATGTTCTAGTCTGTTTAAATCTTTTTAGAATCTCATTTCTGTCACCTAATATCTTAACTATTCCTCTAATCTATATGTCATCTGAAAATCTGACAAGGCTTTCTATGCCTTTCTCTGAGTCTGTGATAAAAGATTAACCTCAGATCCCTAGGAACTTCACAGGAGATATCCTTCCAAATGAATATGATACTCTTAATGACTTTGGGTCATTAATATTATCATATTATATGTATTATAATCATAATAAACATAATTGGCCCTTTAGGTCTGGTCATTTGATCATTTTGGGTTCCACTGTTGTCTAGACTACATCTCTCCTTGTTCACAAGAGTAGCACTGATTGGTTTGCCATAATAAAAGTAAACTATATCTTGAGTATTTCCTTGAAATACCAGTCTAGCAACCCTGTCAAGAAAAGGAAATTAGATCAGTTTAGCACAACCAGAATCCTTGAGGAAGTGAAAGGCTCTTTGTGAGTATTTCTTTTTCTAGATGAGAATAGTCCATTTTTTCTATCCATATATCTAGAATTTTTCTAAGAATAAAAGTTAAGCTCATCGGTTCCCAGTTCATATATTCCACTCTCTTACTTTGAAATTGGGACATGGTCCCTTTCACCACTTTTACCACAACTTCTTTTGGTCTCCATAATATTTTCAAGACCCAAGAAGGTGGCTCAAAAATTCCATCTGCCTATTCTTTCAGTATCCTGTAATATGGTTTACTTGTGACTGATATCCTCATGAATCAAAGGCAGCTAGGTGCTTTTTTAATTTAATTTTTAGATTTTTAAAAAGAATGCATATGTGCCATCTTAGTAGCAATACTGTGTATTGGTTCCAAGGCAGAAGAGTGGTAAGGGCTAAGCAATGAGGGTTTAAGTGACTTACCTAGGGACTCACAGCTAGGAAGTTGAGGCCACATTTGAACCCAGGACCTCCTGTCTCTAGGCTTGGCTTTCAATTCACTGAGTCACTGAACCACCTAGCTGCCCTCTAGGTGCCCTTTTATTATCTTTGCATTTAAATGGGGTTACTAACTCCCTATTAGCCATTTTTGCTCCAGTCTTTCTAGCTTAAAGAGTAATCTACTTGGCAGAGAAAACAAGCTAAACAAGTATTGAGCAGCTCTGAATTCTTTTTTTAAGTCTTTGTTGTTGTTGTTGTTTAGATGGAGGGGGTGTTATTGCTTCTTTACCCCAATGTAGTGTTAAAAACCAGGATTTGGGTCTTTCTTCACTTTCTGGATTCCGGTCTGCTCACATGACACTCAGTAAAAATGGCTCCATTTCTATTTTAATGCTCCTTAACTCAGTCCTGCTCTCATCCTATCTACATGTGTTTTTAAAAATCGAAGTTTGTCAACAAGTTTCTCATATCTCAGAGAGATCTTTCTAGACCAGGGGTAACATTTTTTGCATCATGAATTCCTCTGATTGTGTTGTAAAAGTCACGGATTCCTTCTTGGAATTTTAAATGTCTAAGACAAAACATATAGAAATATGAAAGAAGCCAATTATGTTGAAATGATCATGAATTTTTTTCAGTTCAGGAATCTTGGGTTAAATGCCCCTACTTTAGAGAATTTGCATATACTCCTGCCCTAGTCTTCAGAATTATTTCTTTGTGCTTCAAAGTGTCATTCTTTATAACTTCCTATCTCATCTCTATTAAGCTAACATGGCTGAATGAATGAAAGAAAAAGCATCTGTAAGTGCTTACTATGTGGCAGTCATTGTGTTAAGCAATGGGAATAAAAAATTCAAGGAAAGAAAGTCAGTTCCTTCACTTAAGATCCTTACATTTACATAGATAAAGACACCATATATAAAGAGAGCAATTGGGAAGGATTATGGTTTGGTGTCGGTTAGGAAGTAATATGGTGGCCTGGCTCCCCACAAGATAAGGTAAAAAGTCCCAAAGAAGAGATACCAAGTTCTGGTAGGAGGGGAAACAGCTAGAGTGGCAGAGGCCATGGCTTGGGGCTAGAAAGGAATTTTCTAGAACTTTAGATAGATAGAATCCTACTCTCATCCTTCCTTTGAACCTTTGGAAACCAGCTTGCCTAAATTCTAGGTACATCTCAAATCCATGCCAAGTTTTCCTCCCCCATAGTACAAATTCTGAGGTGAAACGTTCGTTTTCTCTAAAGGTTCTCATCACATAAACTTCACTAGGTCCTCTTTGGTTAGAGTCAGGTTGAGAATAGAAGTTCAAGTGTTTGTTCTTTCTTCCTTTTAAAGGATACAATTAAGTGAAAAATATGGAAATGGGTTTTAAGTGATAATAAATATATTATCCAGTGGAACTACTTGTCAGCTTTGGGAGGGGGGAGGGTAGAGGGGAAGGAGAGAATGCAAATCATGTAACCATGGAAAACTATTCTAAAAGTAAAATAAATAAAATTTAAAAATTTAAAAAATTTAAAAGGATAAAATTAACATTGTGACAAGGCAATACATTATTAACTACTCTGTTCTGGGAGAGAGGTCAGCAAATATCTATGAATACTGTACTATGCTTGCATTCTTATCTGTTTGGCTGTCTGTTTACTAGGTGGTCTTATTAAACTCTAATGATAGTATCACTTCTGAGTCTGCCTACTGCTAATCTTCATTCATACCATTTCCCTTTCCTGGATTCCTTCCCATAAATATATATTCCCATTTTTTTATCAGTTACACATAAAAGTTATTTTTAACATTTGTTCTCTAAAATTTTGAGTTGCACATTCCCTCCTTTCCTCCCTTCCTCCTGTTCCCTCTCCTTGAGAAGACAACTTGATATAAGTTATATATAGCAGTCATGTGAAAACTATTTCTATATTAACCATGTTGTAAAAGAAAACAGACCAAAAAGAAAAAGGAAATTAAGTATACTTTAATCTGCATATGAATATACATTCTTAAAATATTTTTTCTTTATTTTATTCCAGTAACAAATTTACTCATAAGTTTTCCAAGGTTATATAATTCATGTTGTCTCCCTCTCCTCTTCCCGCCCCACTCCAGGAGTTGACAAGTATGAATATATATTCTTAAGAGATAATCCCATCCTACCCATCCTTCCTTTTTCTATTTGATTTCTTCAGAATAAAGTATATCCTTTCATAAACACATTCCAGTCACAGGTTTCATCGTATCAAGTCTAAGTGATTCCTGTGACATCCAATTTGCTTCTTTGTGTTAAGATATTTAGCTTGCCTTATTATCCATGCTTTGTACTCTCCGTACTTCTTTAGGATTTATAATCCACTTAATTCAAAAAACACAGTCAAAAGCCATGGACTATTCCCTCTGTTATGTAATTTGTTTCTTGAAAGCAAGTTATTTGTTGAGGAAGATGAATTATTTCTGGATACCAGAATAGCACATAGAGCATTATTAAAAAGATGAGATCAATGTATATCATGAAAATAATTAAATCCCTCTTCATCTCTCATAACCACAAACTGTATTCTTGTAGTCAAAGGCTGTGGCTAACAACAAACCATGATGTGTGCTGAAAATCGTCTTTAGCATTTTTTCCTTATTATATGGTAGTTTCTTTAGAGTTAGAGAAAACTAAAGGAATGTGGAAGATATAAGAAACAAGTGAAGGAGCAAATGAATCTATAGTCTAAAAAGAAGTGGCATGGCTAAACAAGTTGTGGCATATGCTTATAATGAAATTCAATTGTGCTGTAAGAAATAAAGTACAGGTTAATTTTGGAAAAACAAGGAAAGATTTGCATGACATAATGAAGAGTGAAATAAGCAGAACCAAGAAAACATTATATATAGCAACAGAAATATTGTTTGAAGAATGGTTTGTGTATGTCCACCTCCAGAGAAAGAACTAATAAAGAGAAATAAGTAAGATACAATTTTATATATACATTCATATTTTTGTTAAATGATGCCTTCTTTAATGGGGAGGGAAGGGAAGGAGTTAACTGCATATTTTAATGTAACAAACAAAAAAAACAAAAAGAAAAGATTAAATTAAAAAAGGCCTGAGTTCATGAAATATATTGATAATATCTTGCTTCTCTGAAAGAAAATCTTTCAATGAGTTAATCAACTCTAATAATCCAAAAGAATCTGTGATCTCAGCAGCATGGGCTTTCCTCCAATGTTGATGGCTGAAATCCATCCATGCCTGCCCATCCTGTGTGGCTCTCATCAGTGTCATTCCATAAGTTTACTAGAGATGTCCTAGAGGTATTATTTGATTTTTCTTAATATCACAAGGATACAAATGAAACATGTAAACTATCCATAGATAATCCTTTGCTATTACAATGTTACTGAACCATCTTCTTAATTCCTTTTTCATTAATTCTTGTACATTTCTTTTATGTTTTCCTTCCTACCATTTCCCCCACTTAAATCCTTGTTTGTAGTGTGTTACATATTGCTTATATCTCCCACACACCACTCCTTCTCTCACTAAATAATTCTCAACTAAAATTCTGCAAATAATAGAATATTTAATGATTTGGAACCATAAACTAAAACACTAGAAAGATACTGCAGTTAAGCAGAGAGGCCACTGTTTCAAGAAGAAACTTGGGTCCATTAAGAGAATATTGGGATTTCCCAAAAGTCGTCCAGGCAGCTCTTTCTCCTGTTCAATTCTGAGACTTGCTAAATATTCATTTGAAGTGGCTTTCTTTGACATATAATGATGGATGAGTTTTACAGGATGTCAGAATAATTGCATGTTAGTTAAGACAATTAAAAAATTTTCATATTCTTAGTTTTTCTTCTAGGGAGAGTTAAGCCAAACTCTTTTGAGTTATCATGGACCCATTCTGGAGGCTCTTCAAGTTCCAGAACTTGGTGCAATCTATACAATGTCTCAGAAAAAAGGAATAATGACTGGAGGCCTATGGAATTTGTCTTTCAGCTCGGATTCTGTCCTAAATCTTTCCAATGGTGAATATATTTGCTAAGTATATGCTTCCTTTTTTTAAAAAATGCCTTCTTTGTTATTCAGTCAGAGGTTCATCAAACAAGGTTATTTCTTATGTATTTCAAGGAATATTATGTTATTTTGACATTTCCATGGTCTATACTTTGTTGGAGGACATTATTAAAAGATAACATTTTGTTTTGGTGAATCAAATGCCTTTTAATAGTCAATATGTAATTAGCATTATAGGATCTTATATTCCTATCTTTTGGTAAACTCTGTGATGGTAACAATATGATCTAAGATGGACTATCACTTGTAAATCTTTTTGCATTCTAATATCTTAAAGAGAAGGAAACCCTCAAAGTATATAGATTAATCTCATAAAAATATTGCAGGGATCTCCATAAGCCCGTTAGGTGATACTTGTTAATGTTTTATTGGTTACCTTTGTGGGGGAGTGAAAGGATAATAAGATCCAAGATATTTTGCTTATTTTTAGTTTTTTCATCTTCTAAATTTATTTTGCTAAATAATACCTCAAACTATTGCCTCCAGCACAGATCTCCACTATGTATTTGATATTTGATGTACTATAGCTGCTTTTCCTATATCTGATTTCTCCAATGTCATTTCTATCCCCTCAAGGACTGTGACATTAGAATATAAATATGGCCATTCTACTGTCTTTGATTTTAAAAAGAGATTGTTATAAAAATTCTTTACAGATTCTTTCCATCTTTTAAAAATTTTTTCCTTTCAGTTTCATCATTATACATATTATCCTCAGTATGACATTGGAGAAATAAGCTTAAAGAATATGGAAATTAAATCAGTATCTACTTTGCTCTGTGGTAACCTCAATGAAAAGATGGCCCCAAAATGTTAATAATATAAATTAAGGAAGTAAAGAATGAGAATGACCAAAGACATAGAATATACAGACACCTCATGCTTATGCATCATGAATACTTTCTTTGAGAAAAGAATCAGTTGGCTCTGGACATGGTGACCTAAAAATCGTTACCAAAAAAATTGTTTATTTACCCTGGAAAGAATTTACCACTGGGAGACGAGGACCAATGGGAATGGGAGAGGGATGTTCCAAAGTAAGACTTCAGAACTAAGGGAAGTTCCAGGGTGAAAAGGTAGGAGAGTCATAGTAGCCAAATCTGAGAAAGTGAGATATATAAACAGGAAGGCAATGATGGACCGATGCTCAAAAATGGAGCCTCTGGAGTGAACATTTTACCATAGTCAAATAACTAGGGTCATGGCCACTAAGTAGTGATGTGTCTATCCATACTCAGACATGATTGCTAAAACCATACTTAAAGCCTTCCAGCAAGACAGAACCTCCTACAGCATATAGTACAGTGTGCCCTTGACATTAAGAACTCTCGAACCACATCCATACAATCATGAGACAGGACTTAAGGGGACCATTCTACACACTTAGTAAATGCCTAGTATAGTGTTTTATACATAAAAACTATAAGAAGACAGAAGAGAAATAAAATGTGTGATCCATTGGACTTCAGGAATTTTACAATTTAGTTTAACAGATGTTAAACAAATATAAAAAGATATAAGAATAAATAAAAATAAACAAAGTTATATATTGCACAAACCACATACCCATGCAGAATAACAGAATGTCTGGAAGAAGGTAAAGTTAAGGAAGAATTCATAAATATATTGAGTTTTTTCTACATTTTAAGAAAAGAATAAATTCACTATCTGGAGAAAAGAATGGTGTTTCAACCATCAAAACAATGTGTAAAATATCTTTCCACTAATTCTTCTATGTAAGGTTAAAGTATTAATTCTTTGATGCAAATTTTGCTTTTAAAAGATAAATCATTTCTTGCCTACAGACATTGGTACATATGTACATGTGTTTTATATATATATGTATATATATATATATTTTTTTCTATCAATATTTCAAAGCAAAAGATTTTAAGTCTTAGTACTTGCTTCCAAACACTTATCACTTGATTTCCCTAACAAAATTAGTTTTAAGATCAAAAATAAATTCTTGGTTGCATAGTACACAAAGAAGCCTTAATAGCTTATTGACTGACAAACTATCATTGCTTCTGTATTTAGAAGTTAAATCAAACCAGAAAGGGCCCACTACAGAAATGAATGATTCTAGTAAAATACCATCTAGAACCTATCTAAAAGAAAAGAAACACTTGAGTAAATAAAACACATTCTAATGATCTAGAGTTCTTCCATATATTGGCCATGAAACTTATTCATACAAGTAATTAAATTAGGATTTTATGGAACTTTATCACATTAGGGACATTTGTGAAATCACCATTCATAAAATAATCCAAACTTATAAGAAGAACATGAAATTCAAATTGCTGACTGATCCAGAGGCAAGTAAACAGGTATTCAAAGTAAAATATACAACTGGAATTCTTATTCTTGAATAGCAATCATTTTGTGTTAAAAAACAAAACAAAACAAAGCATCAGGACTCTTTCAATAGCCTTGAATGTCAGGTAAGAAGTCTGGACTTTATTCTTCATACTTATAACTGATTTGCTCTCATCTTAAAGAATTCAGTCTGGCCCAAGGCTCTCACCCCAAAATGAATAGTTGATTAGTGCAGATATGAAGATACTCTAACAATAAAAAATACATAAAAGCATGTTAAATGTGCCAGGCATCATGCTTAGGATACAAAGAATGAAACAATCCCTACTCACAAGGAATTTATATTCTAATGGAGGAGACAAAAAGCACACACACACAAAATATGGTGGAAATAACTACAAATATACAAAATAATTGAGTAGAAAGTAACATATTGGAAACAGATTAAAATTTATAAGTACCAATCTGTAACTGAAGCATCAAAAGTTGAGTCAGCAATTTTCAGAGGAAACTATTAAAATTTTCAATAACTACATGAAAAAATTCCCCAAATCACTAATTATTAGAGAAAGGCAAGGTAAAGGGTTCATCTCCCATCTATTATATCTACGAAGTTGACAAAAAAGGAAAATGAAAAATGCTGAAAAAAATGTGGGAAATAGGTATATGGAAAGCAATATATAATTATACCCCCAAAGTTATTAAACTGTATATATCCTTTGACCCTGTGATACCACAACTAGATCTATACCCTAAGGATAGCAAAGGAAATAGGCAAAAGACTCATATGTACACATATATTTATAGTAGCTCTTTTATGCCATGGCAAAGAATAAGAACCTGAAAAAGTGCCCATCTAATGAGGAATGGCTGAACAAGTTATGATATTTGAATATGACAGAATACTATTGTTTTTTAAGAAATGAGAGAAGGAAGAGTGAAATGGCGGGGGGAGAAAGAATGGAAAATAGAATTTTGGAAATGGCAAATGTGAGAATTTGTTTCTCTTGGATAAATTTATTTATAATTTATTACATGCTTATGACAAATGATATATATTATATTATTATGTTATATATTACATTTTATACATTTAAAATGGTAATTAAAAAAGAAATTGTAGAAGGGAATAAGTTAAGGGAAAGCTGTAAAGACTGATATGATCTGGCAGAGTTAAGTCGATAGAACCAGGAAAACAATTTTAAAATAACAGCAATTACTTAGAAAGACAAATAGCGTTGGAACACTTAGCAAGCTTGACCAACTTATAGTTCTAGAGAGTCCATGATAAAACATCCTACCCCACTTTCTCATAGAGAGGCAAAGGACTCAAAATACAGATTCAGACTTTTTTCTTTCTGCATATAATGAAAAATTTTCTTTTGCTTGAATATAAATATTAATAATGGGGGATTTTTTTTAGGGCTGGGGGAAGAAAGAGAGAAAATGTGGAGATAAAATAAAACTGAAATAAAATTGTCTCTGCCTTCCAGAAGCTTTAAATTTCGTTGGAGAAATAAGATAGATAGGAAAATGGTCAAATAACAGAAACTTAAAGAGTATTTTGAGTCAACAATAGAAGTTAAGGAAATATTCATTTGAATGATCAACAAAGGGAAAATGCCAATAAACTCAAGTAAAATTTCAGAAAATGAGCCTTCATTTTGTTTTTGACTGGCAAAAAAAAAGGGTTTGTGGTGTAGATAAATTTGGATTCATCTTGTAAAATGTGTACAGATAGAATAGAAAGACTTTAAAGGGAAAGCAATATATTAGAGCATAAAAGAGGTACCACAGAGCATGCAAGAGTATTCACATCAGTAAGAAAACACACTATTAAGTTTAGAGAGTAATGAGTAATGTATTTGCATGAGGCAAAAGGCTCAACATGGAAGCCAGAGATCTAGTCTTGTACAAATTAACTGAGAAAAATGAAAATAATTAAATTTATTGAGATAAACCTGAAATCTTTTTACATAAAAATTTTTAATATGCAACAGTCCCTCCTTTTGCTGTAGTCATTTGATGCTTCTTTTTTGTTTTTAATTTTAGTGTCATTGTTAATTTTCAGAGTTTCTCTTTTGTTAGTTGGAATTTTTTGTTTTGATGCTTTTCTATTTTTTCAGTTGCAAGATTAATTCATTGATCTCATTTCTTTTCTTTAATGAAAGTGTTTGGAAACATAAATTTCCCCCCTAAGGATTACCTTGGCTGAGTCCTTGAAGTTTTAGTACTTGTCTCATTGCTATCCTTTTTGTTGATGAAATTATTAGTTGTTTCTACAACTTGTTCTCTAACTTCCAGTTCTTTTTTCTAAGGTTATTTCTTGATTATAATTTTATTTTGCTATGGCCAGTAAATGATGCTTGATATGTTTTATTTTCTGCATTTGTTTTATGCCCTAGTATATGATTAATTTTGAATTTTATACATATTTTTTCTATTCATTAATTATAAAAAATCAATCACATTAGACTTTTTATTCAGTTCCTTAATTTCCTTCTTGTTTGATGTTTATAGACTTGCAAAGTCTGAAAGGGGTACACAGAAGTCTTCAAATATTATATTTTTGTTGTCTATTTCTCTCTGTATTTTAAATCACTTTTGATTTCATTATTTATATGTCGAGCTTTTTGGTTCATATGTACTAAGTACTGGTATTTTTTTTTTTGCCATTAAACATAATATATTTTCCCTGTTTATCTCTTTTATCCACATTTATTTTTACTGTCATCATTTCTAAGATCAATTCAATTCAAACTCAATAAATATTTATTAAGCTCCTGTCATGTGCCACTCACTATGCTAAGTGCTAGAAGAAAGTCCCTGGGCTCAAGGAGTTTATTATTTAATGGGATCTAATTACACATAAGCAATATCAAAATTACTGTCTTTACATTTTGCAGTTCAACTAAGGCAGATTAAATTTTGTTTCAGTCCCTTATTTTAACTATGTGTGAATCTTTTTGTTTCATAAACATATGATTGAATTTTATTTCTTAATCCATTCTTATCCTTTCCTGTTCATGGGTAAAATCATCCCATTCTTATTCATGGCTATGAAAGCAAATTACATATTTATCTCCATCATATTTTCTTATTTATTTTTCTTTTTCCTTTTTGCAAAATAAGAGAAGAGATTCATAAAAGGGAAGAGTTTGGTTCCAATTTTTTGCCTTTTCCCCCTTTCTCTTCAGTCCCACCTGGATTACTTTTTTTATTTAACCTTCTTTCTTCCCAATATCCCTTAATAATCTATTCTCTTTAGCTCAAATTTGTTTTATTTGTGATTTTCTTCCCAAATCTGCCTTCCTTCATTCAACACTCTCTCTCCTTAGTCAATCTCAAGATTATTCTATTGAGTTTAATGTCTTACTATTCTGAAACCTTTCTGTATGTTTAACTATTCTTTTTCAGTTCAGATTAGAGTAGGGGGTTCATGTGATATCTACTCACTGACCTCCATGTTCCACTGTCTTCTTCATTTCCTTTCTCATTTAATGCAATATGTGAACCTTGAGGACATCAGGATTCTGAAGGAACATTTGCCTCTTTTCTTCCTTTTAGAATCTACACATTTCATAATTATTCAACCCCTTCTAATTGTACATATGTTAACTTTCTATTTTTTTCTTGACTGTTCTTATACTTCAAAGTTTCTAATAACCTCTAGTCTTTTCAACAGGAATGCTTTGATGTTCTCCATTCCAATAAAGATCCCTTTCCACCCCCTCTCTAAAATTATATTCATGCTTTGGAGGACAAATTATTCTCAGTGGTAAAACTTTATATTTTTCATTTAGGAATATTATATTCCAGGATGTTCTCTTTTCTACCAGATCTTAGTGATTCTCATGCAATTTCTTATTATTTGAACTCTTTCTTTCTGGATACTCTAATTTTTTCTTTGACCTGAAAGCTCTAAATTTTGATTAAGACATTCTGGGCAGTTTCATCTTGAGCTTTCTTTCAAAAGGAAATGGGTGGATTCTTTCTGATTTCACTTTGTCCCCTAGAATATGTCCAGGCAGTTTTCATTCAGCTAGAGACAGTTGGTGATACAGTGAAAAGAACAATGGGCTGGGGGGTCAGGAAGTCCAGCCTCAGACACTTAAATAGTTGTGTAACTCTGGGCAAGTCACTTAACTTTTGTTGCCCGAGTTTCCTCAACAGTAAAATGGGGATAGTAATAGCATCTACCTTGCAATGTTGTTGTGAGGATTAAAAGAAATATTTGTAAAAAGTGCTTAGAATAATGACTGGTGCATTGAAAACACTATATGAATGCCTATTCCTCCTCCTTCCTTTTAGTTATAATATCATAAAATATGGCATTCTGGGTTTTTGTTAATTTAGTTATGATTTTTAGGAAGACAGAAGATTTTAAAATCATCTCTCAGTTTAGTTGTTTTTATTATTAGGTAATTACATTTTCTTTTTTACACTCTTTATTTTGTTCTAATATTTCTTGTTGTCTTGTGGAATTACTGTTTTGTTTGGCCTCTTTGTATAGTTGGAGAGTCTATTATTTCAGTAAAGGTTTTGTAACTTCTTTTCTAAACTATTTATTGTCTAATTCTTTCATCCAGGACCCATTTTACTCACAATTTCATTTTCAATCTCTTTCTATTCTGGCTTAATTTTTTAGATATTTGACCAATAATAGTTCTTCACTGAGTTTAGCATCTTCTTTTTACTCATATCTCCAGCATCATTTCCTAATTTGGGACCTGGCTAGGTCCGAGTCTATTCCTTTTCATATTCTTGATCAGATATTCAGGCCCTACATAGTCCTAAATTCAATTTTCTGGGGTTCTGTCACTGATTTCCATCTCCTCTGATACACTGATCTCTGTTCAGAGCCCAGAAATTTTAAGTGTCTCCATTCCCATGGCTGTTCTGGGCATCCTCCATCATAGATCTGTTGCAATCTTGCATCCTAGGGTTGACCTCAGTTGGTCACTGTTTCAAGTTTCAAGAATTAATGTCACTTTCCCTTGTGGATCTTCCTGGCCCCTTCTCATGCAAATGACTATTAGCTGTCATTTTGTACAATTCTGGGTTGGATAAAGGAGTTTATTGATGTTCCTCTTCATATTTTGTGATCATTATTCAGTCTGGTGACCTTTTGAGATCATTGCTGAAGTATTTTTGGAAGAGTTAAGTTTCACTCTGACTATCTGTACAACTATATTAAGTCAAATTGCAATTATCTCAACTTTTTTTTTTTGCCATATGTATATGTGCTTTAATTCAGTGCCTTAAACCTTGAAAAGTAGTCTTTTGGTAGTTGTTTGGCGGGATCTTATGTTTGTTAACCAGTTAGGCTAATGTTCTGAATGAAATTTTGAGTGCTTTTAAGGCTAGACTTCAAGCTGGTCATGCCATATCAGACCCTCATTCAATCCATCATCCACCCAATGTGTGCTTAAGGTGTTAGGGAACTCTCAGGAACATAATGCTCTGTATAATAACCTGTAAAAGGATTCCATGTGCAGTTTGGCTATATCAATGATCAAGAGCTATGTGGGTATTATTCTCTCCTCTTATTAACCATTAAGCCACCTGGTGGCTATGAGCTAGATGTCCCACATAGTTATGCAAGATTGTTCGAGAGCCTGAATCTTAAAATAATTCAACTTAGATGTAAACGTAACATTGAAGTATCATAAGAATATAAAGACTTACACAGACTTTTCTAAATTGGGTTGCCAAGGTAACAAATCATCAAAAATTAGGTCAATGGAATAGAGTTAGAGAGGGTCTTTTAAGTCCAAGAATATAAAACCATTAAGTCTGTTACTATAACACAAAGCTCCTATTCTCTCACTAAAATCCTTAAAACTGACAATAGATCTTCCCTTAAAATCTGAAAAATCTTTTCCAAAAAGGAATATGATCTGCATTCATCTCTATTGCTCTGTGATAATCTATCAATAATGCACTTCATTTTGGAAACAGAGGTGATTTTTGTATTTAGGAACTTTATTTTAATTAAAAGAATTAGCATCAGGTAACAGAAAAGAAAAAAAAACCTAGCTTTTACTTCAATTTAACTATTGGTCTGTTATATAACTTGTCCCAAGGTAAAATCAAGGTCAGTTAATACTGTGAAAACTAAATCTTTATAATTAGGCACACAAAACTGTTTGAATAACATTGCCACTGACGTAAAAGAAAATTAATTGATAAGGCAAGACTCTCTGTTCTTTACCTAAGTTACTATGGAAAAAATGAACACATTAATGTGCTAAAAACAAACTTTGTTCTTTTAATTTCCTGGCTAAGGGCCTTTTTGACATTACAACAGGAGAGCTATAATTATGTTAATATTGGAGAGAACCTCATTTTCCCCATCCTTAAAATGACTTCTGACCTTCCCTTAAAAATGAGGGAATCATGTTTTTTAGAAACAGATGTGATCGAAAGCAATATCCCTTCTTCACTAATAATCTATTAATGTAAAAACACAACTATAATCTTTGGACTAAGAAGGCCAACATTTGTCTGGTGGTTGTGAATACTGGTACACGGCTTTCTTCCAAAACTTAGATAGCTATTAAGATATAGAAAAAGAGAATGAACAACATCTAGATATACTTTAGGACAAGTCAAAGCTTACCAATAAGCTAGGGTTCAGTTTTAACATGTATAAATGGAACAAATACATAAAGAATCAAAATCTCAGTGTTAGAGAATTCAGAGGCCATCTAAATTGAACCACATCAATAAAATAAAATAAAAGGTTAGCCTTTGCCTAAAGACTATGCAATGAAACCACTAGTGGGTTAATGATTATTTAACAACCAGCTTTCTAAAAACTAAGGACACATTTTTTTTTCCAGGTACATAATAGAAATATTTTTTGACAATTGTTTTCTGACATTTTAGGATTCAGAGTTTCTCACTCCTTCTTTTCTTCCTCTCCTTGAGGTGGTATATAATCTGATATAAGTTATACTAGTGCTTTCTCAATATAGATTTTTACATTTAACCTATGTCACTAATGTTTTTTCATTACTTTCTGAAGTAAAAAAAATAACAATAAATTTAGCCTTGATTTGTAGCATTTGCTGATTTATGAGGTGTCAAACTAAAACTTCTGAGATGCTCATAATAATCAACTCTCACAAAGCCCTTTTGAGCATACTCCTGAACACCCCTGGTTGGAACCTACTGCCACCTGAGGGAAACTATTCCATTATTGAAATCTCTAATTGTTAAGGAGAATTTCTTGACAACAAGCCTAAAATTTCCCCTTTGCAACTTCTTTTAATGATTGCTCTTATTTCTGTCTCTTAGGGACAAAAAGAACAAGTTTAAAACCTCTTCTAGGTAAACCTTGAATATTTGATTATAGATATATGCTATTAGATCTTTACTCTTTTAGGGCACATATTTTCCCTAATCACCATCATTTGCACCCACAATCATTGCCACTACCAACCCCAGCAATTCATTCAATCAACACTTTTATGGAATAAATGCAAGGTCTTTTATCCCTGTTTGATCTTCTCTGAATGACCTAAAGCTTATCAGTGACTTTTCTAAAATGTGATGACTAGAAAAGAATACACTACCTAGATGTGATCTGAAGAGGGCACAGAGTACAGGAACCATTATCTCCCTAGATCTGGACAATATTCCTTTCTTAATGCAACCCAAGATTACATTAGCTTTCTTGGCTTTCAAATCACACAGTTGATTTCACATTGATTTTACTGTTTTCTAAAGTCACTAAGATCTTTCTTCAAGTGCACTGCTTATAAAGTTGATTTTTTGACCCTATGTATAGGAATTTACATTTATGACTACTAAGTTTTTTCTTCTTACATTCAGGCTAAAGCTTAAGAACTATGACTGATGTTTGAACTATGAAATGTATATATATTTTTTGTATCCCCAACATTTAACACAATGCTTAACATAGAGTATTCATTTGATACATATTTACTGACTTGAAGACTTCTTTCTCTCTTTTTTTCAAACCCTTACCTTCTCTTTTAGAATTGATAGTATTTATTCTAAGAAAGAAGAGTAGCAAAGGTCAGGCAATTGGCATTAACTGATTTGCCCAGGGTCATATAGCTAGGAAGTATGTGAGATTAGATTTGAACTGCAATCCTCCCAACTCCAGGCCTGATAGTCTATCCATTGTGTGATATAGCTGTCCTTTAATAACCTATTTCTAAAAATTATAAAATGTGTTCCTTCTCTTAGTTATACTTATTTTTATTAATGTAATACCAAAATAATTCATTTCCCCAAATAAACTAGTCTTTAGTTCTACATATATACATATGACACACAACTGATGCTCTAAAAACAGGTATTCATGAGGATGAACTCAAAACTATTCTTGATTCTTTTTTTAGACTAGGAATGAAAAAATGTTTTAAAATACAAATACATTTCCTTAGGTAATTTCTAATTTTTTCAGTCATTCTCTTGGAAGGCCACTATAGTTCCCTATCAGCAAGGATTATTGTTTATTGTTCTTGGGTTAGGGAAACTCAGATTTTAAATGGAAGCCAATAATTCTCATGAAAGCATATTTTTCCTTTTTCTCACTCCAGTTCTCCTTTTCTGCTCTAAGTGATTATGCCTTCAATATTATGGGCATAAGAGAAAATGCAGGTGTTAAATTATAGAAAACTCATAAAACCAAACTAAATAATTTGAGCTAAAAATTCTAAGCAGAAATTACAGATTTTAAAAACAATAATCAAGTTAAACTTTGTCATTTTTCAAGGCAAGCCTTGAAAATGAAGACTGATAGGAGATTATTTCTCTCTTTAAGTTTAATTATAAAACCTAAAATGATTATTTGAGTCAAAAAACCTTTGCCTTAATCAGGAGACTAAGTATACAAAATAAGGTAATGACAATAGCAGCACCAAAGGTAGGCTCATTTTTCATGTGTCATATAACAAACTGCCACAGAGGTACTTTCCCCATAACCTCTAGATCATTACAGCAGTTTAGTTATAGGATCATAGATTTAGACCTGGGAGGGATCCAAATCTACTCTCATGTAGTCTACCTCCTAGTTTTATAGATGAGGAAAATAAGTAACAGAAGTGAAGAAAAGTGAAAGTCATATTGATAATAAATAGCAGAATGGGGTAGCACAGTGGATTGAGAACCAGTCCTAGAGACGGGAGGTCCTAGGTTCAAATCTGGCTTCAGCCACTTCCCAGCTGTGTGACCCTGGGCAAGTCACTTGACCCCCATTGCCTAGCCCTTACCACTCTTCTGCCTTGGAGCCAATACACAGTATTGACTCCAAGACGGAAGGTAAGGGTTTAAAAAAAAAAATAAATAGCAGAATGAGTATTTGAAACAAAGCTGTCTTATACCAAACCCAACATTCTTTCTGTAACGTTTATTGAGCTAATTCCCATGAACCTGTTCTACAGATAAGTTATCTGTTATCAATAACCAGTCTATAGTTCTGATTGAGCTCTCTATTTTCTATAGCAATATGTAGCTTTGAACATAATTATTTGTTTAAAAAATTCAAAAGGTTATTTATTTCTCTAATAATGTCTAAGTTGTTGAAAATTTTTTGAATTATGGACACTTACCAGGAAGCTCCATGATCTCTGCTTTCTGTGTCTGTAAAATTGGAATCCAAAAACATATCTTTGTAGATTCGACCCACCAGACAATACATATCTGAAGCAACCTGGCCTTCACATTGCACCAGAGGAATCATAATATTGAGGGCTTTTTCTCTATCTCCAAGGAGATTTCGTCTGTTGGTTACAAAATTGTTAGTTAAACATAAATCACAATAATAATAAGCACAAGTTATCTTTTTAAAACTTATGTCAATTACACACAAATAACCTTCAAAAGGATTTGGATTACTCAGATATCGAGTCCCTCATTTTTGATTCTTTGTTACAAGCCCATTTTCCATCTTTTTAAATTTGACGACAACAGAAAGATCCTGCTGTCCTTTATTTATGAAAGGGAATCACTACTGATCCCTTCCTGAAATATAGGGCGAGGCATTGGACTTTCTTTTTCTCTTAGTGCTGATGAATTGGAACTGATCTGTCCACATTCTTGCTCAGTGTCCTTTGGGAGCAACAGCATGCTTTTGTAAGATGACTAGCTGAGATTAGAAGTGCAATTTGTGGCATTGAAATAGAGCAAAGTTACCTTGGCTCCATTTGCTTCCTGTCACGCAGTGAGCAAACAACCAACAACAGACAATTCTAGCCTGATGTTTAAAATCATAGGCTCAAAGAATGCTACAGCCAGGAGGGACTTTAAAAGTGCTCTGGTTCAATTCCCTCATTTTCCCTATTTCTTTTCCTTTGCAGTGGTTATTTTAGAATGTGTTCTCTTCTTCCTCTAGCCTCTTGGAGTCTGGTATCCTTAGAAACTCAACTTAAAGGAGGCTCCTCCATTGGCAAATGGCTGAGCAACTTGTGGTATAGGATTGTAATGGAATGCTATTGTGCTATAAGATAGGATGAGCAGGAGGATTCCAGAAAAACCTGGAAAAATTTCTATGAACTGATGCAGAGTGAAGAGACTATAACAAGGAGAACAATGTACATAGTAACAGCAATATTGCATGAGATCAACTGTAAATGACTTAGCTACTCTCAGCCATATAACAAACCAAGACAATCCTGAAGGACTCATGATGGAAAAATGCCATCCACCTCCAGAGAAAGAACTAATGGAATTTGAATGCAGATAGAAACATACCATTTTTTTCACTTTGTTTTCTTCACGAGCTTTTTTAATGTGTCTTCTTCCACAACATGACAAATATAGAGATAGGTTTTGAAGAACAGTATATGTATAACCAGTATCAAATTACTTACTACCTCAGAGAGGGGGAGGAGGAGAAGAATTGGAACTCAAATTATTAGAAAATGAATACCAAAAATTGTTTTTACAATGCACTTTGGAAAAAATAAAGCATTGCTGAAGGAAAAAAATTCAAATGCCACCTTCTTTTTAAACTTCATATATCTATTACATACAAATAACCTTTGAAAGGATTTGGCTTACTCAGTTATTGATTCACCTTGCCTCGTTTTTGATTCTTTGTTGTAGATCCATTTTCCATCTTTTTAAATTCCGCTACAATGTTATGATCCTGCTATCCTTTATTTATGAAAGGAGATCACCCTGACTCCAGTAGTTTATTTAAAAGGACTTTTTTATTCCTCTCAGTTGCCTGTGTCTTTTCATTAAAGGTGACCTTATGTCTGCTTTTGTATGTCTTGTTAGTTTTCTCTCTCTGTTTCGCTGTTTCTCTGTCTCTGTCTCTCTGTCTGTCTTTGTCTCTGTCTCTCTTTCTCTCTCTCTCTCTGTCTCTCTTTGTCTCTCTCTCTCTGTCTCTCTTTGTCTCTCTCTCCTTTGTCCATCTCTGTCTATCTCTGTCTCTCTTTTACTCTCTCTCTCTCTCTCTCTCTGCCTATTTGTCTCTCCCTCTTTCCGTCTCTGTCTGTCTCTGTTTCTCTCTCCTTCTCTGTCTCTGTCATCTCTTTCATAGACTCCATGGACAGAGCATCAGACCTGGAGATGAAAGGTCCTTGGTTTAAATCTAGCCTCAGACATTTCCTAGTTCTGTGACCCTGGGCAAATCATTCAACTCTAATTGCCTAGCCCTTACAACTCTTTTGTCTTCGAACTTAGTATCAATTCTCTCTCACACACACAAAATACATAAAGTATATATACAAATGATATATTTTAATATGTATACATATTATAGGTATAATATATATTTATTAGATATTATATGTATATGATATATGCTTATTCATGTATATAAAATATTTTATATATTCTAGCACAGTGCCTGGCATGTAGTAGTAGTTAATGCTTATTGACTGATGGATTACTGACCTATATGTACACATTATCTTCCCTAATAGAACATAAGCTTTTTGATGGTAGGAAGTACTTCATTTTTCTCTGTCTCCCCTAGCACAGAGCACAGAGCATGGCACAAAATCAGCACTCAATTTGTGTGGATTGACTGAGAAAGTGAGGTTTAGACTTCAGATGACGAATGTGCTAGGCTTGAAATTGCAAAATCCTGGGTTCAAATCCCATCTTGGACACTACTCTTAGCTTGTGCACTCTAATGAAATCTTCTAACTTCTCTGATCTTCAGTTTTCTCATGTGAGAAGTGAGGATAAAGACATCTATAATAACTATTCCCACAGGGTTGTTGTGAGACTTAACTGAGATATTGTGCACAAAGTGCTTTGCAAACTTTAAAGGACTTTATAAATACCGGTTGTTGATACTCTTATCCAGAAAATGGAAGCTGGAACCTTATTCCCAGGTCATTGGGTTCTTTTCCCTTTTATTCAACCACACTCTTCCTTAAGCAAGTTCAATAATGTACTGAAAGAATTCTCTCCATTTCTGAAGCATGTCATTTGTTTTTGTTGTTTGGTTGTCTCAGTGGTGTCCAACTCTTCATGATCCCATATGGGGTTTTCTTGGCAAAGTTACTAGAGTGGTTCATTGTAAACTTTTATAGATCATTTTATAGATAAAGAAACTGAGGCAAATGGAGTTAAATGACTTTCTCAGGGTTGCACAGCTAGTAAGAATTTGAATCTGGATTTGAACTCAAGTCTTCCTGGTTCCATGCCCCACGCTCTATCCACTGAGCCATTTAGATGCCCTGAGAAATTTGTTACCAATCAGGTATTATGTAATTATGTACTTATATAATTTTATATAGCCCATGACTAGAGTGTACATATTAAATCTTGAATTGTGATGGGTGGCAATGTAATAAGATATCATATCATATCCATTCTTCATTGCTATTTTAGGTCATAAAGGTGGGATATTGGTCTTTATACTTAACAGCAAGAATTCAGAGCCCTGATTTAGGCAACAACTATATTTACCCTTTCTTTATAATTAATTTCAGAAGAGAGCAACTTTCAAACACTGATGAAGAACAAAAGATATTGAAGATTAGACTTTTATAGACTCTGGCTTCTCCTTTGGAAAAATGAAAATAATAAAAAAATAAAAATAATAAATTTTTTTTTCTGCAATGATTTATATAATGTCTACCTGGAGGTAGGAGCACAGCATTGATGATCAAATATGATGATTCAAATAACAAACCATTAAATGGATGAACCCCTATTACAGGGATTGATTTCACTGATAATATTAGGGAGTTACATAGTTAGTGAATGATAGAGAAGTTGAAATGTAGGGGTGACAGTTGTGCTATCTTTTTAGTGGTCGTTTCTTTCATTTTATTGCCTCTTCCCTGAAATGTAAATTATTCAGTCAATTCTTCTACCATGTAGGTGATCAGTGACATAAATAAGTGAAAACAAGATAATTCATTTGCCATTCCTCTTCATGCAAGTGAGAAGCAGGGAGAAAGGAAGAAGTGGGGATAAGACAGTGTCAAAATCTGTCTCTTTAGGACCACTTCAGGGCCAAAATGGCACATGTAGCAAAGCAGAGAGAAGGCTCCTGGGTCTATAATGAGCAGAAGGAGAGAAGGGAAAGTAGGCAATATTGGTGCCAGCTAGAATCCATGAATATAATCCAAAATGTGGGTAATGAAGATTGGAGTTTAATCAAGAGGGCTCAGAGCAGTACTTGTGTGAATATCACCAATATTATCAAGACTCAAGAGTAGGCAACCATTAGTCATTACTATTCTTGCTCAGCTGCAGCATACAATTCTGAGAATAGTTTTGGGTAGCTTGATTGTAATTTCTTAAAGATACCTCTGTAGTTGCATCATTTTATAACACCAAATCATTTAGAAGAAAGCAGGATTATAAGAACAGAGATCCAGAAAGGTAAGGTATATATATATATATATATATATATATATTTTTTTTTTTTCCTTGATGATCAGATTGAGAAAGACTTCACAGTGTATACCTGGGTAGTTTAATAATTTGGTCACCAATAACAGTATTAAATTATGGTAGGAATGGTTTCTCTCCTGCAATAAACATACTCTATGAACAGCCTACGAGTTAAACAACAATGAACTCCTGAGTCACAGGAAGAAAAATATTCTTTTTACCTGTTCAGTGCAAATGCATAATGGAACTTCACATGATGATGGGAGGCCAAATCAAAGGTCGGCAGCTTTTCTAAAGTCTCTACAAGCTTCACAATAGAATCATAGTCCTTTTGAGCAAGAAAATGATATAGAATTAAATTATTAAAGTAGTACAGTCCAACTATGAAAATGTTATTGGCAGACAGTAAACTGAACTAATTCTAAGAATAGTATTATCAGGGGGAATATTGAATAGTTGGTAAATTTTTAAAGAAACTGAAATCTAGAGAGATGTTACTTCCTAAAAAAAATTACCTTCTTTGTAAAGAGATCCATTGTATAGGAAAGAATAAGAAGCATCTACAGTTACAATTCTTAAATTAATAAAGAGCATAGAAAATTAGTTATTTTTTTCCATGAACCTAGATTCACTATGTTCTTTCTCAGATCAATTAACCTGCAGATTGGAAAATGTCTTTTATCTTGTGGTCTAAGAAGTGTATCCAGGATTGATAGATTTCTGGTTCAAACAATGACATGGCTTCATCCTAAGAGGACTGGGCTGTCTGATGTAGAATATTCTTCCATAAGGCTGTTGGCTATTTTTACATGTTGTAGCTACATGCTTTTCTCCTTCTCTATCTCCCTTCTCTCCCTCTCTTCTTCCTTTTCTCTGTTCTTTCCACTGCCCCCCACTGCTAATATCTGAAGGTAGGTACTGACTTGAGAGGTTGGAGCTAGAAAGAGGAGTCAAGAAGTCAATGAGGGAAGACTTTAATAAATCACTGACTTTTAGAGTCTAAAGACTCACAATAGGAAAATGATGCCTCAAGTCTTAAATACATTGTTTTTCAGAGGAATCAGAGCTTTAGAACTAGAAAGGACCAGAAAGGACAATTAATCTAACCCTCTCAATTTATAAATTAGAAAACTGAAGTCCAGAGTTATAAAGCCCACATTAACTCAAGTAGTTAGTCAAAAAGCTGGTCTTTGAACTAAAGGTTCTCTGTCTCCAAAGTCCTTCTTCATTCAATGATATCATTTTCTGTTATATTTCCTAAATTTTAATTTTTTTTTGCTTAGTCATTTTGGTCACATCCAACTCTTTGTGACTCTATTTGGGGGTATTCTTAGCAAATAAACTGGAGTTGTTTGCCATTTCCTTCTCTGGCTACAAATGGTGTTAAAAGACTTGCCCAGGGTCACAAAGCTACCAAATTTGAACTCAGGTCCTCTTGACTCCAGGTCATCTAGTTGGTCCTAAATTTTAAAAAGTTAATAAGTATTAAAATAAAATGAATCACTATATTTTAATACTGTTTATATTTGTGTGTGTGTATGTTAACATTTTTTTGAATAATTAACCGTGATCTCTTCCTGTCTTGTGGCTAGTTGGATTTGCTAGATAACTACCAGTTTCAAATATGGGAGATTCTAAAGGCAATGACTTGCTATGTAAGTTAATTGTTTACAACATAACTTAAATAACTCTAGAAACCAAGAATTTTTATAGCCTTTAGTACAAATCTTCAATTTAGCAAGTAGCAGCTGTGTGTCCACAGAATTGGAATGGAGTAGCTGGATTATACTGAGAATAGCTATGCTAACAGGTTCCTCTTTATTTATTTATTTATTTTCTATTTCTGCTCTTTCTCAAAAAGTAAGTCTGTTGCCATGCAGGGACTACATATGCAGTGATGGTTCTCATATGCAAGCTGAGTTCCACCTTAGGAGAGAAAGCAAGGGAAGCCAGTAAGAGAGAAAATGAAGACAGGCAGTATGAAATAAATATTCTTTAGTTCTCCCTGGAATTTGTGATGAGCCAACACATATCACGTCAGTGTATTCTTACCTGAATATCTCTGTAGGACAGTAGCAAATTTATGACAATATCTGCTGACAAGACTTCAATATTATCCACTCGCTGTCGGATTCTTTCCAACTCAGCTGCCAATTCTCTGCCCGTGTAGAGATTACGGGCTTTCCTGATATCACTGAGTATAGACTCTCGGAAATACTGACTAAAAGGAAAGCATAAAGTCCAACTGATTATCACTTCACTTTTTCAGGAATCATCACGAATACTATTAATTTAATAAATAAAAGAAGCAAAATTCGAACTATAGATATGTGTATTAACACTTTTTAAGAAATACAAAGGGATACCTCATTTTTATCTCACATCACAGATAATCTACCTAAGAGATTTTTCAAGTAACTGACAAAACTTTTTATTTTATTTGGTATGAATGTGTTTCTTTTCTTTTCTTCTCCCTCTCTCCCCCTTTCCCCCTCCCTCCCTCCCTCCCTTCCTTCTTTCCTTCCTTTCTTTTTCTTTCCTTCCTCTTACTTTCTGCTTTGGAATTGATACTAAGTTTTGGTTCCAAAGCAGAAGAGCAGTAGGGGCTAGGCAATTGGGGTTAAGTGACTTGCTCAGTCTTGCACAGCTAGGATGATGAATATTTTTCTAAAAGAGATTATATACCTTCTCTGCCTTCTTGAATAGAACTTATAGAACAAACTGTAACTTTAATGATCCCAGTTCATAATTATAAAGAATGAATACTACACTATGGAGTAGTGATACACAGTGAGGTATTCAAACCATTGAAGTGATAATATGTTCTTTGAGTTCTTGCCTCTTTTTTATTACATTTCTTTGACCAATATTCATTAATTAAGATCATAGGATTTAAGAGTTGGAAGAGATTTTAGAGATTCTAAACCCGTAATTTTATAGTTGAGGAATCTGAATCCCAGACAGCTGAAGTTACTTGCCCAAGGTCATTTGGACATCAAGTGGCAGGGTCAGAAAACCCATGTCTAAGTTCCCTTTTGCCATCACTGGAAGATGGTGACAACACTAAAAACAGTTACATCTGTTAGGCACAACAAGCACGTCAAAAATACTTTATTTGATCCTCATCAAAATCCTTTGAGGTAGAAAGAGCAGGCATGTTGAACCTTATTTTAACTTTGGCACAGAGAAATTCTGTGGCTTGGTCAAGGGTATATGACTATTTGGTGGTAGAACCAGCAGAGGATAGAGAACCAGGCTTAGAGTCAGGAAGACTTGAATTCACATCTGGCCTCAATCACTTAATAGTTGTATGACCTACAGTCAGTCCTACAACAAAAAGTTACTTGACTATTGTCTGCTTCTGTTTCTTGATCTGTAAAAATGGGGATTAAGCACTTTCCTCCCAGAGTAAATGCAAGGATAAAATGAGTTATTGTTTATAAAGCATTTTGTATATTTTAAAGCACTAGATAAATGCTGGCTATTATTAGTATTCCAGAGCCTTTACATAACAGCACACTTGTAATCAATAACAGCTCTCTTATAATAAATCTTGTTAGAATTGTACCTAAGTAAACAGATTTTTACCAAAGGTCTTTTATGAATAAAACACAGAATTCTGTTTTGGATACTGAGAGGCCATTTTCATTTTCTGGTTTTTAATTGTGTTATGGATCACTGAGGTTATTAAATAAGTGATCTACATACAAATGAAGTTATTGTTCATATATATTCACATAACCTTATTTCATGGTGATGTAATTATCTAATTAGATAAGAACTTGAGAGGAGGAAAGGGAAGAATGGGTGAGGAGAAAGGGGAGGAGAGACATTAGAGTGGAATGCCAATTCATTAAAATGAATAATAAATATGTAAGTGCAGCTTTTGATGGAAAAGAATTTTTAACAAATCCTTTTCTTATCTTTATTTGTATTATTCAAAAGTAAATCAGAATAATTACCTGTATTAGTGCACATTTAAGAGGGTTCAGCTCCCTTGGCTCTGTTGAGTAAAAACTCCTACTACTATTCCTAAAAACTCTAGGCTTCTCAGGTCTAGCCTTACTCATTCAGAAAGGGACAGCTGCCTGGATTATCAGGTGTACACCATCATCTCTGGAAATCAGATCAAACATTGACCCAACGGTGACATTTAGGCAGTTAGAACCATGGACCTTCAAAACCTTTTGTCTGCCAGAGCAATTTGTACATTATCACATTCCTATAGTCATGGAGTGTGGGCTCTGCCTCCACACCTTAAAACGTTGGAAAAGACTGACTATTGGATATATTATCAGAAATTGTACCTTGAACTAGCTTGTGCCACCTTCAAAAGTTGAATGAAACGATCCACTAAAGGTAAGCAGATAGGTCCAAGAAGTAGCTCAAAATTAGGTTGCATGAGCTCTGTCAATCCCTTCATAAAGCTGCTATCACAGCAGTAGACTTTGTTATGGGGGGTTATCATGTATGGAACAAATGTATAGTTTCCAGTGCACATCTGTGGAGATATAAAGCATCAACATGGAGTTAACAGATACACAGTCTCAAAAATGGTCTTATTTTTGGCTTTTAAAACTTTCTATTTGCTAAGAGCTTGCACAGTTTCCTCATCTGTAAAATGAGCTGGAGCTGGAAATGGCAAACCTCTCCAGTATCTTTGCCAAGAAAACCCCAAATGGAGTTACACAGAGCTGGATGTGACTGAAAAACAACTGAGCAACAACAACAAATTTGGTAAGAGTTAAAAAGAAATTCTTGAAATCTCTTTCATCTTTAGATCCTTCTGATTAATATTACCATCCATGTCTTTATCAATCAAAACAATTCTTTTCAGAGACAGAAATTTCAGCCAAGTAATTGCTAAGACCTCTGTCATAATAAAACCCTCCAGGCTGCCATTACTAATAAACTTCCTCCTCATCCCCCACCCCCATTCCTCTCAACTGAGAGGAATACATCTAAACAAGGAAACTATTAAGACCTCCTTCAGCTAAAGATCTTTTTGGCCACTAGATCTTCTCTTTTCATCTCCTATGAACTATAACATTAATGGCAAACCTTTTAGAGATATAGTGCCACCCCCCACCCCCATCAAGTGTTGTGTCCGCTCCTCCCAGAGGAGAGGGGAGGGGAGGAAATACCCCCATTAGGCTGCTAGGTAGAGAGGCAGGTAAAGTGAGGATTGTCCTCATGCACATGGAAAGGGAAAGAAAAATAGCTCCATTTTGAGTCCCTCTGGCTTTCTAGTAATGAACTCTGGTAGGTGACTGTAGGTGTGCTCATGGAAAGTGCTCTGCATGTCCTTTTTTGCATGTGTGCCATAGGTTCACCATTACAGAACTATGACCTAAAGAACTTCTATCTAGAGATTGAAAATTGCTGGGGTCCCTTTCATTTGATCATGCCATCCCATGAGTTATCATCCTAAATCTCTTCTTTCATAACCGATTGTCACTCTTTTTACTGCCTTATCTCCTTGCAATCCAAGTTTCAAACCTAACTAAACCTAGTAAGAGGCTAGAATGTTGGAATTAGAGTAAGACAGACCTAAATTCAAATCTGGCCTCAAATACTTAATAACTGTGTGTGGCTCTAGGCAAGTCATTTAATCTCTCTCAATTTCCTCATCTGTAAAATGGGGATAATAATAGTGCCTATCTCTCATGGATTGTTGTGAGGATCAACTGAGATGATTCTGTAAAACACTTAGCACAGTACCTGGCACATAAGAGACACATATGAGCCTAATTCCTTCTATATTTCCTCAAAACAAACTTTTCCAAAATTTTTCCATTTTATAAATGCCAACATCATATATATGTTCATTTTGTATTTGAAATCTTGGAATCATCCTTGACTCTTCCATCTCCTTCCATAGTCAAGGAAATGAAAGGCCAAGCCCTGTTAATTAGATCTTTACAATATTTTTCACTCACATGCCTTTATCTCTACCCATTCAGTTATACCCTTGTTAATCCATTTTGTACTATTGCAGTAGCCTCCAAAATATTCTTTTTGTTCCCAAACTCCTCCCTCTCTAGTCCATCTTTTACCCATACTCCTTCCCCTCAAAGTCTTTCTAAGGCATAGGTTTGAACTATAATCTTATGCTCCTGCTCAAAACTTTTGGTGACTTCCTATTGCCTCTTTGACAAAATACAAAATCCTTAGCCTGCAAGTAAAGTCCTCTACAATATGACTGCAACCTAGTTTTGACATATGATTCTTCTTCAGATGATTTATGTTCTAGTAAAACTACTCATGCCCTATTTCTGTATGCTTGTTTAATTCCTTTCCAAGGAACATATTTTCTTTTCATTTCTGCATTTTAGAATCCTTCTCTTCTTTCAAAGATGAAGCTCAAGTGCCACATCTCCAACATGTAGCTTTCCCTGATCGTCCCAGCTGAAAAGGAGCTCCCCTTTCTCAAATTTTCCTATAGCACTTAATCTAGATGTCTCCTTTGCCCCATTACTCACTATCTAATATTATACCTAGAATTTAAGAACTTTTCTTTGTATTGTCCATCACCTTACATACATGGTAGACACAATAAATGTCAGTAAGTCAGTGAAAACTTTCTATTAGTTTCTCTTCAAAATAAAATCCTATTGAACTTTAATTGTTTTATTTAAAGAATTATGAATTATCACAGTTTATATAAGAGTTTTGAGAAAATCTCAGCAACTAGAAAATTCCCGAGTACTTACTATGTGCAAAGCATTGTCCTATACATGATAGAGACTAAAAAGAAATATAATATGATGTGGTCCTTGCCTTTAAAGGGCTTACAATCTAGGTAGAGAGAAAGAATTAAATATGTGAATAGTTAAATAGTAATATGATATAGATAATATAGATATAATAATAAGACTATAGCATAATAGCCACTAAAAGGCAGAAAAGACATAAAATAATTGGCATTAACAGTAAATGTTTTTAATTCAGAAAAGTAGGATGAAATATTATACGAAACCTTCAGAGAAGGAGAGATGACTTCAACTTTATTCTGTAGGCCATGGGGAGCTAGTAAAAGTTTCTGAGTGGGGAGAAGACATTTTCACAATGGTACTTTAAAAAAAAAATCAGTCCTGGCAATGATGTGTGGGATGGATTATAATGGGAAGAGACTAGAAGCTATTTGATCAGTTGGTGGGCAGATATATTGAGTGCAATAGAAGACATGTTGAGTCTGAGATGAAGATGAGACAAAAATTCCTCTAATAGTTCTCATCATTGATAGAGTCAAGTTCAAACTTCTGCCAGATGTTTCTAAATATCCAGGAAACTCCTGAAGATAGGGAATGAGAATGTAAAAAGGAAGTCTGGGTTGGAGATTTGGATTTAGCAGAGTAAAAGCATTGAGGGGATTAGGACAACAACTGGTTAATTGTGGGAATTGAATGAACCACATTGAATTCATCTTGTGACTCAAATCAAGAACCAGTTTTTTTTTCCTTTCTCTTCAATTATGGGTTTAGTCCAAATTCTGTCTCATGAGAAAAAGTTTATTCAATTGTGGGAACTGGGAGAAAATCATAATGTGTTGTTTAAATCTAGCTCTGAATTGCTGGGAAACTGGACCACCTGTACCTGCTATTTAGAAACACTTAACCAAAGACCTAAATTATGTTGACCAGAAATATAGCAGATCCTAAAAAGAGTTTTTCTCATAATTATATATTTCAACAACCTATACGCTTTATCTGAAAGAGTGACTCCACATAGATCAAGTTCTTTCCATGTTCATTTGGTTGTTTCAAGATACTTGAAGAAGAGTGCACCACCTCTTTTCTTGAATTCAGTGAATTGTGTCCGCTCACTCTCTTCCCTCCTAACTTGGAAAGTCTCTAAATCAAATGACTAAATATTGTACTGTTTCATTTAAATTAGAGGTCTTATTTAATTGTTTCTAATGCCTGAAAGTTCATCTCTTCCAGTATTTGGGGATCTAGATATAAGCTGAGGAAGGGGCCTGGTTCCAATCTCTTAGGCCATTGGTATCAATGCTTATTAAATATGCTCAGAAGATCAAACCTTTCTTTCTTTCTTTCTTTCTTTCTTTCTTTCTTTCTTTCTTTCTTTCTTTCTTTCTTTCTTTCTTTCTTTCTTTCTTTCTTTCTTTCTTTCTTTCTTTCTTTCTTTCTTTCTTTCTTTCTTTCTTTCTTTCTTTCTTTCTTTCTTTCTTTCTTTCTTTCTTTCTTTCTTTCTTTCTTTCTTTCTTTCTTTCTTTCCTTACAGGAAACAGCTTCCTAAACAAGTTTCAACTATGGCAACAAGTGAGATAAAAATATACAATAGAGTCTCTTTAAAATATTATGCAGTAGATGCAAAAATAATACTGTTGGTATTGTTATTTGGGGCTTTTAAAAAACTTTTTGTTGTTTCCTAATAAACACAATATCTTTTGTGTTTATATCACATTCTTTTCTAAATATACATCTTCCCTATCTCCCATCTAGTAACAAATATTTTAAGTGCATATTATAATGATGATTTCAAAAGATTCAGTGAAAAAGCAATTATAACATTTATAAGTTTTTAGAAGAGAAAAAAAATTAAAGCAAAAAAATCAAGTAAAGTTAAACAACACCCAGCAACACTTTTTTCTTCAATGGAGAGAAGAAGATTGATTTTCTTAACTTGTGATCATTATAAATTCACAACCACACAGCATTCAGTTCTATTCTTCTCAATTACATCTGAAGTTGTAGCCTATATTGCTCTCCTGGTTCTGTTTATCTCCTGGTTCTGTTTATTTTTCTCTATATTAACTCGTAGATCTTTCCATATTTTTCTAAATTCTTCATTCATTTTTTTTTCAAATTTTTTTCAAATTTTCAAAAATATTTTTCTATGTTTCCATGATACATTTTCTTTCCTTCCCCTCTTCCCTCCCTCCACCCAGAGCTGACAAGTAATTCCACCGGGTTGTACAAATGTTATCACTTGATACCCATTTCCATATTATTCATTTATCCAATAGAGCAGTCTTTTGAAACTAAAACCTCAAATCATGTAACTATATAAACAAGTGATCAATCATGATTTTCTTCTGTGTTTCTACTCCCACAGTTGTTTCTCTCAATCCCTCAGTATTGTCTTGGATCATTGCATGCTGCTAGTAGCAAAGTCCATTACATTAGATTGTTCCATAATATTTCACTTTCTGTGTACAATGTTCTGGTTCTGCTCATTTCACTCCACACCAGTTCATGGAGATTCTTCCAGTTCATATAGAAATCCCCCAGTTCATGATTCCTTAAAACACAATCATTCTATCACCAACATATACCACAATTTGTTCAGCCATTCCCCAATCGAGGGGCACCCCCTCATTTTCCAGTTTTTGTTTTGCCACCACAAAGAGTGTGGCTACATTCACTATTTATTTCTTAATGTGAAATAATATTCTGTCTCATTCAACAATGTAGCACTAAATTTAAATGTTTTAGTGGGAGACAATAACTATGTCTTAAAGGAGACACAGAGGGAGCAGGAATCTAAATCTGATCTGAAATATAGCTGAAACTAGATTTAAGTTGTTGAATTATTGGATTTTATTCCCCCCCCCCCCTTCAAACTCTCAACTTCCCCATTCTATGAAATCTCTTTGGTAAATTATGTTTTCAAAGGTCTAACAGAATCCTAGTGACACCAGAGTTCATACATGTCTAAAAAGATATGCAAATTTTTATTTTTTTCCCCAGGAAGGATCTGTTGTATTGGCTGATTTTAAATGTAATATTACTCACAAACTAGAATGTGTGTGTATATATATATATATGTGTATATATATGTATATATATATATGTATAAATTTGATAGGAGTTAGGACTGGAAGTGACTTTTTAGTGATAATTTAGTTCAATTCCTTCATTTTACAGATGAGGAAACTGAGGCAAACAGGTTTACATGATTTGCTCAGGATCACACAGCTTATAAGTTTCTGAGGCTGGATCTGAACTTGGGTCTTTCTGACTCCTGGCTTTATCCACCATACCATCTAGCTGACCAGATGCAGAGTAGACCCTTTCATATATCCAACACAGATAAGCACATGTGTTTATATGTTGGCCCCAATGTGTTCAGTCAATTCCTGGTATTCCATTACCAAGCTGACTGCAATAGCCCTGCTGAGGTTGCAATTCATGGCAAATCACTGGTACAAATCAGCTTGCTAAATCACTGCTGCAGCAACAATTCTTAGAGAAATATATTAGCTCTAAAAGAGAACAATGACCCAGACTTTCCCTTTCCCTTTTTACATTAGCACACTTATTCTCTAAACCAGCCCTTCCCTAAGAGGTCACCACAACAGCCACACTTCATGTAGGAAATTATCTTCTTTGAGGCTTGCCAAAAAATGACTGTAGAATGATATAATCCTTATGCAAGCCAGATATATTCTACTGCCAAGGAAAGGAGAAGTACCAGGCTGCGTTGGTTAGACAGACAGGTTTAAATGACTTTGATCTTGGATACTTTGTGGCATGTTTCAAAGTCAGGACAAGAAGCACACAGACTGAATTTCAATTCAAAGTGTTATAAGTCCCTCAAGACAGGAGATTCACTTTGCAAATTGCTTCAATAAAACTGTTCTTTTCTCTGATTTATTTCTCCTTCCTAGAACAAGGATCAGAGCACTAACCTGCAGGAGGGAAAATAAACAGGTTCTGGTTTAACCAGACTTTTCAAATCTTTCTCCATATGACACCCTCCTATTCTTGATCTCCAAAACATTGATTAGAACTGAGGGCAAGGCAAGCACATCAAACAAATGCTTCCTAAAATACCTGTTTTCTATGCTTAAAAGTTATAGCTGATCTCTGAAAGGAAAAGAGCATTCTAATACTTTGAGGTTTGATGCACAGTAATGCTCAAGTATAAGATAATATCAGTGCTATTCACATAAATCAGACAAGGACAGATGAACATGAATCCTATTTACACAGATGATAATAACAGTTTTGAAATATTATTTTTCTAGGGGCAGCTAGGTACCACAGTGGATAGAGTGCCTGGAGTAGGGATGTCCTGGGTTCAAATCTGACACTTCCTAGCTGTGTGACTTTGGGTAAGTCACTTAACCCCCATTGCCTGGTCCTTACCACTCTTATGCTTTAGAATGGAGAAGATAAGGAGTTTTAAAAAATGGATACTGCATTCTAAGGCAGAGGATAATTTTTAAAAAAAAAGAATATTATTTTTCCACCGGATATATATATATATATATATATATATATATATATATATATATATATATATATACACACAGATACATATGTATACACATAGATATATGTATATACACATAGATACATATTTACCTATTATAATACTTATATAATCAGGGGTATGTCTATATATTATATGTAATGTACTATATCAAAAGTGCATTGACTTTTCCACTTAAATCTCTTTCACACACAAGTGTCTTTGTGCACACTCATCTATCTTGGACTTCAAAGTCACATGAGGGTACACCATAGAAGAAACCGCACAAAGACAATCGTCATTCTCGGTTACCAAGAGACTACTACTATACTATACTATACTTTATCAAAATTAGAAGCTACCAAGAACATGTATTTAAACTCTATGAATCCATGAAAAAGAATAAATCATTAATTATTTGGACTAATAGGAAAGCATTCATTTTGTATTTAACTGGTTCAGATCCAAAAAGTAATTAGAAAAATAAGTTAACTAAAAATAATGTGTATCTCCTACATGTGAAGCACTGAGTGAGATAAAAAGAAATAAAAATATGAAAGATGAATGAGACAAATGCTCCCATCCTTAATGAATTTATAAACTTGTGGAATTCAAGTAGACTTTTTTTCTGTTTGGTCTCATGGAGGATAGAAGTAGGGGAAATGATTAGAAGTTACAAAGAATTAGATTTGGGCTTGTGACAAGGAAATCACTTTTAAAAGACTGATATATATTAATTTAAGGTCGCCAAGGAATTCAGCTATGTAATTCCTAAATGAAAACTCAAGTCAGCCATCAACCTTTTATGGAGTTTTAATTACAAACAGGAGGAAGAAAGGAATTAGAGATAGATAGAGGTAGAGAGAAAGGGGAGAGAAGGGAATAGGGCTTAAATACCCCTTCTGTTTAGGCTGGGCCAAAAGGCCCAAGCCCTTAGATAGCTGGGGCAATGAAAGGAGATCAGTCCCTATTACTCACGTGACCAAAAATGGAGAAACAGTCTCCGGGGGGCCCCCACCTTCAGCTTCCTTCAGCGCAAGCTTCTCAGAGCACACCGCAACCACTCCTGACAAACTCCTCAACCACCTCGAGTCTTCAGACCCCCCCATCCTTAAGGAAACCATCCAAGTTCCCTCCCCTCAGTCCTTACATCTACCAATCACCTGTCCATCAATTTCCCTGTGCCAATGGAGGCTCTAGCTTAACCCAGGACCGCCCAGAGGTCTCTGGCTTTGCACATGTCTGTTGAAGGTCATATTTTCAAATAATTAAATCTTTGATCCTTTGCTACAGCCCTTTCTAAATCCTGTTAACCTGAGTAGGGTAGAGATTGGAATAATTAAATTTTGATCTAGGCTGCAGCCCTTACTCAATCCTGTTAGGACTGAATAGGGTGGAGATTGATTCCAAGTATCTCCATTGTATCAATTCTAAAATCAATCATGACTCAAAGAAATTCCTGTTCTATGCTTAAGCATAGGTCAAAGTCCTTTCCATTGTTCAGCAAAAGGTTTCTGTCCTAAAGTAATCTTAAGAAGGGAAGAGAAGGAATCTCCCATGCCAATGGGGTTCACATTCCAATAGTCAAGACCCACTATCAATAGGAAATTTTTCAAGTATGAAATTTCCCAATGGTGAAATTTCCAACATTTATAAGTCTAAGAAATTTTGAGGTTTACAGGCTCCATATGTAGAAAAACTTCCTTGGTCTTGGAGCTGACCAAAAATGAAAGGGGAAGGTAGTCATAAAAGAGTAAGTGTCTCATTAATGAAGGTCTTCAATGAGTAGCTTAATAACCACCTGGAGATGTAGATAAGGGGATTCAGGAAGGAGTTAGTTTACATCACCTCAGAGGTATTTTTCAGGTATAGGATTCTAATATTTCTATTTAGTATGTGTACATTTGTGCATGTAGATGTTTTAGCAGGGGCAGAGTAGTGTAATAGATAGTAATTCCTGAGGGTGTCTATTGATTCTCCTAGATAACTAATGGATCAAGGTTGCCTACCCTTCCTTGCCTCTTCAAAAGCCTTTCAACTTCCCCCTCCCCCCTTTCTTCAGCTTCACTCAGTGTAAACTATGATGCTTTAGAGAAAATACTCTTTTCTTTAACTCAAGTAAGGGTTTATTGGAGAAGACAGGAAAGGATGGAGGATAAGGTAAAAGGGATAGGTTTCCCTATTCTCTAAAATGAGGGTTAGGAGGATATTGGGAAAATGGCAATTAGTCACTAGCAGGGACAGTCAGAAAGATAGGAGGACAACTGTCTGTTTTCTTTCTTCTTCTGCCAATCAGCCAGGTAAAGTATCAGAGATACAAATTAGCTTCTTCAGGCTCAGCCACCACCATCAGCCACATCAAAAGCCTCTCTTTTCCACCACTCTGTCAGAAGTCAGAGTCCAGAAGCCTCTCAGTCCAGTTCAGCCTGGCTTGGCTCCAACTGTTTTTCCTCCATAACATTCCAAATGGAATGTTCCTTTTGACTGACAGATGATGTCATTTGCATGCATGTATATCCTCTCTTTTACAGTGGGTAGGATGAAGGAAATATCAGCCCCACCCCCATGCACATTTTGCCAACAATAATGTGAAAAAAATATTAAAAAGGCACAAATAGAATACCATAAGAATTAAAACAAAAATAAAACAAAGTTAATCTAAAAAACATTGGTCTACTCACTTTCATTCTCATATCCCTCCCCCCCCAAATCGCATTAAATATGGCAAGTAGGAAAGGAAGGCAGTGAGGTCCTTGTGAGTATAAAGAGACACAGATATGAAATGTTTATTAAGTTCATTCCCCTCCCTCTCTACCTTTTTTTGGTTAGGATTTATGATCTTATCAGGGTAGTTAGGTTTTCATAAGGAAACATCTTTTCACAGTGCATATCAGTAACTATTACAACACTTATGGTCTTAAGAGAGTTTCCAGAGCCGAAAAGAGCTAAGTTAGAAAATTATTCTACTTATACAGACTTCCTATCTCATTCTCCAAAGCTCCCCTTCCAAACTTTCCCTTCTCTTTCACCTACCCTCACTCTAGCAGGTGATTTAGCCTCCTACTTTCACTAAGAAAACAGTTCATCTGATAGGAGTTCCTTTTACTGCCTTCCTTCATCTCATATATTTATTCTCTTTGACTTCTTTCTTTTTCATGGGAAGAGCTATCTTTGTCAAAGTTAATCCTTTTCTACCCATGTCCTCGATTATATCTCCTACTTCTCCTTCAAGATTTTCTCCCTTAATCATACTCTCTCTCTGATTCATCTTCTCTCTCTCCCTCTCTAAAAGATCCTTCCCATTTGCCTATAAACATACTTAGGCCTTCCTGATTCTAAAAAGAGTCTTCTCTGAAAGTTCCTAATTATCTTGTTAGCATTCCCTTCCTTTCATGGCCAAAATTCTTGAAAAAGTAGAACATAGCTGATGTTTCTGCCTCTTTATCATGCACTCTATGTAACATGTATCCCATTAAACTAATTTTCCATCATTATTGCTCTACAAAGACTGCTCTAAAATATCATGAATGACCTCCTATTGGCCAAATTCAGTTGCCTTTTTTTCAAACCTCAATGTCCTCAAACTACCTAGAATTCAACATTATTTACCATCTCACCTTACTAGCAACTCTCACCTCTCCTCATTTTAAAATATTATTTGTTTAAAAAAATTTTCCCACAATTATATGCAAAAATATTTCCCAACATTTTTTGAAGAATATTTCCTCTCTCCCTCCACCCTACCACCCAGACCCCCTTGAGAAGGTAAGCAATCTCATATAGATTTTACATGAGCAATCATGTAAAACATTTTCCCATATTAATCTTTTTGTGGAAGGGCATTCATATAGAAAAAAATTAGGAATGTTAAAAAAGTTTGCTTTGGTCTAGATTCAGAAACAGTTCTCTTTTTCTTGAAGTAGATGGCATTTTTCATCATGAGTCCTTTGTAATAGTTTTGGGTCATAGTATTGCTGTTATAGCAACTGTTACTCATAGTTGTTTGTTGTAAAATATTCCCGTCATTGTGCAATGTTCTGCTTCTGCTTATTTTACTCTGCTTCAATACATCTAATTCTTTCTAGGTTTTCCTGAGCTCCTTCTGCTTATCATTTCTTACAGTACAACAATTTTCCATTATAATCATATACTATAACTTACTCAGCCATTCCTCAAATTACTTTCCAAATCTTTGTCCCTCTAAATAAGCTGTTCTAAATATTTTTGCATATATGTGTCCTCCTCCAGCTGCCTTTTGACCTCTTTGGGATACAAACCTAGTAATGGTATTGTTGGGGCAAGGGTATGTACTATTTTATAGCCATTTGTGCATAGGTTCAATTTGTTCTCCTGAACGAATTAATTTACGACTGCTCCAACAATGCATTTGTGTCCCAGATTCCTAACATACTTTCCAGGTTTTGTCATTTTCCTTTTCAGTCATAATAGTCAGTCTGATAGGTGTGGAGTGGTACCTCAGTGTTGTTTTAATTTTTATTTCTCTAATTAATAGTGATTTAGAGCATTTCTTTGTATGTATGACCTTAGAGAGCTTTAATTTTACTTCTGGTAATCTTCAAGTGGGAGTCTTAAATAAATGGTCATGTCCAATGAGTTAATTAAGATACTACAAAACAATTTCCATATTAGCATTCTCCCAATAAATGAAGTCACATATTTCTGCTACCACTTCTACATGTTTTCTCAGTATCCTCCTCCAAATGGTGAGCTCAGAATTTTCATTTAAGGAAGTTCCCATTCACTTCCAACCGGACTGAGTCCCAAAATAAACTCCTTTTCTTTTCTCTTTATGAGTTGTATTGCTCCATTAGAGTGTGAATTCCTTAAGGGCAGGAACAGTTTTTCTTTCTTTTTATTTGAATTTGTGCTGTCAGCATTGACCACAGCACCTAGCATATAGTAGTTGCTTAATAAAAGCAATAGCTGATTTTTATCTAGTCTGAAAGCACAGATTTATAGGCAAAGAGCCAAGTAATTCACTTTATACTCAATGGATATAGGAAGCATCATCTCATTTATGGGAACCATTTTGCTCAACTTGATTCACAGCACTTTTTTAATTAAAATTATTTTTTATTATATACTTAATAACCACACCACTAAAAAAATTTAACTAAACAAATGCATTAAAATTATTTGAAAAGCCACAAACTCCACATTGTTTACAATTTGTTTAAATATGTGCTCTAATATAAACATTCTCTGCTTTTGAGTTCCCTTTGAATTTTTTTTTACTTGGAAACTTTATTCTCTTGATTTTGTGGCTGTTTTTAAAAATGTATTCATAGTATGTATTCTTTTTTCATCTCTTCATATATTTACTTTATTGTCTTTATATTTCCAATATTTGTCATTTCTAATAATGTAACACAATCCATTATGTTCAAGTATCATAATCTATTCAGCCAATTCTCCCATTCATTGCATTTGTGTTACTTTCAGTTATTTTGTCATTATGAAGAAAGTTTCCATGATTACTTTCATAGACACACAGCTTTTTACCCTCTCAACAATGCCTTTAAGGGTAAAAGATACCTGGTTCAATGAGCGTGAAAAGCTTTATAGCTCTTAATATATATTTTCATCTTGTTTTCTAAAAACAACAACAACCAATTCACATCTATTCTAGCAATTTAATTTCAGGCCTGTTTCTTCATGTCCCTATCAGCATTTCATCTGATCAACTTAACCCCTCTGGCTCTCTGTTAACATACATTGCCAGGACAATATTTAGCTAAATCAGTTCTTGGGCAGCTGATACAATCTGTTGATAGGATCATACTCTTTCTAAAACCAAGTCTTTTCAATTTGGTTATAACCAGTGGAACTTTTGTTCCAAAGCCACAACTCTTTAGGAATGCAGGATTTCCTCCCTAGTATGATGAGATTTAAAGTATGACTTTTGAAGAATATTTATGCTTTCTAAACTGTTGTTGTCTCACTATAAGTCTATGTTTGGATTATATGCATACTCAGGCTTAGATCTACTACTAACCTCATGCAGGTGCAATACTTTTGAGAAGGAAACACATCATCCTGAATTTGTTAAAGCATCCACAGAAGATAATGAAGAAAGACATTCCATGAAGAAGGTATTAAGTACTTACATATTAAGTCAGATTATAACATAATAGTTATTGTCTTTAATGTGAACATGGGCAGACAAAAACCAGGTTGAAAAATGTAGTTTAGTAAAAATGACAAAAATATTTAAAAAATTTAATGGAAGAAAATATTTTTTTGGGATCTAGAGGCCTTGGGCAAGCCACTTAACATCACCGAGTTTCAATTTCTTCAATATGCAATAAGATAAGTTTAGACTAGATAAAGTCCTTTCTAGTTCCAAATCTATGGTCCTATGATACCTTAAGACTTTTATTCCTATATATCATTAATTATTCCTAAAGGGAAAAAAGATTTCAATGCAACAGAATTAATTTCATTTTTAAAAATTAAATAGAAAAAGATTGGCCACCATTGGGGGAGTCACTTCAGAAACAGCTGTCTATTTACAGTCAAATCATTAGCTAGTGAGAAAATGGTAAAAATAAATACCAAAGAAAGGTTAAAACTGAAATTACAGAAGCTTTCACCTACCTACCTATTTACAAGCTGCCAACACTGGGAAAATGAGAAATAGACAAATGTAAAGGTATTTTTTTTTAATTCAGTTTTATTTTATTTTCAATTCTGAATTCCCTCTCTCCTACCTCTTCCTCCCTGACACATTGAAAAGATGAGAAAAACAAACCCATTACAAATTTATAAAGTCAAACAAAACAAATTCCTGCATTAGTTATATCAAGAGAGAAGAAGGAAGGAAGGAAGGAAAGATGGAAGGAAGGAAGCAGTAAAGATGTCCAAGTCTACACTTTTGAGTTCATGACCACTCTATTTGATGCAGATAGTATGTTTCATCATAAGTCTTTTGGAACTATGACTGGTCATTAGTTTGACCAGAGTTCCCAAGTTTTTCAAAATTGTTATCGTTACAATATTGTTGCCACTGATAAATTGTTCTCCTGGTTCTGTTCACTTCATTTTGCATCAGTTTATATAAGTTTTCCCAGGTTTCTCTGAAATTATCCCCTTTATCATTTCTAACAATGCAAGAGTATTCTATCACATTCAAATGTCATAATTTGTTTATCCACCCCCCCCCAATTGATGGATTTGTTTCTAATTATTTCTACCACAAAAATAGATGCTACCTATATTTTTTTTATACATAGACTGGCTATTTTCAGTTATCTTTTATCTCTTCTGGGTATAGACCAGAAGTGGTATCACTACCTCAGAGTATGCATTGTTTAATAGCTTTTCTGGGCACAATTCCAAATTGCTAACTGCCTAAGGATAGTGGAAACTCGCCAACAGAAAGACAAAGTAGTAGGAATAACAACAGTTTAGAGTAAAAACTCATTGGCAAAACTTTGGAAGAGGATGGATAAAGATCATGCATAGTATTGCTTCATAATACAGGGGAAAACAGTTAAGAAGGAAGTGAGTCAGGAAAGATTTTGGTTTGAGATCAAGTTTAATCAAACCACAACTAAAGGGATGACAAATAGATGTGAAATGAAGCAGACTTGTAGCATTTTCACAATGACCTATTCTCAGGATTGGTGTCATTTGGCATTATCACATTTAATTCAACGTACCATATTAGAAGCTGGCAGAGATGCTGATGAAAAAGCTTAAGTTGAATTCAGATGAAAATGTTCAAGCGTCACCTTTATCCCTTAACTCTTTTATCTTTATTTGTATAATTTGTGTGTGTGCATTCCAAATGTCTAAGATAGTTTCTCCCCCTCTTCCCCATCCTTTCCCCCAGTGTATTTCTTTTCTCCTTCTCTTCCTTTCTTCTTTTAAAATCATCAAAATGTAACAAAACTACTTCCAAGTTCTCCATCTAATTTAATGCCCTCTGTAAGTCCTTTTGACTTATAGAATGCTAAGGCGATACATGTATGTTCTTCCCCATTAGAATATAAATGATTTTGATCCAAAAAGATGAATTCAGGAACAATGCTGGACATGATCAAATATCTACAGAAGAAATATATGTGATTTCTCATGCAAAAAAAATACATATATATATCTCAGATTGTGTGCTGTCTCAGAGAGGAGGGAGGGATGGAAGAGTAAAAGAATGAAAGTGAGAAGGGAGAGAATTTTGAACTGAAAATTTAAAAGGAAATTAATGTTAAAATTGTTTTTACATGTAACTAGGGAAAAATAGGCTATTTTAAGAACAATTTATTTAAAAATGTTTAAGTTCCAAATGCTATCCTTCCTTCCTGACTATCCCCTCTTTCTTGAGAAGTCAAGAAATTTAGATTATACATGTGAGGCCATGTAAAATGCATGTTTCAAGAGAAAATAAACAAAATAAAAAATAAAAAAGTAAACAACTACTATGCAATCTATATTCAGAGTTCATAAGTTCTTCTGGAGATGTATAGCATTTTTCATCATGAGTTCTTAAGAATTATCTTTGGATCATTGTCTGGTTCAAAGTAGCTGAGTCTTTCATAGTTGATCATTCTCACATTACTGTTGTTACTGTATACAGTGTTCTCCTGGTTCTGTTCACTTCACTTTGCATCAGGTCATATAAATTTTCCTGGGTTTTTCTAAAACTATCCTGCTTGTCATTTCTTTTAGCACAACAGTATTCTAGTACATTGAAGGTGTATGGGGGGGTTCAGGGAGGACTAGCAATGCTGGTATGAAGGCTTACCAAACTCTTTTAAGGGCTGCACATCCATTTTTGTTGCCCATCTATCACTGACTTTTGTCTGTGGTTCCAAGAAGATGTAACATGCATAGCAATCATAACCTAGTAAAACCATCTCTGCAGACAGGCTAAACCAAGATTGAGAGTAAACAAGATGGGCCTCTGACCCATCAGTGAATTAGGGGAATGTCTCCCTCAAGCATATGAAGACTTCTCCCCATCCACTGGGCCAAATATTAAACAAAGGAAGACTAAAACAAAGGATACTCAATGGACAATAAACCAATGAGTCTGAATGAGGCAGAATATAGGAATGGCTAGTGAGGCAGGTTAGAATCAGTCATGTTGTTCAGTTGTTTTCTTGGTAAAGGTACTGGAATGGTTTAGCATTGGCTTCTTGAGCTGAGTTTATAGAGAGGGAGACTTGGGCAAACAGGGGAAAGTGACTTGTCCAGAGTCACCCAGCTAGTAGGTATCTGAGGTCATATTTGAACTCAGGAAGATGAGTTTTCTTAACTCCATTCTTAGCATTCTATACACTGTGCCAGCTAGCTGGTAGAGTTGATCTTGTTGTTACTGTTGTTCAATCATTCAGTATAACTCTTTGTAACCCCAATCGATCATAGCACACTAGATGCTTCTGTCCTTCCCTATCTCTAAACATCTGTCCAAGCTCATGTCTATGACTTCCATAACACTGTATCCATCTCATTCTTTGCTCTCCCCTTTTGTCTTTAGTCTTTCCCAACATCAGGGCTTTCTATCCTGAATGAAACTTGTCTTCTCTTTCAAAGTATTTAAGTTTATTATTGAGGGAATTAATTGCTAGGCTGGGTTTCTATGTGACATGATAGAAAAGATAATGGTTGGAAATCAGAGAAACTGGAACATAGCAATATTTTACCAGATGACTGACCCTGGGCAAATTACTCACTCTGTACCTCTCTTTTCATAACTATAAGATGGCTATAATAATGATTACACTTCTTACCTCATTGAGATGTAAGGAATGCTAGTTTACAATCTAGTTAAGGAGATGACTGCTTGCCCGTTGACACAGCCATACCACTGTTGGGTTTGTACCACAAAGAAATAATGAGGAAAGACTTGTACAAAAATATTTATAGCCATGCTCTTTTTGGGGGCAAAAATTAAAAAATGAGGGGTGTCCATTGATTGGGGAATGAGTGAACAAATTGTGGTATCTGATGGTGATGGAATACTATTGTACTGAAAGGAATGATGGACTGAAGGAATTCCACGTGAACTGGAACAACCTCCAGGAAGGAGTAAAACCAGGAGAACATTATACACAGAGACTGATACATTATGGCACAATCAAAGGTAATGGACTTCTCTACTAGAAGCAATGCAATGACCCAGGACAATCATGAGGGACTTATGAGAAAGGATGCTGTCCACATCCAGAGAAAGAACTGTGGGAATAGAAACACAGAAGAAAAAACATTTCCTTGGTCACATGGGTCGATGTGGATATGATTGGGGATGTAGACTCTAAAAGATCACCCTAGTGCAAATATTAATAATATGGAAATAGGTCATGATCAATGACACATGTAAAACCCAATTGAATTGTTTGTTGGTTATGAGAAGGGGGAGGGGAAGGGCAGGGAAAGAATATGAATTATGTAACCATGGGAAATATTCTAAATTAATTAAATAAATAAAAAACAAATAAGTAATGAAGGAAAAGGTCACATAGAAAGGATAGGGTCAGACTCTATAGGTCCATATTGGTGAAGGCATGGCACGCATGTCCCAATGTACTAGAGGGAGCTTCTCTGGCCCTCCTCTCCACCACACTAGGGGACAATTAGCACATGCCCCACCCCTCTGTAACTATACCGAAAACAAAAATCTGTCAATTTGAAATGGAATGTTCATCTTCTTTTCTTTACATCAGATGTGTTAAAGAACAAATATAGCTTGTACCAAAACTGGGAATATTTAATTCATCTTCATGTATTGAAGAGAGGGAAAAAACAACTACACAGAGAAAAAAGGTGGACTGTAATATTGCCTCTTAGTCTCTAATCAAAGAAATTATCACTGGTTTTATTATTTGAAACTGCCAAATTAATCACAGTAGTATAAAATAGATACAAAAATCTCTCTACAGGGGATAATGGCTTACACTCTTGAGTAAGAAGTGGCTTCTGCCTCACACAAGGATAAAGAGGCCTCAGATACCTCCAAAGGCAGGGATTATTCTTAACCTTTTCACATCATGAATATTTTTGGCAGTCTAGTGAACCCTCTGGGACTCATCAGAATAGTGTTTTTAAATAAGATAATAAAGGAAACAACTTGTATTGAAATAAATTATCAAAAATATTTTAAAATATGATCATAGACCTCTATTTTAGAACCTCTGGGCAAGAAAACTAAAAGTTAAGGGGCACAAATAATGATGTCCTCACTACTACAAATAAGTAAGGATTTTTTTTTTAAATATATTTTATTTGATCATTTCCAAGCATTATTCGTTAAAGACATAGATCATTTTCTTTTCCTCCCCCCACCCCCCATAGCCGACGCGTAAGTCCACTGGGCATTAGATGTTTTCTTGATTTGAACCCATTGCTTTGTTGTTAGTATTTGCATTAGAGTGTTCATTTAAAGTCTATCCTCTGTCATGTCCCCTCAACCTCTGTATTCAGGCAGTTGCTTTTTCTCGGTGTTTCCACTCCCATAGTTTATCCTTTGCTTATGAATGGTGTTTTTTTTTCTCCTGGATCCCTGAAAGTTGTTCAGGGACATTACACCGCCCCTAATGTAGAAGTCCATTACGTTCGATTATACCACAGTGTATTAGTCTCTGTGTACAATGTTCTCCTGGTTCTGCTCCTCTCGCTCTGCATCACTTCCTGGAGGTTGTTCCAGTCTCCATGGAACTTCTCCACTTTATTATTCCTTTGAGCACAATAGTATTCCATCACCAACATATACCACAGTTTGTTCAGCCATTCCCCAATTGATGGGCATCCCCTCGTTTTCCAGTTTTGGGCCACCACAAAGAGCGCAGCTATGAATATTTTTGTACAAGTCTTTGTGTCCATTATCTCTTTGGGGTACAGACCCAGCAGTGCTATGGCTGGGTCAAAGGGTAGATATTCTTTTGTCGCCCTTTGGGCATAGTTCCAAATTGCCCTCCAGAATGGTTGGATCAGTTCACAGCTCCACCAGCAATGAATTAATGTCCCTACTTTGCCACATCCCCTCCAGCATTCATTACTTTCCTTTGCTGTTATGTTAGCCAATCTGCTAGGTGTGAGGTGATACCTCAGAGTTGTTTTGATTTGCATCTCTCTGATTATAAGAGATGTAGAACACTTCTTCATGTGCTTGTTAATAGTTTTGATTTCTTTATCTGAGAACTGCCTATCCATTTCCCTTGCCCATTTATCAATTGGAGAATGGCTTGATTTTTTGTACAATTGATTTAGCTCATTATAAATATGAGTAATTAAACCTTTGTCAGAGGTTTCTATGAAGATTTTTTCCCAATTTGTTGTTTTCCTTCTGATTTTAGTTATATTGGTTTTGTTTGTACAAAAGCTTTTTAGTTTGATGTAGTCAAAATTATTTATTTTACATTTTGTGATTCTTTCTATATCTTGCTTGGTTTTAAAGCCTTTCCCCTCCCAAAGGTCTGACATGTATACTATTCTGTGTTTACCCAATTTACTTATGGTTTCCTTCTTTATGTTTAAGTCACTCACCCATTTTGAATTTATCTTGGTGTAGGGTGTGAGGTGTTGATCTATTCCTAGTCTCTCCCACACTGTCTTCCAATTTTCCCAGCAGTTTTTATCGAATAGTGGATTTTTGTCCCAAAAGCTGGGATCTTTGGGTTTATCGTATACTGTCTTGCTGAGGTCGTTTTCCCCCAGTCTATTCCACTGATCTTCCTTTCTGTTTCTTAGCCAGTACCAAATTGTTTTGATGACTGCTGCTTTGTAATATAGCTTGAGGTCTGGGACTGCAAGGCCCCCATCATATGTGTTTTTTTTCATTATTTCCCTGGATATCCTTGATCTTTTGTTCTTCCAAATGAACTTTGTTATGGTTTTTTCTAAATCAGTGAAGAAGTATTTTGGTAGTTCAATGGGTATGGCACTAAATAGATAAATAAGTTTGGGTAGGATGGTCATTTTTATTATATTGGCTCGTCCTATCCATGAGCAGTTAATGTTTTTCCAATTGTTCAAGTCTAGTTTTAGTTGTGTGGCGAGTGTTTTGTAGTTGTGTTCATATAGTTCCTGTGTTTGTCTTGGGAGATAGATTCCTAGGTATTTTATTTTGTCTAAGGTGATTTTGAATGGGATTTCTCTTTCTAGTTCTTGCTGCTGAGCTGTGTTGGAGATATATAGAAAAGCTGATGATTTATGTGGGTTTATTTTGTATCCTGCAACTTTGCTAAAGTTGTTGATTATTTCAATTAGCTTTTTGGTTGAATCTCTAGGATTCTTTAAGTAGACCATCATGTCATCCGCAAAGAGTGATAACTTGGTCTCCTCCTTGCCTATTCTGATGCCTTCAATTTCTTTATCTTCTCTAATTGCTACTGCTAGTGTTTCTAGTACAATGTCAAATAGTAGAGGTGATAATGGGCATCCTTGTTTCACTCCTGATCTTATTGGGAATGCATCTAGTTTATCCCCATTGCAGATGATATTAGCTGTTGGTTTTAGATATATACTGTTTATTATTTTTAGGAATGACCCTTCTATTCCTATGCTTTCTAGTGTTTTTAATAGGAATGGGTGTTGTATTTTATCAAAGGCTTTTTCTGCATCTATTGAGATAATCATGTGGTTCTTGCTAGTTTGCTTGTTGATGTGGTCAATTATGTGGATGGTTTTCCTAATGTTGAACCAGCCCTGCATCCCTGGTATGAATCCTACTTGATCATGGTGAATGATCCTTCTGATCACTTGCTGGAGTCTTTTTGCTAGTATCCTATTTAAAATTTTTGCATCTATATTCATTAGGGAGATTGGTCTATAGTTTTCTTTCTCTGTTTTTGACCTGCCTGGTTTTGGAATCAGTACCATGTTTGTGTCGTAAAAGGAGTTTGGTAGAACTCCCTCTTTGCTTATTATGTCAAATAGTTTGTATAGTATTGGGGTTAACTGTTCTCTGAATGTTTGATAGAATTCACAGGTGAATCCATCAGGCCCTGGGGATTTTTTCTTAGGAAGTTCTTTGATGGCTTGATGGATTTCAATTTCTGATATGGGATTATTTAAGAATTCTATTTCCTCTTCTGTTAGTCTAGGCAGTTTGTATTTTTGTATATATTCATCCATTTCTCCTAAATTGGTGTATTTGTTGCCATATAATTGGGCAAAGTAATTTCTAATGATTGCCTTAATTTCCTCCTCATTGGAGGTGCTGTCCCCCTTTTCATCTTTAATGCTGTGAATTTGCTTTTCTTCCTTCCTTTTTTTAATTAGATTGACCAGTACTTTGTCTATTTTGTTTGTTTTTTCAAAGTACCAGCTTCTTGTCTTATTTATTAAATCAATAGTTCTATCACTTTCGATTTTATTAATTTCTCCCTTAATTTTTAGGATTTCTAATTTGGTTTTCTGCTGGGGGTTTTTAATTTGATCGCTTTCGAGTTTTTTCAATTGCATTTCCAATTGATTGATCTCTGCTCTCCCTTGTTTGTTAATATGAGCTTTCAGGGATATGAATTTGCCTCTGATTACCGCTTTGGCTGCATCCCAAAAGGTTTGAAAGGATGTTTCGCCATTGTCATTTTCCTTGATGAAATTATTAATTGTTTCTATGATTTCTTCTTTAACTAAACGGTTTTGGAGTATCATATTGTTTAATTTCCAATTGGTTTTAGATTTGGTTTTCCATGTACCATTACTAATCATTATTTTTATTGCCTTGTGATCTGAGAAGGCTGCATTCATTATTTCTGCTTTTTTGCATTTGTGTGCTATGTTTCTGTGACCTAATGTATGGTCAATTTTTGTGAATGTGCCATGTGGTGCTGAGAAGAAGGTGTATTCCTTTTTATCCCTATTTATTTTTCTCCATATGTCTATTAATTCTAATTTTTCTAAGATTTCATTCACTTCTTTTACCTCTTTCTTATTTATTTTTTGATTTGATTTGTCTAAATTTGATAATGGTTGGTTTAAGTCTCCCACTAGTATGGTTTTATTGTCTATTTCTTCCTTCAATTCTCCTAGTTTCTCCATTAGAAATTTGGGTGCTATATTATTTGGTGCATACATGTTGATTAATGATATTTCCTCATTGTCTAGAATCCCTTTTAACAAAATATAATTACCTTCCCTATCCCTTTTGATCAGGTCTATTTTTGCATTGGCTTTATCAGATATCATGATTGCCACTCCTGCCTTCTTTCTATCAGTTGAGGCCCAGAAGGTCTTACTCCATCCTTTAATTCTGACCTTGTGGGTGTCAACCCGCCTCATGTGTGTTTCTTTTTTTTTTTTTTTAAATATATTTTATTTGATCATTTCCAAGCATTATTCGTTAAAGACATAGATCATTTTCTTTTCCTCCCCCCCACCCCCCATAGCCGACGCGTAAGTCCACTGGGCATTAGATGTTTTCTTGATTTGAACCCATTGCTTTGTTGATAGTATTTGCATTAGAGTGTTCATTTAAAGTCTATCCTCTGTCATGTCCCCTCAACCTCTGTATTCAGGCAGTTGCTTTTTCTCGGTGTTTCCACTCCCATAGTTTATCCTTTGCTTATGAATGGTGTTTTTTTTCTCCTGGATCCCTGAAAGTTGTTCAGGGACATTACACCGCCCCTAATGGAGAAGTCCATTACGTTCGATTATACCACAGTGTATTAGTCTCTGTGTACAATGTTCTCCTGGTTCTGCTCCTCTCGCTCTGCATCACTTCCTGGAGGTTGTTCCAGTCTCCATGGAACTTCTCCACTTTATTATTCCTTTGAGCACAATAGTATTCCATCACCAACATATACCACAGTTTGTTCAGCCATTCCCCAATTGATGGGCATCCCCTCGTTTTCCAGTTTTGGGCCACCACAAAGAGCGCAGCTATGAATATTTTTGTACAAGTCTTTGTGTCCATTATCTCTTTGGGGTACAGACCCAGCAGTGCTATGGCTGGGTCAAAGGGTAGATATTCTTTTGTCGCCCTTTGGGCATAGTTCCAAATTGCCCTCCAAAATGGTTGGATCAGTTCACAACTCCACCAGCAATGAATTAATGTCCCTACTTTGCCACATCCCCTCCAGCATTCATTACTTTCCTTTGCTGTTATGTTAGCCAATCTGCTAGGTGTGAGGTGATACCTCAGAGTTGTTTTGATTTGCATCTCTCTGATTATAAGAGATGTAGAACACTTCTTCATGTGCTTGTTAATAGTTTTGATTTCTTTATCTGAGAACTGCCTATCCATTTCCCTTGCCCATTTATCAATTGGAGAATGGCTTGATTTTTTGTACAATTGATTTAGCTCATTATAAATATGAGTAATTAAACCTTTGTCAGAGGTTTCTATGAAGATTTTTTCCCAATTTGTTGTTTCCCTTCTGATTTTAGTTATATTGGTTTTGTTTGTACAAAAGCTTTTTAGTTTGATGTAGTCAAAATTATTTATTTTACATTTTGTGATTCTTTCTATATCTTGCTTGGTTTTAAAGCCTTTCCCCTCCCAAAGGTCTGACATGTATACTATTCTGTGTTTACCCAATTTACTTATGGTTTCCTTCTTTATGTTTAAGTCACTCACCCATTTTGAATTTATCTTGGTGTAGGGTGTGAGGTGTTGATCTATTCCTAGTCTCTCCCACACTGTCTTCCAATTTTCCCAGCAGTTTTTATCGAATAGTGGATTTTTGTCCCAAAAGCTGGGATCTTTGGGTTTATCGTATACTGTCTTGCTGAGGTCGTTTTCCCCCAGTCTATTCCACTGATCTTCCTTTCTGTTTCTTAGCCAGTACCAAATTGTTTTGATGACTGCTGCTTTGTAATATAGTTTTAGGTCAGGGACTGCAAGGCCCCCATCATATGTGTTTTTTTTCATTAATTCCCTGGATATCCTTGATCTTTTGTTCTTCCAAATGAACTTTGTTATGGTTTTTTCTAAATCAGTGAAGAAGTATTTTGGTAGTTCAATGGGTATGGCACTAAATAGATAAATAAGTTTGGGTAGGATGGTCATTTTTATTATATTGGCTCGTCCTATCCATGAGCAGTTAATGTTTTTCCAATTGTTCAAGTCTAGTTTTAGTTGTGTGGCGAGTGTTTTGTAGTTGTGTTCATATAGTTCCTGTGTTTGTCTTGGGAGATAGATTCCTAGGTATTTTATTTTGTCTAAGGTGATTTTGAATGGGATTTCTCTTTCTAGTTCTTGCTGCTGAGCTGTGTTGGAGATATATAGAAAAGCTGATGATTTATGTGGGTTTATTTTGTATCCTGCAACTTTGCTAAAGTTGTTGATTATTTCAATTAGCTTTTTGGTTGAATCTCTAGGATTCTTTAAGTAGACCATCATGTCATCCGCAAAGAGTGATAACTTGGTCTCCTCCTTGCCTATTCTGATACCTTCAATTTCTTTATCTTCTCTAATTGCTACTGCTAGTGTTTCTAGTACAATGTCAAATAGTAGAGGTGATAATGGGCATCCTTGTTTCACTCCTGATCTTATTGGGAATGCATCTAGTTTATCCCCATTGCAGATGATATTAGCTGTTGGTTTTAGATATATACTGTTTATTATTTTTAGGAATGACCCTTCTATTCCTATGCTTTCTAGTGTTTTTAATAGGAATGGGTGTTGTATTTTATCAAAGGCTTTTTCTGCATCTATTGAGATAATCATGTGGTTCTTGCTAGTTTGCTTGTTGATGTGGTCAATTATGTGGATGGTTTTCCTAATGTTGAACCAGCCCTGCATCCCTGGTATGAATCCTACTTGATCATGGTGAATGATCTTTCTGATCACTTGCTGGAGTCTTTTTGCTAGTATCCTATTTAAAATTTTTGCATCTATATTCATTAGGGAGATTGGTCTATAGTTTTCTTTCTCTGTTTTTGACCTGCCTGGTTTTGGAATCAGTACCATGTTTGTGTCGTAAAAGGAGTTTGGTAGAACTCCCTCTTTGCTTATTATGTCAAATAGTTTGTATAGTATTGGGGTCAACTGTTCTCTGAATGTTTGATAGAATTCACAGGTGAATCCATCAGGCCCTGGGGATTTTTTCTTAGGAAGTTCTTTGATGGCTTGATGGATTTCAATTTCTGATATGGGATTATTTAAGAATTCTATTTCCTCTTCTGTTAGTCTAGGCAGTTTGTATTTTTGTATATATTCATCCATTTCTCCTAAATTGGTGTATTTATTGCCATATAATTGGGCAAAGTAATTTCTAATGATTGCCTTAATTTCCTCCTCATTGGAGGTGCTGTCCCCCTTTTCATCTTTAATGCTGTGAATTTGCTTTTCTTCCTTCCTTTTTTTAATTAGATTGACCAGTACTTTGTCTATTTTGTTTGTTTTTTCAAAGTACCAGCTTCTTGTCTTATTTATTAAATCAATAGTTCTATCACTTTCGATTTTATTAATTTCTCCCTTAATTTTTAGGATTTCTAATTTGGTTTTCTGCTGGGGGTTTTTAATTTGATTGCTTTCGAGTTTTTTCAATTGCATTTCCAATTGATTGATCTCTGCTCTCCCTTGTTTGTTAATATGAGCTTTCAGGGATATGAATTTGCCTCTGATTACCGCTTTGGCTGCATCCCAAAAGGTTTGAAAGGATGTTTCGCCATTGTCATTTTCCTTGATGAAATTATTAATTGTTTCTATGATTTCTTCTTTAGCTAAACGGTTTTGGAGTATCATATTGTTTAATTTCCAATTGGTTTTAGATTTGGTTTTCCATGTACCATTACTAATCATTATTTTTATTGCCTTGTGATCTGAGAAGGCTGCATTCATTATTTCTGCTTTTTTGCATTTGTGTGCTATGTTTCTGTGACCTAATGTATGGTCAATTTTTGTGAATGTGCCATGTGGTGCTGAGAAGAAGGTGTATTCCTTTTTATCCCTATTTATTTTTCTCCATATGTCTATTAATTCTAATTTTTCTAAGATTTCATTCACTTCTTTTACCTCTTTCTTATTTATTTTTTGATTTGATTTATCTAAATTTGATAATGGTTGGTTTAAGTCTCCCACTAGTATGGTTTTATTGTCTATTTCTTCCTTCAATTCTCCTAGTTTCTCCATTAGAAATTTGGGTGCTATATTATTTGGTGCATACATGTTGATTAATGATATTTCCTCATTGTCTAGAGTCCCTTTTAACAAAATATAATTACCTTCCCTATCCCTTTTGATCAGGTCTATTTTTGCATTGGCTTTATCAGATATCATGATTACCACTCCTGCCTTCTTTCTATCAGTTGAGGCCCAGAAGGTCTTACTCCATCCTTTAATTCTGACCTTGTGGGTGTCAACCCGCCTCATGTGTGTTTCTTGAAGACAACATATGGTAGGGTTTTGGATTCTAATCCATTCTGCTATTCGTCTACGTTTTATGGGTGAGTTCATCCCATTCACGTTCAAAGTTATGATTGTCATTTGTGGACTCCCTGGCATTTTGATTGCCTTCCCTAATTCTAACCTTTTCTTCTTCGGCTCTACCTTTTAGTCCAGTGATTTACTTTGAATCAGTCCCCCTTGTCCCCTCCCTTGATGTTTCCCTTTTTAGTCCCTCCCTTTTTGTTCCCTCCCCCTCCCCCCTCTCTTTCCCTCCCTTTTTGTTCTCCCTCTCCCCCTCCCCCCCTTGGTTTTCCCTTCTCCTTACCCTTGTTGGGTAAGATAGAATTCAAGATCCCAATGGATCTGGATGTTTTTCCCTCTCAGAGTTGATTTCCCTGAGATTGAGGTTTAAGTAACCCCCCCCCCCCTCTCTTCCTCTCCTTCTTATAGGAGTTTTCTTCCCCTCCCCTTCCCCTGTGAATCTTTGTGTGAGAACCATTATTCTATTTGGTCTTTCTTTACCCCCTATTTATACATTACATTTTCCCCACATATTAGTATACATAGATTGATATAAATGTAGTCCTTATAGAAGAGAGTTTGAGTAAAAGAAGATAACATTTTTCCCCTTTCCTTAATATTTACCTTTTCAGGTATTCCTTGCTCTTTGATTTTCGGTATCAAACTTTCCACAGAGCTCTGGTCTTTTCTTTGCAAAAAGTTGGAAGTCTTCTATTTTGTTGAATGCCCATACTTTCCCTTGGAAGTATATAGTCAGTTTTGCTGGGTAGCTGATTCTTGGTTGGAGACCCAGCTCTCTTGCCTTTCTGAAGATCATGTTCCATGCCTTACGATCATTCAGCGTAGAACTTGCAAGGTCTTGTGTGACCCTGATTGGCATTCCTTTATATCTAAATTGTCTTTTTCTGGCTTCCTGTAGGATTTTTTCTTTTGTTTGATAGCTTTGGAATTTGGCAATTACATTCCTGGGAGTTGTCTTTTGGGGGTTTAGTGTAGAAGGTGTTCTGTGAGCTCTGTCAGTGGCTGTATTGCCCCCTTGTTCTAGAATCTCTGGGCAATTTTCTTTGATTATATCTTGTATCACCATGTCCAGTTTGGTGTTTATTTCTGGCTTTTCTGGGAGTCCAATTATTCTTAAATTTTCTCTTCTCCCCCTGTTTTCCAGATCTATCACCTTGTCGGTGAGATATTTTATGTTCTCTTCTAATTTCTTGGTGTTTTGGCTTTGCTTTATTAGTTCTTGCTTTAAAGCCTGGTTTTCTTTTACAGTTTGGTCAAACTGGTTTTGTAGATGCGTGAATTTCTTTTGCATCATTTCCCACTTTTCCTCCCAGAGGGCTTCCATCTTTTTGGTCCTTTCTGATTCAAATTCTTCATAGGTTTGTGGAGAGTTTCTGTTTCCTTTGGAAGATTTTGGAGAATTTTCTTGTATATCTTCTTCTATCTGCTCTGTATTTTGTATTTTGGCTCCATAGAATGTGTCCAGAGTCGCCCCTTTCTTCTTATTTTTCTTGGTATTTTGGGGCTTCTGTGCTTCTGTGGAGTTTGTCATCTCTGAACGTGGAGGATTGGCTTTTCTTGTCTTTGTCTGGTGATCAGAGGCTTTAGTCCTGGGCAGATGGTTCTATGACTTTCCCTGGGTTAAACTGAATATGCCTCACTGGAACTGGAATGGAAGGGTCGGACCACGAGGCCACACTCTCCCCCTGGCTCGATTTCCGGAAGTTGCCTTCAGAATCCCTGGCCGTGAGGCTGTTTCCTCGGCCTGCGGGGGGATGGGCTGCCGCTTCCCCAAGCTCCGAGAGCACAGACTTTCACTGAGACTTGGATAGCAGGATCCAGCCCGTGAGGCTGTCTTGCCCGCCCTGAGGGTTGCTGTTGTTTTGACCAGCTCTCTGCAGCGGAGGCCCCAGGCAGTAACTTTCACCCGGACTGGGACTTGGGTAGAAGACCCTGAGGGTTGTTGTTCCTCAGACCCTGCTCTCTGAGCCCGGCGCGGCTGCCGCTTCCGGGAGCCTTGGACTCTGCGCTCCTACCCCTGAGGTCCGAGGGATCTCGGGTTCTGGCTTTTAAGGGGAGCCGTACCTTTTGAACCGGGTCCAGGTCCAGGAGGAGGGTTCCCAGGGTCTGTGCTGTTGATCGTTTTGAATTTCGGCGCCTTAGGAGCTTCTAGTTTGAGATCGGTCGGGAAGGGTTTTCCGGAGATCTGAACTTCAGCTTTCTCTAAGCCGCCATCTTAACCGGAAGTCCAAGTAAGGATTTTAAAAAGGAATGGTAGGTTATAAGAACAGAAAAGCTAGAGAAGAAGATGATGTCAAGATTTCGATTTGGTTTTGGGAACTATGTGAAATGAAATAAAGTAATGATGGTTTTCTGGCCTTCAATGGAATACACTTTAAGAAGGGACCAAGAGAAAGTAGTTAGACAGAAAATGACAGATTTGAAAAGGAGTGAAAGGAGAGTTAATAAAGAGATAGATTTTTGTTGTTCAATGGGAATAAGTCTTATCAAAATCATATCAATAACTCTAGTATACTTTGGATGAGGAAAGAGAAAATTCTCGAGCTTTATTTGAGTTAAAAATTTTCATCATCTTCTCAATACTAAAATGGTCCAATGGTAGATAGCAGGAAGAAATAAAGGAAGCAAAGAGCTTGAACAACTAGTTTCTACATAAATATCTGTATATTTATGTAGATTCAATTCAGGTACATGTGTTTTTCTAAATAATAATTCAAAGAAATATAAAAATTGATCTGGACAAGCTTTAGCTAGATTTGAAGCACAATCATCCAAAGCAAATGAATGAAATTGCCCTTTAATAAGTGTTTTGCATGTACTATACTAATATATATGTGTGTGTGTGTATATATATATCTATCTACATATCTATCTATCTATCTATCTATCTATCTATCTATCTATATCTATAGTGGATAACACTAGTAGGGGAATTATGGTAATAGGAAATGCTAAAGCCATAACACCAGGAAGCCAACTAGGGGAAAGACTGGATCTTGTGCTCCTCCCCCTGCCCTACTTCCTGTTCCCCTACAACTGTCTTGGATGTTCTTCTCAGAAATGGTAAGTTTGAAGGTTTCCTCTAATAACAAACTCTCACAATTAAATCTTTCAATGAAGAGGTCTTTTATTCTTTTAAATAGAGGAGGTAAGGTGAGAGGAAGGGACAAGTGGAAAATAGGTCTCCCTAATTTTATAAATTTTCCCTGTTGATTGAAGATTCTAAGATGTATTCAAATTCAGGAAATAACATTATCTTTCCCTAAGGGGAGATGTTGACAGCAAAGGCTGATAGGTTTCTTCTAAACCAAACCCAAAAGTCTTCTCAGCACTCACTCATATAATCAATGACCAAAGAGAGAATTTGTCTTCTTCCTTCTCTTTCCAACAGCCAGAGAAGGAAGTAAAGTTTAGGCAGCTGGGCTTCCCAAACTGCTCCCTTCAAGATTCCATTGGAACTCTGTCTCCATCTCCGCTGTTTGGTGTTTTACCAAGTTCCAAGCCTCTTGCTTTTCTGTAGATCCATTTTGTCACTTCTCAAAATCCTTGTTAACAATATATACATATAAAACTAATATAGTTCATTTTACTTTAACCCCATAACAGATTCAGGACCAGGAGAAAAACCACATTATTTCCCCCCTTCCCTCTAACTCCTGCGACCCTACTGTATTACACTATTTTTACACTAATTACCTTAACTTGTATTTTATTTTTCTGCTAGAAATGGTTTCCTTCCAAATATCCTTTTTATGTTCTCATGTCAACTCCTTGCCCTCACAGACTGCTGTGATTTACAAACAGAAGATGTTAAAACACCACCAGCTGCCTTTTAAACAGACAAAACAAAACAAACCACACACACACACACACACACACACACACACACACACACACAAATCTTTGGACTGTTCTATGAGGCACTGTTTGTGTTTTGTTAACATAATGTGCTACTATATTATGCTTTTGTATCTTGCTATTATACTGTTTTATATACTTACTCTTTTATGAATGTTTAAATAGTTATTCAACTGTCCTTTCTGTGATACCTATGGTGCCATTTCTTTCCTTCCTTCCTTCCTTCCTTCCTTCCTTCCTTCCTTCCTTCCTTCCTTCCTTCCTTCCTTCCTTCCTTCCTTCCTTCCTTCCATTCTCTTTCTTTGTTTCTTTGTTTGTTTGTTTGTTTCTTTGTTTGTTTCTTTCCTTCCTTCCTTCCTTCCTTCCTTCCTTCCTTCCTTCCTTCCTTCCTTCCTTCCTTCCTTCCTTCGGTCCAATACATTTTGTTCAATATGTGACTCAATGTTTTTTTTTTTATTCTAAGTCTGTCTTCTTTAGTATTTTTTAAAATAAATCAATTTGAGCAAAAAAAAAAAAGAGACACTATACTAATGGTAGGGGAAACAAATATGTAAAAAATAAATAAATAAAAAATAGACCTCTGGGGATCCCAGTTATCTCATTCAAAATATTCACTAACCCCTTCCCCAGCTTTCTGTAATTATGTAATTCCCCTGCAAATTAGACAAGCATGGCATATATGCCTTCATCCAAGTCACTGAAAAAAAAAAAGGTTTAAATGGCTAGAGACTGGTGACACATCACTAGAGTCCTCCTTCCATGGTGACAGCAATACATTGATCGCCACTCCTCACAATAGATCCTTCAAAGATTTCTGAATCCACCTAAGTGAAATATCTACAATTCATAAATACAGAGCTACATTTTGCCCATAAGGCTAGTGGTATACCTCAGCAATTACCTTACTGAAATATAGAATGCTGTCCATGGCATTGCCCTGATCTGTGATTAGGAGTCTGAACCTTTTTGAGTAGTAAATACTCTTCTTCTTCCATCTACCACTGTCACTCAGCACTGTGGCGATTAGGACTCCTCCCAAATCCCAGGGTCCCCAGCCCAATTTGTAAGAGAAGCTGTTTCAAGGAGATCTACTCACTGTGGAAATTTAATTTTTTCTCAGAATAAATATTTTAAGCAAATTGACATTTTCAAAAGTCCTATAAAATGTTCAACAAAGGAAAAAACTGCATGGGAAAATATCATAATTGTTTCTTTCTTTTTATGCTCAAAGGAGAAAGGTCAAGAATGTAAAACTTACAAATGCCCTCAACTCCTGTAGTATAAATGCTCTGACTGTGAAGGCAGAGTTCAAATGCTAAAATTTAAAAATTTTAAAGTGAGATATTTGCAAAGTGCTTCGCAAATCTTAAAGCATTATATCAATACTAGCCATTAGCTGTTAGCTATTTAACTTCTACTGGTGGTTGCCCATAGCTACCAACAATTCTCTCAGGGAAAGAAATAAAAACAGAATTCTTAAAGGCTTATACTCCATCTTCATAGCAGGCAACTAAAATATGCTTATTTATTAATTATTTTAAAATTTTATTCAATTTATCAACTGTAAGATATGTCAGAACTACTCGTTTTTGTAATGAAAAGGCATATTTTGCTGTCTGGAGATAACATAATGTGATCTATACTTAAAGATGAATAATATTTGAAAGCCCACAGAACCGAATTCAAATACAGTCTCAGACACCAGATGACAGCTCTCTTTGCTCAGTTTACTCATCTGTCAAATAAGTTAGAGAAGGAAATGGCAAACTACTCTGGGATCTTTGCCAAGAAAATCCCAGAGTCATGAGAGTCGAATATGACTTAAAAAACAGTTAAACAACAAATTACCTTAAATTTACATGAAGTATTAGCCTAAAAACAGATTAAAGAGTCAAAATCTTCTGACCATTAAATTAAAGAGAACATTAAATTTCTGTCTGCTCAATTTCAACAAATATCATATATTCTATTTTATTTTCTGGAGCAAAGAAAAGCACATTAGCTTGGTAGTCCAGAGCAGGGCAGGCAAGCCTGACCCTGCAAATAACTATGTTATGGGTTACAGCTTCTGTGTCTATAAAAGGGTTGGATCCTTCCAACTCATGGAATGCAATAAACTCTGTGAAATACTATGAATATCTTTATAGAAATATACTTTCTTGTTTGTTTGCCAAAGCAGTTCAAGTCAACCATTTATCAAGTACATTGCACATAGTAGGCATCTAATAAATGTTTACTGTACCACATCATAAATGCTTTATGGTGTCAGATATATTGCTGAGTACTAAATGCTTGGTTTTCAAGGCCAAAGTGCTTTTAGTTAACTTAAAATTGTTTTTTTACCATGTAAAAAAAGTATAAAAGCATTTTTTGTCCCAAATGGTAGAGCATGCTTCTTAAATGAAAACAATTTTCAAATCTATTTTAATGTTGGATAGAAAAAGCAGACTCTCTATATTTTTAAAGCATTTATTAAGTACCTACTATGTGCTGGCCACTGTACTAAATGATTTACAGATATTATTTCATTTGATCTTCATAAGAACCCTGCAAGGTAGGTGATATAATTATCCCCATTTTACAGTTGAGGAATCCTAGACAGAGATTTGCCCAGGGTCACATAGCTAGTAAGATTCTGAGGTCAAATTTGAACTCAAGACTTTCTGGCTGAGTCCAATGTCCTAACCACTGGACCACCTACCTGCTAATTGCTAGACTCAGAACCTTTCCACTATGAAACATTGCTTTATTATAGCACAACTCCAGACATACCACTCCTCTGATTAAAAAAATATTTTAAAGGCTTCCCATCAACAGAATTCTCTATATTACCTAGCTTTTTATTCATGTGCTGATCCTAAACTTTCTTATTAGACTATATTCCTACCACTACCTCATGGGCATCCTACACCATAGCTCAATTTGCTCTTAAGCAAATATGTCCTACAGTTGTAGGCCTTGTATTATATTGTTATCTCTTCCTGGAATGGACTTATTACCACCTCTACTTTTCTAGGCCTTCAAGGTTCAGCTCAAATATCTCCTTCCTTATCCTTTTTTTTTCTCTCTCTCTTTCCCTTTTTCCCCTCTCCTCTCCTCTCTCCTTCTCTCCTCTCTCTTTCTCTTTCTCTCTCTCCCCCTTTCTCTCCCTCCCTTCCTTTCTCTATCTGTCTGTCTATCTGTATCTCTTCTTTCTCCTCTCTTTTTCTCTTTCTCTCCCTTTCTCTCTCCCTCCCTCTTTCTCCCTCTCTTTTCTCTCATCTCCTCTTCTCTCTCACCCCTCTTCCCCCCATTTCTCCTCTCTTTCTCTCTCTCCCTCCTTCTCTCTCTCTTTCCCCTTCCCCTCCCCCTCTCTTTCTCTCCCTCCCTTCCTCTCTCCATCTCTCTCTTCCCCCTCCCCCTCTCCCTTTCTTTCTCTCTGTCTCTCTCTCTGTCTTTCTGTCTCTCTCTCCCTCTCTCCCCCCTTCACTTTCTGTCTTAGAATCAATATGTATTAATTCTAAGGCAGAAGAGTGATAAAGGTTAGGCAATGGGAGTTAGGTGACTTCCTCAGGGTCACATAGCTAGGAGGTATCAGAGGCCACATGTGATCCAGGTCCTCTCAACTCCAGTTGTGGCTCGCTATCCACTGAGCCACCTAGCTGCCCTTCCTGCTTCTCTCTTATTGGGTGTGTTCCTGTGACCCTCTCATACCATATTACCCACAATCCTCTTGGGACACAAGAGAATCACAGAATTTTAGATTTGAAAGAGGTTCAGAGGTTAACCCACAGTCGAAGAAGGAATCTTTTACTATATAGAGAGAAGGGAAGCAGCATTAAAATGGCCAGGCACTATGCTAAGCTCTTTACAAATGACATCTTGTTGGATTCTCCCAAGAACCATGTGAGACCCTCATTTTACAGTTGAGGAAACTGAGGCAAAGAGAGCTGAATGGCCTTGCCCAGGTCACACAGCTAGTGTCTGAGGTCAGATTTGAATTCAAGTCTTCCTGACTTCTGGGCAGTTTATCCATTATATGATCTAGCTGCCTATGTATACCAAAAAGTTGTAGGCCAGGTTCTACCCCACCGAGGCAGTCCATTAAATTCTGTTAGAAAGCTTTCCCTAATATTATGCATAAATTAGCTTCTGCAACTCCCACTTACTAATCCAGGTTCTATTTGTGAGGTCAAGTAGAGCAGGTCTAATCACTCTTCTGCATGTCAGCTTTCCAAATATTTAAATATATTTATCATACTTTCCTAAGTCAAATATCCCCAATTCCTTTGACTACTTCCTCTATGAAATGGACACTTAAGGTCCTTTACCATCTTGGTTATCCTCCTCTTTTCACTCTAGTGGATCAACATTTTTAAAATGTGCTCCTTCCTCCTAGAATTGAACACAAATGTGGTGTGATCTCAGGTGGAGAACAGAGACTATTCCCCTCCTACTCCTGGAAGTTAGGGCTCCTTAATACAGCCTAGATCAAATTAACTTTTTTGGCTGCTCTAACAAATTCTGTCTTGTATTACAGTTATGTAGATACTTGTCTTGTCCTTCCCTACTGGACTAGAAATTCCTTGAGGGTAGTGACTGGGTTGTCTTTTTCCTAGTGTTCTCTCTGGGCTGCGGCTTCCTCATCTATAATGATGGGGAAGAACCAGATGATCTGTAAGGTTTTCTCTAGCTCTAGATCTAAGGAAACACAGGTCTAAGTTAATATCTCGTTCCCTATCAAGTGCAGAACAGACTTTCCTTGTGAATTTGCTTTTCCTTGCCCTTTTAAACAATTAATTCAGTCAGGGTCAGAACTAATCCCCTATCATGCCACATACAAACAGTACTAGAGACAGATAGCTCTTTCATTGGATGGCCTATCTTAAAATTTACTCCCATTCACAAAATCTTTATTGCTTATTATCTCTTCAGGTCTTTGTTGAGGGTAATTCTTTATGAAATTAGCCTTCTGTTTGGTAATATTAAAAAGATTTTGCAACACAAAGGGGACAATGGCATATTAAACTGCTCACCTATGAGTCATCACAAAAGACAAACTAGTACCTTCTAAGTAAATTAGTCCAAAAATAATTTTTTACCCTTAAAATACACTGATTGAATCCATAAACATGAGTCCAGAGGTATCTAAAGAAAGATCATGCTGGTGCAAGAGGGAAAGAGGAAATGCAGAAAATATGAGCATATTTTCATGAAAAAGGAGAAAATAAAGTATTTTTTCATAAAAAATGTTGCATGCAATAATAGTTTTAAAACATATAATTTGATATAAATATTTTGAGGAAAATAATACTGTTAGCATCAAATTCTTCCCCCAGCGCCCCTAATTCACATGGTGGGGAATATATTTCATGGATGACAATTTGGGAAGCACCATATTAACAGGAATCTATTTATACTACCTGAGAAACCAATGCAAATAAAGGACTAGGAAACACATTAAGGAATATTACATGGTTGCTCATAGACACATAAATTCAAGGTTAAATCAGAGCTTAAAAAACACAGTTGCTATACTCATGCCCAATAAGGCAGACATTAATGCTATCTCCTAATATTTTTACTTAGATAATAATTTGCTATTTTGGGTCAATTTTTAAAATTAAATTATACTTTTCCTATTGATCCAGAGATACTGGAAATAGGAACTATCATTTTAAAGGAAAATAAGGCATAGAACAAAAATAGTAATTAAAATATATGAAAAAGGGATGGTTTATTTTTTCATAGAATCAATAAGAAAAATATGTATATATAAGATACTCACAGTATTCTTCTGGCAAATGATTTCCTGAAAAAATAAGAAAAATAAGCATTAAAACAGAAAAGAAAGTCAAACATATTTAACACTTGGTAGAAAGAATATTATTTTGCTGATATTTTGAAGGAATCAAAGTATGAAAGGTAACATATAAATACAATCAAATAATCTATTAATATGCAAGATATTCAAGAGAGCATATTTAAAAAAAACTTTCTGTGGACTAGGAATGTATTTTGTGACTAATGATGTAGGAACAATGCTCTCCTGAGCTTGTGTCCTGCATCACTAATTTCCTTCTACATGTTTCTAACTGGATATCTTGTAGGCATGTTAAATCCAACATGCCTAAAACGGAACAAATTTTCCTTCCCATCCCCTCCCCACAAACTTTGTTTTTCCTAATTGCCCTGCTTTTGTGAATCATCCACCATCCTTTCAGGCACCAAGGTTCACAGACTTAGTCTCTTCAATGAACTCTTTTACATTCCTCATTTCCATATCCAATCAGTTGATGAGTATTGATAATTCAACCTCAACAACATATACATCTAACTTCTTGTCTACCAATTTTTATCATCTCTCACCAGGACAATTGAAATAATTTCCCAATTGACCCTCCCACTTCTAGTCTCTTGAATTCCGTCTCTTACGCACTTGCCAAATTGACATTTCTGAACATGTCACTCCTTTGTTCAAGAAGATCCAGTGGGTCTCAGTTCCCACCATTATAAAATACAAAAGTCTTTTTTTTGTTAGTTAAAGTCCTGTACAAATTGGCTCCAGTCTACCTTTCTAGAATTTCTGCATATTACTCCCCTTAATTCACTCTGCTCTCCAACTAAAATGACCTTCTTGCTCTTTCTTACAAATAATATATCTTTGCATCTTCATGACTTTATATAGATTGGTTTCTCTGAAGCCTAGAAGATCCTTATTATTCCCATTATATAGCTTCCTTCAAGGTTCAGCTCCAGGAAAAAGACTTCTTTATTTATTCAATACCTTATAGTATATTTATATGATTTTAAATATATGTAATATTCATTCAACAAATTGAATAGACTTTAAATACAATATCTGATTCATAGACAAACTGATTCCCACAATTGCTATTAGCCCTACCCCACTGTCCCCACCCAGAAATTACTTGGTAATTACCTTGTATCTAGAGGCAATGTGGAGTGATGATTAGAAAGCCAGCCTAAGAACAGGTAAGAGCTAGGTTCAAGTCTCAACTTAGGCAAAGACTGGTCAGCTCTCCAAGTTTTGTATCCCCATGTCCTAGTAAGCACCCGACACACAGCAGGTGCTTAATAAATACTTCCTGAATGTATGGATAAAACAGCCTCCATTCCCACTCCAGCTCCAGGTAAAATCCCACTTACTTATGTTTTGAGGGCCAATTCAAATAGAACTAGAACTTTCCTGAACCCCCCCCCACCATATTTAATGTGATTTCTCCTTCCTCTGAACCCTCCCCTCCCTACGTTCTGTTTACAGCTCTTACAGCACTTTTCACCCTCTACTTCTTATGATTATTCGCAGAAATTTATTATTCAGCTGCTCTCTCTCAAGACAGTAAGCTCCTATGATTCTATGAACACAATATAAAATTAAGGCTTGAAATATGCACACAGTAATTAAGTTTGGAGGCCTTTCTCAGTGTTGCTAATGGTTTCTCTTATCAAACTACCTTATGTCTACTCTGTATGAATTTTGTATGTACCTGGTTATTGATAAATTGTTTATTCTGTTAGAATCTGCTTGGGGCAGGGGTTGTTTTCTACTTTCTTTGTACTACTGGTACTTATTATAGTATATGGCATATCTATAAGCACTTAGGAAATCCTTACTGGGGCAAGTAGGTGGTACAGTGGACAGTGTTGGGCGTAGAGTCAGGAAGATGTATCTCTCTGATTTCAAATTTGGTCTCAGACACTTACTAGTTCTATGACTTTGGGCAAGTCACAACTTTGTTTGCCTCAGTTTCCTCATATGGAAAATGAACTGGAGGAGATGAAAAAAGTGAGATGGATTCCCCCTTTCAATCTTCCTCAAAATATGTCTCCCCACTAACCCTGCCTTTACTCCCCTCTAATAACTGATTTTAATGGGTGAACCTCTTCCCTTGGGGAAAGAGAGAGAAATCAGCTCTCTTCCTCTTCCAATATGACAAGGAAGTCAATTTAAGATAACTGACAACTTAATTCTAACAAATTGTGGTTAGGGGAAGATAAGAAAGGTGTCTGGAGATTGAAGTCTATAGGAAAGAGGGTAAAGGAAGTCCTTCTCTGTTTAAAATATCTTTTCCCTCCTTCCAAAGTTGAGAGACTCAGGCTTGCCAGCCTGGTCTCTAAGAGGTTCATGGTTTTGTTACCCCTGGTCTATCACAATAGAGCCAATGTCTAGACCCAGGGTGTCACAGGAGCTGTATGAGATCTTCTTATGCCGTTCTTATTCTTCTCAGGTTCTGCCACAACTCTTGGTATCTTTGGGGGGAAATGGTGGTTAAATTCAACGAGGGATTTTTGAATAGCTCAGGAGAGAAATCTCTGATCAGACTGTCACCTTGGCTGTCACAAGATAGAGAGATCAACTGCTTCATCTTGGAATCTCTCTTCCCTCATCATTCCAAGTGTCCTCATCCATCCCCCACTGGGGATGTAAACCTTTGTGTGTCTTCTAGGCTCTGTCCTTCAAAGTCTCTGGATCATTCCTCTCTCACAGGTCACACAGGTAGATAAGAGACAAAGTAAACTCATGTTCTCTGACCTCAAAGCCAACATTCTTTCTACTGGGTCTTACTGCCCAGCTATTTAGTTATTTCAGTGGTATCTGATTCTTTGTGACCCCATTTGGGATTTCCTTTGCAAAAATAATAGAGTGGTTTACCATTTCTTTCTCCAGCTCATTTTATAGATGTGGAACCTGAGGCAAAGAGGTGTAAATGATTTTCCCAGGGTCACACAGCTAGTAAGTGTCTGGGGCTGAATTTGAACTCAGGAAGATGAGTCTTCCTGACTAGGCCTGGTGCTCTGGCTACTGCACCAACTAGCTGCTCTCATCATCCAATAGAAGGCTCTAGATATGTGTGAATATATTTATATTTCTATACTTCATGGGTCCATGATTTTACTCATGTGGATGCTCCTTCCAAGCTTCAATAGATGGTTTAATGGAGAGTTTTCATTAAAAAAATTCATAACTTGATTACTAATTTTGATAAGCTTCCTGGATTTAGCTAGGCTGGCTCTCAAACACAATCTATGTCAAGGACCCTATACTTGGAACCTTACACACGTTGGTAGGCTTCTGTTTGGCTGGCTCAGCCCTGGAGAATCCACAGTCATTTCCAGAAGAATGAGGCAGCAAACTAAGACTTCAGAAGAAACCCATATACATGTATTCATATATATGACACCAGGATCAAATGTAACTCCTTAGGCTAGTTTTTAAAGCCCTTCATTACATGGTCCATTTCTACTCTCCAAGTTTTTCTTACATCTTACTATCTTCCATGTACTCGGAAATCCAGTGGCACTACACACCCTGCTATTCCTTGCACAAGACACATTCCTTCCTCTATATATTTGTACTACTTGTTTCCCAGGCCCCCTCGGGTCTCCATGGCTTAGTCACCTTCTTTGGCTTACTTCAGGTCTTGGCTAAAACTCCATTGTTTGCAAAAAGCTTTCTCCAATCTCTCCTAATCTTCTCATCTCCCCTCTGAACTATCCCCAAGTTATCATTTCTTTTATTTGTACACTGTTCGACCGAAAGCTCCTCGAGAACAGGGACTAGTTTTTTCTATCTCCACATAGTGGCTGGGAAAGGGTCTGGCACATAGTACATACTTTATCAATGCTGACTTGTCTTGATTATAGGTATATTTATGAGTAATATACATATGTAGGTATATAATATCATTAGTGCTTTTCTTTTTCTTTTTCCCTGCTATTATGATTTAACCACACAGAATTGGTGGTCTTCTACAGCCATCAATAGGACAATGTTTTTTATTGATTTATTTTTTTTTTAAATCTTAGCTTTTTTCTTGGAATCAATATTGTATTGGTTCCAAGAGAGAAGAGCGGTAAGGGCTAGGCAATAGGGGTTAAGTGACTTGCCCAAGGATCATACAACCAAGAAGTGCCTGAGGTTACATTTGAACCTAGGACCTCCCCCACTTCTAGGCTGGCTCTTAACCCACTGAGCCATCTAGTTCTCCTGACAGTGTTTTTTATTGGAAGGTAAGAGGTTCTCAAGCTTCCCCAACATGCTGTCTAATTTGCCACCATCTCCTATTGCGATAGAAATGGCAATGGAAGTAGAAGACATGGTAGCTTTGGTGATAAATGGGTGAGTTGAAACCAGTCCTCTCACCTACACATGAGCTCAAATTACTGACACACCCTGGCAGAAAAAAACAATTCGAGATTGGTTAAATTTTAACATTTCCTAAAGAATTACTAGGCTGAGATAATCTTCTCAGACCTCTCCTTTATCTTCTTCCTGACATTTTATATATTACAGAATGAAGAAAGTAAGTATATTTAGACAATTCACATAATAATCTACCTAACCAGTATCAAATGATAGTTAGGTTGTCTTATATTTTGAAGAAGTTAAAAGGAAACAAATTGTTCTCCTTGAGCACAAATAGTTTATCAACAGCTCTTGGTAGTCTCTAAGAACGTGGCTATTCAGCAGCTCTTCTACTTACTGGGACATAATTAAAAACAGATAACATTCTGGGCATTTTAACTGAGTACCAAAAAAGGAGTGCATGCTACAGAGCATGTCACCAAGACCTTAGAAAGAAAGTCTAGAAACTGCTCAGGTAGAAAAACAGTTCAAAGTTAATTTGTACTAATCAGCTAGAAAGAAAAAAAGGAGGAAGAAATTAGAAACATAAATGCTAGGCTTTACAACACTGAATTGTATAAATAACCTTGAGCTAAATAAAAGATCTCATAAAAACTGTTATCTAACAAGTCTATAAGTGAAATGACAAAAACAGCAGCTAGAGACCTCAACACTATCCACTTCCACAAATAACACTTGAGTGGTAGTGAGTGAAAATTCATGGATTGCCATAAAACCTGATTCATTTTTTAAAGCTCTCTTCCAAGTCCTTCCTCTATAAAACGAGTTAAGAGGGAGCAACTGCATCTAGCATAAGTCAAAGAAAAGCATTAATTTATTTATTAAGCAACTGCCATGGACTAGGCCTTGTATTATGCACTGAGGATATAAAAAAAAAGGGGGGGGGGAAGAAATTATTTCCTAGTGCCTCTTATCTAATGCTTTCCCTCTGTTAGTTATTTCCTATTTATCTTGTATATTCTGGTTATCTCTTCAATTTGACTGTGAGTTCCTTGAAGGTGCGGACTTTCATTTGCCTCTTTTTTTACTCCTATTGCTTACCACAGTGCTTGGCATATAATAGGCACTTAATAAATACCTATTGATGGATAGAAAATAGCTCCTGCTCTCAAGGAGTTCATAGTCTAATGGGAGAGACAAATGCAAACAACTACATACAAAGTATATATATATATATATATATATATACACATATATATGCATATATATGTGCATATATATATGATAAATTGGAAATAATCAACAGAGGGGAAAATATTAGAATTTAAGAGTGATTGGTAGGGCAGCTAGGTAGTATAATGGATAGAGCAGCAAGCATGGAGGGGGGAACCTGGGTTTCTCTATTGGCCTCAGATACCTCCTAGCTGTGTGACCCCAAGCAAGTCACTTAAACCCAAATGCCAAGCCCTTGCCACTCTTCTAAGACAGAAGGTGAGGAATTTAAAGGGGAAAAAAGTGATTGGCAAAGGATTTTGTAGAAGATGGAATTTTAGTTGAGACTTAAGGGAAATCAAGAATTCCAGGAGATGGAGAAGAAGGAGAGCATTCCAGGCATATCCAGCACCAAAATACAGAGTCAGAGTCTTGTGCAAGGGACAGCATGGAGTCTTGGGTCTTGGGACCAATAGTTAGGGGAGGATTGGAAAGGTAAGAGGAAAGATAGCAAGTTCAGTTTTAGAGATGCTAAATTTAAGAGGTCTACAGGATATCTGCCTTGAGTCCAACAAGCAGTTGGAGATATGACTGTATCTAGAAGAGGGCTATACAATAAGTAGATCTGAGAAGCATCAGCATCAAGATGATAATGAATCCATAGGAGGAAGAAGAGAAGATCTCAAATTAGAAGTTGCATGGCTGCTAAAATGACAGATTACCAGATGTGGATACATTTCACAGTTGTTCTAATCACAATCAAGGGTCAAGAAGTGATCCATGAGAACAAACAATTGTTCATTAATATGAAGCATTAAAAAAATTAAGCAAATGTTCATTAAAGCCAGAAAAGTAGCTTTTGATGCAACTCAACACATCTTCCTATTCCTTTTTACTTTGTTTTCATGGTACTGTGGTGGCTGCTATAATTACAACTTTACATACATCTCATATAGCACCTTTCAAGTTGGGGCTAGGACAAAAGGAAAAGCAGTTCTAAGAGGAGTAAGGAGGGGAACTAGACACCACCGAGAGGGCATTAACAGAGTGTATTATTAGAAAAACTTTTTTGCTTTGACTGAATCAATATCACCAAACACATTTCCTTCAAGTGTTCCACATTTTCACCTGCGATTACATAGTTGCATGCCTCACTCAGGGCAGTGGACAGTCGCATGCCAGGCCTGGAGTCAGGAAGCCTCATCTTCCTGAACTGAAATCTGGCCTCAGACACTTACTTATTAGCTCTGTGACCCTGGGCAATTCATTTAACCTTGTTTGCCTCAGTTTGCTCATCTGTAATGAGCTGGAAAAGGAAATGGCAAACCACTCCAGTATCTTTGCCAAGAAATTCCCAAATGGGGTCATGAAGACTCAGATACAACTGAAAATAATTGAACCACCACATGCCTCACTTAAATAAAATAGAGTTGCTGAAAAATGGATCATGAAATTAACTTCTATAAAGTTGACCACATTTTCTTTTACATATATATGACACATATTAGCTATGTGACTGGGGACAAGTCATTTAAACTTTCTGCCTTAGTTTCTCCAATGTATAATAGAGATAATAAAAGCACCTACTTTCCAGGGTTGTAATAAGGAACAAATGAGCTATTTGTATAGTGCTTATTTTAATGTTTGATACATGTTAGTTGCTTACTAAATGTTTGTTTCCTACTAAGGGGATACTCATCAATTAGGGAACAAGTTATAGTATATGAATGTGATGGAATACTATTGTGCTATAAGAAATGACAAAGGAGATGCTTTCAGAAAAACCTGGGAAGACATATGAACAGATGCAAAGGGAAGAGAGCAGAACTAGAAGAACAATGTACCTAGTAACAACAATAGTGTAAAGATAATCAACTGTGAAAGACTTAGCAACTTTGATCAAATCAAAGGCCTACCACAATTGCAAAGGATTTCTCCAAAGAGAACTGATGTCTTTTTCTCCTTCACTTTTTCTTGTTCCCCACCCTGCGGAGAACATGGCTAATTTCTTTTGCATGGCATTGTATTTTTTGCTCTTTTGTATTGTATTTGGTTTTGTGTTTCTTTTTTTTTTTCTAAATGGGAAAGGGGATATGAGGGAAGAAAGATTAATTAAATGAAAATAAAATTGAATTAAAAAATAAAAATTACAATACTTTACAATAAATGGTTTCTTATGTCAACATTTAGCACTATAACAGGACATTAAATACATCCATCAGACCCTGTTTTACTGTGTGCAGTATAAACTTTTTCTTTTTATTTGACAAACTGATGAACCTAGTTCTAGCAAAATGAATAAGAGGAAGGAAGGGGGGGCAGGAGGATGAAAAGGGTCATAATTCTAAATGCAGACAATTGCAACTTTAACCTTAGAAATATTAAAAAGTCTTTAGACAGCCCTTTTACATATATCAGATATTTCCTGATGTGCATCATCATCCATCAGCTGGTTGGTCAATAAACATTTATAATGTACCTAGTATATGCCAGGAACTGTGTTAAGCACTGGAGATACACAGAAAAGCAAGAGATAGACCCGGCCCCCAAGGAGCCCACAGTCTAATGGGAGAGATAACATAGGGGCAACTGTACAAGTTATGTACAGGATAATTGGGAGATAATCAACAGAGAGAGGGAACTGGTACCAAGGGGATTGGGAATAATTTCTTATAGAAGGTGGGATTTTAGCGCTATGTCTTCAAGGAAGCCAGAGATCACAGGGGGGTAGAGAGGAGAAGAAAACATTCCAGGTGGTCGTGGTGGTGGTGGGGACAGTCAGTGAAATTCCCCAGAGTTAGGAGAAAGTGTTTTGTTTGAGGACAAGTAAGGAGGCCACTCTCCCTGGATTGCAGAGAACTTTGCGGGGTTTGGGGGAAGAAGAACTATGATGTCAGAAGACTAGAGAGGTGATGGGGAGGTTATGAAGGGTTTGAAAACCCAAGGTGTTTATAATTGATCCAAGAGGTAATAAAGAGCCCCGGGAGTATACTCCAGTAAAGGAGTGAGGTAGACATGCAACAAGCAAGGAGGGAGGAAAGCGACATGGGCAGACTTGAACTTTAGGAAACAACACTTTGAGTTGAGTCAGGGAAAAACAGATATACATACATCCCAATTCCTAATTCCAATCCCTTTTTTGGCACTTCCATGGTTCAATGAGGATTTACTTTCATGATTCAATTGGGGAATCTACTAATACTAAATTATAAAAAAGTTAGTATTTACAAAGGGTGAGACTTTGCATACCAGGGTACTCTTTCTTGCAATTATCTCTTTTCTATAAGAAACTCATAAAGCAAGTAAAAATCTGATCACTTCTATAATAAATGTAATAAACGAAAGACTGTGTAGTAACTTCTGGTCAAGTGCTATGTTGAAGTAACAACTATTGATATTACTAGAATAATTTGAGTATGTTGATATAGCAGTGATATGGAGAAAGGAAAGCAAACCCTGGGAAGCCCCTGGGAGTGCAGAGAAATGGGGAGAGGGTGTGGATCAAATGATTCTGGGGTGCCATTTGAAAAAGTGCCAAAAAGAATTTGATGAAATCTTCATTAAGCTAAAACCAGATCCATTTGTGCAAACTAGAATTCTATAAAAAAATTTAAGTTAAACTCCAATCTGTCCTAGTTGTTTTATTTTAAGCTAAATATAAAGGAAGTGAAACATAAGGAAAGGAAATGGAAGTCCAAAGACCAAAAGAAATTAGAAAGCATTTCTGTGTAAAAGAGCTCTCTAGAATCTGGTTTGTTTTTTTTTTTCCCAACAAAAGGGAGGTTGAAAAATTCAGTTGAAGAATGAGCTGATATGTAAAATTACTATTACCAAGGTCAGTAATCTTCTAATAAGTGGCAGTCTTTTACACAGTTTCTTTATCTGTCAAACTGTGCGTGTGTTGAATTAAATGTTTTCTATGAAACATTTTTATGTTTCACTTCTAGTTCCAAGTCGATGTTCCTTTAGGTGTGCCCCAAGCTAGAACTGAACTCATGTATTTTTGGACCAATTAGGGCCAAATAGACAGTGTTGTGACTAGAAGACTGGGCTTGGAGTCAGGAATATTTGAGTTCAAATCTAGCCTCAGACACTTGCTAGTTGTGTGACCCTATTCAAGTCATTTAACCCCCATTTGATTTAGTCCCTCATCTGTAAAATGGGAAGATACTGGAGAAGGAAATGACCACTCTAGTATTTTTGCTAAGAAAACCTCTTGGATAAAATTCTAGAGGATTACATAGAGTTGTACATGACTAAGCAGAAGAAGAGGGAGGAGAAGGTAGAAGAGGAGAAACAACAACAACAATAACCACAACAATAACAAATTATAGACCAGTGGTATCATATTCAAATAGAAACTAGGCCACTAGTCTGTACATAAAATTCCCTGTGGCCACACATTGACTTAGTTTTAAAGTGTAATATTATTTGTTTTGTATTTTTAGTTTTTTGCTAAATATTTCCCAAATACATATTAATCTGGTTTAGGTTACACTCCATTTATGGCTCAACATCCTATCCAATAACAATGTCTCTCAATATCAGTGTTTATATATTTGATTTTTTTCAGTCATTTTATAACTATATTTCAATGTAATTAGTTTATTTGGTAATATGTAGGATCTCTCCCCCTCCGTCCATATATATGTATATCATGAAGTATTAAAATTTTTCATTATTAATACAATGCAGTACTAGAAATAGAACTTTGAATTTAACCTGATGAGGAATATGAGAGTCTCCAATTAATCTCTACTGATTGGACACCAGACTTAAATTCTCAATAAAGTCACATTTTGTTGAAATAAAAAATATAGATAATATTAGTTGGACAAAGAAGGTTCGTTTTTTTCTAAAGACAAATAGGAGTTCTGTTCATTAACTGGGTTTGGAGGAGCACCAAAATTGCTAAGAGCTGCTAGTCTGTAAAAGCATTAATTTAAAGATAATGCAGAACATTGAGAGTTGTTCTTCCATGATTGACTACAAGCCAGACTTCTCTGGGTAATGATTAGTGCAGTCAGTTAGAGTAAGGACTTTAGCCTTAGTATATACAATTCAGTTGATTAGTCAAGGAGAATATAAATAACTGCAGAGAAACTCAGTGAAATGTTTTTTGTTTGTGTTAATGAAGTGACTTTTCATGCAGTGCTTCAAGGAAAAAAAAATAGTGCTTGAGTCCTTGAGTGAAGAAAAATCTAACATAATTATTATATTTTAGCTCAGACTTAGTCACCATAAACCACTACACAGTATTGATCCCTATGCAGAGAAGTAACCTGTGCTACATTTATACTCTAAAGATAAAACGAACACAGAATCTATTTAAATGTAGCAAGAGACAGATACTTTCTCTTAGAGTCCTCTATACTCCTCTCTGGTCACCATTACAGCCAATCAAGAAAAAGAAACTAAAAACATCTTATCATTAGTTAACAATGTTATATATGCCATCTTTATTGACAGAAGAGCTACAGTAGCATTTCTCAGAATCTATGAGTGTCTGATGATAGGGATAAAGGTGGAAATCAGGACGGCAATTTCTTTTCCCTTTTAATATACAAAGAAGATCATATGAAGAGTCATAAGGGGGTTCAATTTTAGAGCTGAAATTGTTTTGTGTAGCAAATAAAAAGGGACATCACCGTTATTATTTTACTCCAGTGGACACTGCTAGATTACAATCTCTCTCATAATTGCCTATCCCCATCCTTTCTTATTATCAGATGCTCCTTTTGCACCTCATTTCATTAACATCTAGTTTCCAGCCTTCCTCTCCAATTCTGAACTTATTTACGAAGGCATTAAATTCCTAATTCAAAACTGATGAGATGCAATTATCGTTTAGCTACCACACTGTCCATTTAAATGTACGTTTGATGTTTATTTTGTAGACAAAAAATACCCATCTTTTTGTGGTCCTGTCAATTATTCCTCAAGAATTTGCAAATGTTTTTATTTTTAAAAATGCCAACTCCTCTGTGCATTCCCTCAGGGACTTTGCTGACACTGGGAATCCTCTCCTCTTTGGCATCAACCAGCAGATCAAAACAAAACCGGCCCAGTCTGGTTACACACATTCTAGGCTTTTCAGTAATTATCATAAGTAAGGCTCGATATATAATACAGTAACTATGGAGGACGTGGTTCTGACTCTGATCTTGTCCTCATGAGAAGAGAAAGACAGCTATTGTTTTAGTCTGTCCTTTTCACGTTTTTAGTTAACAACCATATCTTGTCAATAAAAAGTTGGTCCTCTTTCAGGTCCATCTGTCATTCTCTATCCTGCCACTAGATGGAAAGAAAACTAAAAGTCGGTCTAAACCCAAATATGGTAAAAATGAAAACAAGACCATATTTCAGAAGGAGAGGTCATGTTGAACCTTTAGCACCCTAGGGGTCGGGAGATGGGGGGGATGGGAAAGTCCTTTAAATAACATATCACTGCAAATCTCTCCACTCAGAAACTTTAAAAGGCTAGAATGACATGCTTTTTGATGACTAATAATATTTTTCAATATTGAACTGAATCACTGAGAAATCCCACTGACAAGAAAGTGAATATATCACTAAGGGGAAAAAAGGGAAGAGGGAGAGCAGAAGGGATAGGGTAGAAAAGAGATCACGAAGATGTCTAGGTTCACTAGGCTTACTAGTAAGGTCAGTGTCTAGATGGATAGAAGGCAGTTGTTATTTCAGTGCCTGGATTTATAGCCTCCTGTGAACAGTGATGGCAAATTCTCTATGTTTCACACATGTTATTCAATTTTTGATAACAGTTTCCACCTGTAGAAAGTCTTTCAGTGAGAAATAGTATTAGTTAGTGTCAGATGTGCCAAATGAAGACCCCATTAATGACCTCATATTTGTATGGGAACCTTCCCTATCCAGTCACTTTTTCCCCCCAACCCTTTCTCATTCCCTCCCCTTATCTTCTCTCTTAGTATCAATTCTAAGACTGAAGAATGGCAAGGCAATCTGTGTTATTTGCCTTGCCAAAGGTCACATAGCTAGGTTCATTATCTCTCTCTTTAAAAACTCTCACCTTCCATCTTAGAATCAATACTATGTATTGTTTCTAAGTCAAAAGTGCTATAAGGACTGTAAAAATGGAGCTCTGAATCCCAGACTTCAATCCCCAGAAGTCCTTGGTATTTCCCAAAATTTCCTATAATCTCACCTGAGTCTCCTCCTGAGTGAGATCACAATTAGTATTTAATGGGCTCTCTCTTCCTCTACTCGGACATTGCAAGATGTAGTGAGTAAGTAAGCTGTGAATGGGCTTATTAGCCCTAGGCATGTGGTTTATTTTTTTGTATCCTTGATTTCTAATAATCTTAATAAACTTCATAAAATATAATACTTTTATTACTAGAAACTAATTTAATTTTTATAGTAAATGGTAATCACTAGATTGGATGAGAACTTCTGAAATTTTTTTTAAATCTTTTTTTTTTAAAAGATAGCCTAGATAATGTTTTTTAAGCCACATTTCTCCAAGGTTTTTCAGCAAAGTCTCTTGACTCAGCTTCCTCCTGTTGCCTGCTTGCCTGCTATCCACTCCTGCCTGCATTCATCCGCTCCAGACCTTCTTGATCCAGATCGCTCACTTAGTCCCGGCCCTGCCTGTCTGGCTCCTGCTCTGGCTCCTGCTCCTGTTCTAGCCCCTGGCCCAGCCCTAGCCCTGGTCTGGCCCCAGCAACGCTGGCCTCTGACCTAGATCACTTATCACCTCAGGCCCAGCCGAGGAGAAGGAAGAAACTTTTCCAAACAGGAAGTTACAAGCATGGCTTATTTAAAAGGATATCTTTTGAATGCACTGATTCTGTTACTTATCTCACCTGAGATTCAGGAGAGAAATTCATCTCCCTGCAACTCTTTGGTGCAATTTGAGATTCCTAAAGCCCACCCTCACTATGGGGGAGCAGCTCAGTGAATTGAGAGACAGGCCTAAAGACAGGAGGTCCTGGGTTCAAATCTGACCTCAGATACTTCCTAGCTGTGTGGCCCTGGGCAAGTCACTTGAACCCCATTGCCTACCCCTTACCAATCTTCTGCCTTCTGACAATAGGCATCTAAATGGATAAAAACCAAGCAACATTAAAGAGACTGGAGGTTATATTTTTAAGGCATTTCAGACTGCAATATTTTATAAAAATCTCTGTATTCTATTGTATTTTGCTGATTGTTTTGTTTAAGATTTATTTTTGTTGGTTTCAAGTTCATATATTAATGCATTCACTACTATTCTGTTACACTGAATCATTTTAATGTACTGAGTTTTAACTACTGTTATATTCTGTTGCTTTTCCCCTATAACTATACTGAACAAATATTATTGAATAAGCCTATATAAAAACAGCCCTTTTTTCTCTTTTGAATTTGTAAATTGTCACCTAAAGGGTGGATAGACTTCATTAAAAAACTGGTTACGATTGTATAACAACCTTTGGAAAATTTAATAAGTTTTATCTAGATATCTCAAATTGATTTTAAGGGGTCTTTTAGACATGATTTTCCAACAACTCTGGTCATTTTCCTGTTTCTAATAGGAGGTACAGTCCATTTTAGTAGCTGAAGTGAAATATAATTATAAACCTCACCTCCCACATTTATAAAAATGTGAATGAATGTGACATCACAATCTCATATCAAAGGAGCTGGGAAGTTAATCTCAGGGCATTGTACCTGTCTCGATGATTCCCAAAAGAGGAGTATCTCTCATTTATAACTCTTCAGCTCACTTTACCAAACATCAACAGTACAGAGGTTTGGGTTTTTCCTTGACTCCTCTGCCACAATTTTTAATGATATCTAGTTTTCTTGATGATGTTCTAGACCCAAATAAGTTTTACTTTGTTTAAAAATATGTTTACCACGGTTGAAAGATTTGCTACGTCTGTAAAAATTGTGACAAATATTCATCAGTTCATAGGCTTTTAAAAATGCCATACAGCAACTTTTGTGACATATGGTAGTGGATTTGTTTGCTATTGTAATTAATTGGGCTATTGAGAATTTGGGGGATTTTGAACTACTGTTCTTTCTAAAAAAATGTTACCTTGTAAAAATTCATTTGCTTGTACTCACAGTGGATCATGGCCAGGTATGAAGAGGAAATGGATCTCATTTTTGGTGAGAAACCTTGTATTCTATATTTTCTTAGCTGAAACAGTATGTCAATGATTATAAGCTATATTTTTGAATTTTAAAACTCTTTTATTATTATATTTTTCTTGCATGTGCAATATACTATTTCAGTTTTTTCTCTCCTTTTTTATATTTGAAGCACATGTCACCAGTATTAAGATTTTCTTTAACTTTTTTGATTTGCAGTAATACAAGTTTAAAATATATTTGCTATAATGTCAATGCATGACCCAAAAACTTGAGACTGTAAAAATGAAGCCACTAATTGTTTTAAAAAAATTATGGGACTTTGCTTAATGATTCTGTCTGATTCCAGGACAAGACATACAAAAGAGCCATTGCACAGGGCCAAAAAAGCACAAAGCTAAACCTGAATTGTGCCAAAAGAACACACAGGTCAAAAAAGAAGAAAACAATTCAGGTAGGAATGATGCACTTATAAGACAATACAAAGGACTTGAACCTAGTGTGAAAATCGAGGTTGTGATGCTTAACATACATTAAGACATAGACCATCCTTGTATCTACATTCTTTGTGAAAATACTTACAGACAAGTATCTCAAATTTGGCTCCTACCTGGCTCCTATAATCTGGTCCCTATTCTGTCTTTCATAATGTGGCAACTTTCTGTAGTCCTGGCTACTGACTGGGTAAATGCATCATTGCTTATATCATTTTAATTGGGCCCTGATTCAAGGACCTGTTATAGGTTTATTTTTACTTTACTTAGAATTTTTACACATATGACTTTGATAGTCTATATTTTACCCAGAAATAATCTTTTTTTATTTGGATTTTTCTGATTTTTTTTTTTAATTTCTCCTGCCAATTGATTCAAATACCTTATAACTCAGCCATGAATCCCTAAGTGATCCCTTTGTTTTTCAATCACCCTCTTGGGGGGGGGGTGTAAAAATTATTATTATTTTAAATTGCAAAGTTTAAATTCCTTTTGAGAGTAATTTTAGGTTAAGAAACATGCTACCTTTCCACATCCAGAAACTGAACTGTTTGGAGAAGACACCATGAAGATGCCTCCACAGACCACACGAGAAGATCCAGAGTGAACTTTGGGATGTAGTGATCTGAACTGTGTGGGGTTTATGTATATACTTTCGTGCCAAGGGGGACTGCCCCCTAACAGGCTTTTTGTCAATGCATCTAGCAATTATTTGTTTTGTTCTCTTTTCCTTTTACCTACAAATTATTGCAGTCTTTAAGTTGATTATGTTTCCATGATCCTTTTGGGGAAACTGGTTTCCCAATATGATCATGGGGGATATATAAAAATGTAGATTTGGACCCCAGACTTCAATCCCCAGAAGTCCTTGGTATTTCCAAGAATTCTCTATAATCTCACCTGAGTCTCCACCTGGGTGAGATCACAATTAGTATTTAATGGGCTCTCTGCCTCCCATGGGCTCTCTCTTCCTCTACTTGGACATTGCAAAATATAGTGAGTAAGCTGTGAATGGGCTAATCAGCCCTAGGCTGGTTTATTATTTTGTATCCTTGATTTCTAATAATCTTAATAAACCTCATAAAATATAATACTTTTATTATTAGAAACTAATTTAATTTTTACAGGACTCAGCTAAGAGGGTTAAGTGACTTGCTTGTGGTCACCACAGCTAAGAAGTATCTGAGGTCAAATTTGAATCCAAGACACCTTCCCCCATCTCCAGACCTAGTTTTCTATCCATTTAGCTACCTAGCTGTCCCCTGCTTTCATTATCTCTTAATGAATTGCTTTAAGCAATATCTTCTTTTACATCTTATTACTAATGGACCCTAAGGACTCCATTCTGGATTTTTGTTTTTCTAGTCATCAAACATATCTGTTGGATTTCCAAGTGAAGCTCATATAAATAACTATTGATTTTTGCATGCATGTCAAACTGACAAAAGTCATGATTTTCAAATATAGAAACTGCTGTGATTTAATAGGAATCCAAAGTACTGGTAAAGTGGAAGGCATGTAAACACTGAAACAGAGATGTACCTTCAATGACTGAAGAGAATCTGAATTGGTGTCACAGTAGAGAATGATATTGTTGGCCATGCTGAAGCTCTCCCTCACCCCAAGATGGTAAAACAAGGAAGGCTGTCGGAAAGCATCACTCATCTCGACCACAGCGATATCTGAAAACAGAAAACAGATGAGCCACAGTTTTGTCAAAAGGTGGCATGAAATCATGCCTCACTGGCAGTTTCAACAACTCAGTATTTCAAAGAGGAAATGAAGAAATGATAGGGATTTTCCCCCTCTCTTTTATGTTTGAATTTTGAATGCAAAATTCTCTCAGGAAGTGGTTACACATTTCTAAAACATACTTATATCTCTTAAACAAAAAAAATATTATACTGAAAAACAGAGAACAAAGATAATGGCAGAAAGTGGGTATACATTTTTCCTTTAAGAACAATATAGCAAAAAGCAATCAAATGTTATGTGATGAAAGGCAAAGCCAAAATACTGCACAGAGAAATTGCTGAAAAGTAGAAGATGGCTGAATTTGGCAGCCATTTCATAAATGCAATGATGAAGTTAAAGCTAGCTCTGGTGATTGAGAAACAAATGTGTGTGCAAACAGTAGGCAAGGAAGACTGCAAAGTGTTTGCAAAAGTTAAAAAAAAAGAAGTGATTAAAAAGATTAACTGCATTTCTTTCCTATTGGAATTTAGAGGAGTTTTCTTTGGGAAAAGCAGCTATAGAGTTTTCTTCTAGGGTCTATATATTGAAAATTAATATGGGAGAAATGACTCATTTTAACTTTAACCACATTTACCATCTGTCCCTTGCACCCACTTATTTCTTCTTCCCACTGATATCAACCCCTCAGAGTCCACCAAAATGTTTAAAATTAAGAGACAACAAAAACAGTGGCTTAAAAAATTACCAAAATTAGAGACATAAATGTAAAGAAGAAGGAAAACAATAAAAGCAAAACAGCAGAAAACAAATCAAGAAGAGAGTTATTTCCCAAGAAGTGATACTTGGAATTTTATGCAAAATTGAATGCTAGAATACTGGTGGTGGGGGAGGGAGAATTCTGAATAAGCAGTATTGCTGGGCCCTTAAAATAAACAATCCAACCAGAAAAAAAAAAGACAGAAAAGAGTATTCATTAGTTTGCTTGTTCCAAAGTGTGAGGCAGAAACATATTTGTCCCAAGTGTTATTTGGCATCTAGAATATCAATGAAGTGTAACTATTTATCTTTATAATGAAAATAGGTATATAGTACTGTAACTCAAGAATCAATTCTATTTCTTTTACCAACTCAGAAAAGACACTAGTTCTTCTCAATTCCTTTTTTAAAAAGAAGTATTTGGTGGCAGCTGGGTGGCTCAGTGCATTGAGAACTGTGTCTTGAAATGGAAGATCTTGGGCTCAAATGTGACTTCAGATACTTCCTAGTTTTTTGATCCTTGACAAGTCACTTAACCCTCATTGCATAGTCCTAACTGCTCTTCTGCCTTGGAACCAATAGACAGTATTAATTCCAAGACTGAAGGTAAGGGTTTAAAATAAAAAGAAGAAAAAAGAAAAAAAGAGGTATGTTACCAGCCCCTTTATCTTATTTTATTTTTTTAAGTTTTGGAAATTTTTACTTAATTAATTTAGAATATTTTTCCATGGTTACAAGGTTCTTGTTCTTTCCCTCCCCTATCCCCACTTTTCTCCCATAGCTGAAGCACAATTTCTTTGGGTTTTACATGTGCCATTGATCAAGACCTATTTCTATATTATTGACATTTGCTTTAGGGTGATCATTTAGAGTCTACATCCCCAATCATGTCCCCATTGACTAATGATCAAGCAGTTGTTTTTCTTCTGTGTTTCTATTCCCACAGTTCTTTCTCATAAGTCCCTCCGAATTGTCCTGGATCATTGCACTGCTGTTAGTGTTACTAGTCTTCTTAAAGGAATGTCATGGCAGCAAGCCTTATGGTTGGTTACTACCACCGGTTACTTTTGTAGGATGAAATAAATCACTGTATATAACATGAATCTTTCTAGTATTGCAATGAAGCTCTGTAAGCATTTGTCAAAATATTTGTGCACCCTCTAAACAGAACGTGTTATATTCATGTATATTCATAATATATTCAGATGCTCTTTGGCAAATGAAGTTGATGAAGATCTGCTTACATGAAAAATCTATACAGGATATTGATCTAGAAATTTTCTATCCTCTAATATTATTGTAACACATAATATTGTATATTATGTAAGATATATATGATATAAAAGACAAAATAAAAATGTAATAATATTATTCCCTTTAGGGGGACAGCTAGGTGGAGCAGTAGATGGAGAGCTCAGTCTAGTTAGGAAGGCCCGAGTTCATTTTTGGATTGTGATACTTATTTACTGTGTGGCTCTGAGCAAGCCACTTAACTTCTGTTTGCCTTAGCTTTTTAATCTATAAATAATACTCAAAGCACCTACCACCCAGGATAATTGTGAAGATCAAATGAGATAATAATGGTGAAATACTTAGCATAGTACCTGGCACATAGCAAGTGCTAGCTAAATGTTAGCTATACTTATTATTTAAGGGCAGCGAGGTAGAGGTATAGCAATGGATAGAGCACTCAGCCTGGAGTCAGGGAGCCCTCAATTCAAATCCAGCCATTAGCTGTGTGCCCCTGGGCAAGTCATTTAATCTGATTTGCCTACAGCTCTTCATCTGCAAAATGAGGCAGAGAAGGAAATGGCAAACCACATTAGTGTTTTTGCCAAAAAAATCCCAAATGGGGTCATGAAGAGTCACATACAACTGAAACAACTAAGCAGTTATAACTGATGCTCTTAAAGCAGGGGTGTCAAGCATATTCCTTGGGCAATATTCCCAAATGTGGCCTTAACTTGATTAAAATGTATTTGGGAAATATTTAACAAAATAGAATAAAAATCTAATGAAACACAGAAAACATTACATTTTTAAAAACTGGATGAATATCACTGGCAAGGATCCTTAAGCAAATATTATTGGCTACTCTCAGCTAGTACCAGTATTAGTATTTCTTTTTGAGTTTGACACTATTTTCTTAGAGAGTTTGCTAGGGCAGGGAGAGGTTAAATGACTTATTCAAGATCACACAATCTATAATAGTGAACACTTGAACAGAGGTCTTCCTGTCTCCTAGACTACAATGCTGCCTTTCACTTGTTTATCCACATGTCATTGATTTTCACTTGGGCAAGGCCACTGTTTGACTTGCCCTGGTTCAATAAATGACCAATGAAGCATAAAATTACGCCTCTCTAGATAAGTAATTAGGGTATAATAAATCCTTAAAAACTAATAACTGAAAACTATAGTGACTAATGCAATGTAGTCATAAAATGTCAGCAATAGGGACCCTTGACTTCCTCTTTTTTCCCCTTCACAGTACAGATCTGTTACCAGATAAATATTTCTTACCTGTTTTAGGTTTTTATCAACTGAATCATTTCTCCAGGATCGTAAGTGCTAATTTATAACATTAATAGCCAAAATGTCTGGATCAAGGGTTAAAATCAGTATGACTCAGGACAATTTCCCATAATAGGAGATAATGAAAAGCTTTCTGGGTTTTGTGCAGGTAGAACTAGATTTGAATCCCTGTGTTTGCAGGTATATAATCTTATAGCAGAAATCTCCAATATCATTTCTTTGAGAAAGTTTGCACTTCCAATAGGAATATGGCTGGGACCTTGAGCAAGCTACTTTCTTCTATAAGCCTCCATTTAATAGTTTAGAAAATGGGCGAAAGTCTCTTCTCTTGAAGCATCTGACTATGACCCACAAGATGCTGACATCTAGCACCCTCATTCATACCAAGTAGGGTCGTACTTTGTGTGGCTCAGCTGATACCACCATCATTGCTGAATCCCCTCTAGCACCTAATGTCTTAGCCCACACAGGAAAAATACAACAATCCATGGCTTCATCTAGAGTGAAGTCATCAAGAATGTGAACTCCCTCCACCAGTAAAAATGGTTCATGACTTCAGAGGTTCACACAGCTAATGTTATAGCTAGGATGTACTTTGTACCTAACTGCATTTAATAATTTTGTTTAATTGAATTCTCTTGGTCACAAGGTGAACAGAGCAGAAGTGTATGTATTAAGATCTTTAGAAATCTTACAGTTGACTTAGATTTGCTAATGTGCAATCAATCATCAAAGGTTTAATTAAGATGGATAGGAGCATATATTTTAAAATGTATCTAAACTGTATCCATTAAATTCAAATGAAAAAGGAATAAGTGTGGCTGCAGAGAAGTAAGCACATTTGATGGTTGGGTAATAATAATATCTAACATTTGTATAGCACTTTATGATTTTAAAAAGCATTTAGTCACTAAATAAGCATTTATTAAGTGCCTTCTATGTACTACTAGGCTTTATAATAAATCCTAAGGCACATTCACATACATTATTTATTATTTGTGACATCCCTATGATTAAGTCAAGATGGAGATTATTCTGCCTACCCTGTGAATGATGGGAGTAAAAATTCAGAAAAATTAAGTGACTTGTCCAAAGTTAGACAGCTGACAAGTGGTAGAAATGGAATTGGGACCCAAAGCCTCAGATTCATAAGAGCCTTTGACTTGACATGTAGTATGTGGAAAGGAAACTAGACTAACAGTTGGTGGGGGAAGGGGCAATTGGGAGTGGCAGTTGGGTCTTGTGACTAGCACTTCCTTCCTGCTGGGTTGGACTTCCTTCTGGATGTGGGAGGAGAGAGGAGCTTATTCAGCCCAGTCTGGTGTGGTGTGCCTCTTCTTGGTTCAGCTCGAAGATTCAGGCCCAATCTCTTCTGAAGGTCAGAACTGTTCTTGTTTGCTTTCTGTCACTGCTAAGATTCAGAATTAGACAAAGCAGGACTGATATAGAGTAGACGGGAGTGGGAGAAACCCTCCGCCAGCCTCTGGGGCCTGGCCTCACCTCTGAAGCTGAGGGAAAAACTCCAATCCCAACTGGTTATTAAACTTTATATTATTTGAATTTACAGTCAGATAAGTGGACTATCTTTTATGATCATAGAGGGAGCTGAGTCATTTCAGGACAAACAGTCCTTATCGGACCCCTGCTGCTTCCTCTCAGCAGGGGGAATCTCTCTCCTTTGCCTCACCGAGCAATATTCCCTCTCTCCCCTCAACTCCTCCATACCCCCATACAAACCTCCCATTATCTCCTGGTTTTTCATATCCCCCCATTTCCTTTCCCAATAAATATAACAAGTATCAAACTCAAATACAAAAAGGGGATACTTAACCTTACATGAGGACCCCAGCAGACACATATTAATATTATGTTTTATTCTATTTTCATTTATTTTGTAAAATATTTTCCAATTATATTTTTAATATGGTTTGGGGCATGTGTTTGATATGGATTATATCATGTAAAATATTTGCTCAAAAAACAAAACAAAGCACATACCTTTGAGAGAGATAGATTAGTAGCATCAGCTTTGTTTAGGAAGGAAAACAGAACATACTAGGTAGAGTAATGGAACTGGAGAAAGAAGACTCCAATCTAAGCTTTGCCATGACCTTCATGACCTTGAGCAAGTTATTTAACCTTAATCTCAGTTTCTTCACTTCTAAAATGAGAGAACTAGACTAGACAATCCCTAACGTTCTTTCTATCTGTCAATATATGACCCTTTGCCATGATTGCAACTCAATTCTTAAGAGATTTTTTCCAAGTGAACCTCTCATTGCGGGGATATTTTTTACCTGATGAGTCTATAAGTCATATAAATTCATTCATTAATGTACCACAGTATTTAATAAATCCTTATTATTAGAGAGCACTGTGCTAGGTGTCTAGAAAGAGACAGAGGCAACACAGGCCATTCTCTCTAGGAGATTATGATCTGATTGGAGAAGGAAAGATAAGATACCCAAAAGAGTAAGATAAGAGAACCAAAAAAAAAAAAAATATATATATATAGGCAAAATGCTATAAAAAACATGAGGAGATCCCACTTTTAAGAAATGACTTAAGGAAAGGGGTAAGGAGTGTTGTCATGATAGCAAAAACTTCATGGAAGGATGGCATTTGGATCAGGCCTTGAAGAAAGGGAACTACACAGCAGACAAGTCCCAAAGCATTCCCCACAGCACCAGTTGTCACCTCTCAACCCTTGATATCAGTAGATTGCTTATCCTCCTACTTTATAAAACAAACAAAGAACAGAAACCAAAGATAAGACTTTCCAATGTCCCCTCCTTCCACAACTGAAATCTCCTAGGCATATTCATCCATATTCTCATTTTAAATATGTCCCTCTTTTCCCTTCTTTTGCTAAACTTCTGCAAAGACCAGTCTACATGTCCTGTCTTTACTTCCTCACCCTCCCCCAATTTATTTCCTTTTTTATTGTTATGGTTTTTGCCCCCTACAACTCTGCTGGAACTCTTAGAGGTCATTAGTGGCATCCTAATGGTTAACAACTATGCCCTTTTCTCAGACCTCTTCTCTTTAAACTATTTGTCAGGAGTAACTGGATGGCTTAGTGGGTGGAGAGCCAGGACTAGAGATGGGAGGTCCTAGGTTCAAATTTGATCTCACACACTTCCTATCTGTGTGACCCTGGGCAAGTCACTTAACCCCCATTGCCTAGCCCTTACCACTCTCCTGCTTTGGAACCAATACACAATATTCATTCTAAGATGGAAGGTAAGGGTTAAAAAAAATAAACCATCTGTCAATGTTGATCACCTTCTGCTTCTTTTTTCTTTTCTTGGTTTCTGTGCCAATGCATTTCCTACATATCTTTCTCTGATTCCTCTTCAGTGTATATATATATATATATATTTTTTTTTTTAAGTTTTATTAGGTTGTTTTGTACTTTCACTAGGGCAGTTACATGGTGCAGTGGATAGAGTGCTGGATCTGGAGTCAAGAAGACCTGCATTCAAATTTGGCTTCAGTTACTTACTTGCTGTGCAACCTCAGGCAAGTAATTTAACCCTGGTTGCTTCATTTTCCTTATCTTTAAAATGAGCTGGAGAAGGAAATGGCAAGCCATTCTAGTATCTTTGCCTAGAAAACCCCAAATGGGGTCATAATGTCAGACAAGACTGAACTAACTGACCAAAACACTTACCTTACAATTAAGATTACCCAAACTTCATGAGAGATCTCATGTAACGAAGTAAAAGAATTAAGTAAAACTAGCAATATGGTGACTTCATCTTAAATCATGCGCAATGTTTCACAGCAGGACTTCACACATTCTTTCGTTCTACTAAATTGTTTTAAAAATGAACAAAAATTTTTTTCCTTACACCCACTGAAAAAAAGAGAAAAGAAAAACAAATTTCTTGTATCCAATTTGTATAGTCAAGCAAAACACATCCCCTCAAAGGCTATATGTGCAACATACATTTATATGTATATACACACAAATATAGCCATGATACACATATGTATGCTTAGCTACACATACCTGTATGCCGGTGTGTGCCCATATACACACACTCATGTAAATGTATATGCCTCATTTTGCTCCTTAAATTTATCACCTCTCTGCCAGGAGATGGCTAATATGTTTCATCATCGGTCCTCTGGAATTAGGGATGGTAATTTTATTAATCATAGTTCTTACACCTTTCAGCTGTTTATCTTTGCAGTGTTGTTATCACATACATTATTTTCCTAGATCTTCTCATTTTATTCTTTATCACTGTATAAAAGCCTTCCAAAACGTTCATTTTTATAAAACCAATGGATAATAATGTTATATAATATTACAACAAATTATCCTCATGGTACTGCTTACTTCCCCCTGTATCAGTTCCTACAAATCTTCTCATGTCTTCTTGAAATCATGAATCTTCATTTTTTTATAGGTTGATAATGCTCCAACATAATCATGTACACAATTTATTCAGCCATTACTCAAATAAAAAGCACCCTTCTGGTTTCCAGTTGTCTTTTTTTTTTTTGCCACCACAAAATGAGTTGCTATAAACATATTTGTATGGATGGGCCTTTTTCCTTTTTCTTTGACCTTTGAGGAGTATAGTCTGAGTCATAGTTGATATAGCTGAGTCAAAGGATACACAACGTTTAGTAACTTTTGGGGTATAATTCAAAATTGCTTATGCCCATTCCCAGATACACTAAGGCTGCATTAATGTGTCTATTTTTATAGAGTCCCTCTAATATTTTAGTTTCTTTATTATGCCATTTTTGCCAATCTAATGAACATGAGATGGAACAAACAGAATTTCTTTGAGGTCTTTTTTGTCCCTCCAATCTCCTAAATTAAAGTATTCCCTAAAACTTGCTAACAGTCACTAAAGAGTCCTTGGAGCTCTTCTATTTCTTCTACTCTTACCTCATCTCTCAATTTCAATTGTCATCCAAACAAAAACAGATTCTGCAAACCTCGATATCTGCCCTGGAATTTCAGTCCCCAATTTCCAACTGCCTTCTAGAAATTATTTCCATCTGGAAAGCCTATTGATAACTCAAAATCATAGACTATTGAAGTCACCCATTCCAATTCCCTTATTTATTCATTTATCTTTTTAAAATCTCATTTTAATTATTTATCCATATTTTATATGAGACAACTTTCCCTCAATAGAATTGCCCCTTCTGACAGAGAAACAAACAACATAAACCAATGAATCAACCATATTTGCTTATGTATGCAGCATTCTGCATCCATGTCCATAGTCCACCTCTCTATCAAGAGAAGGGAAATAAGTTTCATCATCAGTCTTCTGGAATCAAAACTGGTTATTACACATCTAACCTGAATTCTCTATGGGGTTTTATATGTTGGGTTATTGGATCATTAGGCATACTGTTCAAGAGGTCATGCTTTTTTTTGCTCTGGATCAATTCATACATGTCTTCCCAAGTTTCTCTGAATTATTCATAATCACAATTTCTTATGGTACAATGATACTTTGTTACATTTATAAGTTACAATTTGTTCAGTTATTCCCCAATTAACGGCTATCCTCTTAGTTTCTCATTTAGTTTTGTTTTTGTTTTTTTAATACCACAAAAAAGTGTTGCTATGAATATTCTGGCACATATGGGAACTTTCCTGTTTTTTTGACCTCCTTGTGGTTTATGCTGTGGCAGTAAAGATAGGTCAAAAGATACTAATATTTTAGTCACTTTTCTTGCATACTTTCAAATTGCTTAGCACAGCTAATTCACAGGTCCAACACTTAGGAGTATGCCTATCTTCCCCCTGTCCCTCTAACACTGATCATTTCTTTTGTCATTGTTCAGTCATTCATTCTGTCCGACTCTTCATGACCTGATGGACCAAAGCTAGCCAGCAGTTTTCTTGGAAAGGATAGTGGCGTGGTTTGCTATTTCCTTCTCCAGTGGATCTTTTGGCCAGGCAAAGTGGCATGCCCAATGTCACATAGGTAGTAAATGTGTGAGGCCAGATTTGAACTCAGGTCCTACTGATTCTAGGCTGGACATTCTAACCATTGAGTAGCTTGGAAGCCTTATAAGCATACAGAGGTTAAGTGACTTGCCCTAGGTTACATGGCTAGGAAGTGGGTTGAGCTGAATTTGAACCAGGTCCTCCTGACTCCAGGCCCAGTGCTTTAACTACTAAATCACAACTGCCTCTATTTCTTTTTTCATCAGCTGCCAAATTAATTTTCCTTGTTCTATTTAGTAGCAGATCCTCTGGAGGATTTATGGGAAATACAGATAAAATATACACCTGATAAAGAGGCTTGGATAACTTGTGATCTGCAACAATAAAAAGATATTCGCCTTGGTGAAATCAAAGATCCATTGAAATATACAACTCTTATGTCACTCTGCTGTTCAAAAATCAAATAAATTAAGTTTAAAACTTTAGTCTGTCACTAAAAGCCTGTCACTGTTTTACTGATCCATCAGTAAGCCTTGATTAAGTATTTGGTATGTCCCTGGCATTGTCCTAGGCACTGAAAACACAATAACATAAATGAAAAAGTCTCTGCTCTCAAGGAATTTCTCTCACACCTATATTCATGTGCTCCATTTTCTAGCTAAAAGGGAGGAGGTCTCACTTTATCCTCTGGTGCACATATGTCATTTTTCCATGCAATTTCTTTTTCCTTCCCCCAACTATCCAGGCCAGATATAAAAATAAGGTTTTTACAATGCATACCCTTTGATATGTTAATACCACTATTGGGTCTGTATCCCCAAGAGATAATAAAAAAGCAGAAAGAACCTACCTGTACAAAAATATGTATAGCTTCTCTTTTTGTTGTGGAAAGAGCAATTGAAGGGATATCCATTATTTGGGGAATGGCTGAACAAATTGTGGTACATGTTGGTGATGAAATATTATTGTGCTATAAAAATTATAAGCAAGATGATTTCAGAAAAAGCTGGAAAGATCTGCAGGAACTGATACAGAGCAAAATGAGCAGAACTGGGAGAGCATTACACACAATAACAGCAATATTGGATGATGATCATCTGTGAAAACTTGGCTACTCTCAGCAATGCAACGATCTGGAGTAATCCTGAAAGATGACTAGGAATGCTATCCACCTCCTAAGAAATGTTGGAGTCATCTTTCAAGTCAGTGTACCTTTGGTTTATTTTGGGGTTTCGGTTATGTATGAACTTGCTCTTACAACAATGATCAGTATGGAAGTGTGTTTTGCATAACAATAAAAATGAAAAAAAATATGTGTGTGTCTTTGCCATTTGTCATAGGATAATAAATTCAGAGTTAGATGGGGCCACAGAGGTTATCTAGTCCTGGACCTATATTTTACAGATTGGCAAACTGAGGCTCAGAGTGATTAAGTGACTTCCTTGAAGCCACACAATTATAAAGCAGAGGCAAAATCTGAACCCAGGTCTTCTCACTCCAAATTTAGCCCTTTTTTTCATAGCAACAGGACTATCAAAGGTGCTCTGCTTAGTTTTCTATTACTTTATTTAAAAAAAACAACAGACTAAATAATTTCTATTCCTAAGGGGGAAATCCCATTAAATTACTTTTGATTCTCTCCCCCCCCCAACTTTATTCTTTGTCTCTCTAATGACTTATACAAGAACTGTGTTCATCCTGAAAACTTAGGGTAAGAGGATCTAGCAATATCAGGAGATGATGTAAAATTACCCTGAAATAAATTTTTAGGAGGATAACAATTCTCCATCTAAAAAAGATGAGAAAACTCAGTGTAAGTCCTTCCAAATACATAATCTCATACTCAAAAACTTTAACAATTACATATTATTTCTATTGTCAAATTATAGTCAATGGCTTTCATTGAGATTAGCACATATTCAAATGTGAGAAAATTTCAAATTAAGAAAATAGATTGGAAAAAACTGGAAAAGTCTCACATCCATCTCATTTTCATATTACAGAGTTTCAACACTTGAAAAAGTATTTTCTCCAAAGTGTACCCTACTGACTGGTAGAATTTTAGGGAGACACTGGAGGACCTGTAAATATTCAGACAGGAAAAAGATCATACAATATCATTGCAGTAGACAATTTGATTTTTGAAAATCATTTTCTCCATCAAAGGGTGCTTAGTTTGAGAATAGCTTGTCAATACTGGAGTACATGAATTAAAGAGTAACAAAATGAAAACAAAATGGCCCTATCATCTCATTTATTTGTATATTCAAGAAACGCCCATTAAAATTTTACTATTTGCCAGGTACTACAGTACTACATAGTATTGCCATTTTTCAGTTGTCTGAGTCTTCATGACCCATATGAGTTTTTTGGGGGGAGTGGGGCAAACACTAGAGTGATTTGCCATTTCTTTTTCAGCTCATTTTCCAACTGAGGAAACTGAGGCAAACTGGGTTAAGTAATTTGCCATGGTAAATATCTGAGGTCAGATTTGAAGTCAGAAAGATGAACATTTCTGACTCCAAATCTGGTGTTCTATTCACTGCATCACCTAGCTGGCCCTGCATGAGGTATACAGCGACTTTAAAAAAGAAGCTCGTGTGTGCCCTCAGTTTTTCAATTTCATAGTCTGATATGTTGGAATCCATTCACTCAGTGAATATGATTAATGTCTACTGTGTGCAGTACAGTGAACTACCTCCTAAAAATAATGAGAAGATAAAGGGAGTCAGGTTCCTATTTTCAAGAGTCTCAAGACTGCTCTTCAATGAAGACAATGTCTTTGTCTTTGTGCCCCCAGCACCTAGCAGTGTGCCTTTCACTCAGTGCATAGAAATGTTTGTTGATTTTGTTGAGATGAGATATGGTGCATCTTTGAAAGCAGAAAATCATTTTTAGTTGAAACGACTGTTATTACTATTTTGAAGTTGAAAGACAGTCCAAAATCTTTACGCGAGCCTCTGTACAAAGTTGGTTTCTAGTACTGCATCTGACAGATAACTTAACTGGCAGTCTTCTTGTTGCGGTTCATATGTAAATGACTACAATGACCTTATTTTGGGGTTTTCTTGGCAAAGATCCTGGAGTGGTTTGCCGTTTCCTTCTCCAGCTCATTTTACAGATGAGGAAACTGAGGCAGAGTTAAGTGACTTGACCAGGGTCACACAGGAAGTAAGTGTCTGGGGCCAGATTTGCAATCAGTGACATGAGTTTCCATACCTGGCACTCTATCCACTGCACCACCAACCTGTTCCTGGCTATGTAACCCTGGATGAGTGGCTAGAACCCTCCATGCCCCAAGCAACTCTCTATGGCTGTAAGGCTGCCCATCTACATTGGTGAAAGGAGTTTCTTCACCACAAATTCTTTTCACAGATGAAGACAAAGGTATAGACGCACCTCCCAACAATTTTTTTTCTGTTTAATAGTTGCCAGATTTAAGAGTTTATCATTATAAGCTTATGATTTACTATGAATTTATTTTGTAGTATAATATGTGATTGATATTACAAATTTACTATAAATTTATTTCATACGGCTGCTCTCAGTTCTTCTAATTCTATTTAGAGTAAAGACCTGAAAGATCTATTCACAAAAGTTTGTCTCTGGCTGCTTTTTCCAGAGTTTATTGTTTTCACTGTGTTTGAAGGGCATGTTAAAAACAAAAACAAAATCCACCCCAGGTCTTTCCCATGGTTTCATGTTTAATTAAACTCCCATAGTGCTTGCCTTCATTTAGGTTTCAGTGAGGAGTCTGAACAACCACCAACAGAAGAGTCCTTTGTAACCACAGAGGTTTTACATATTTCTCTTCCTAGGAATCCATGGTCTGCCTCATTCAATTGGCACTTATATAACTGGAAGGAGGGTGCCAAAATTTGATTTGTGCCAGCTTCCTAAAAAAAGCCCTAATGGTTTCTGACAGCTCTGGACAGGCAAGGAAGAGACTATTTGCTAACTGCCATTCAATTTTCACACCTGATTTCATATAGGTACAACCAGGAAGCACCTAGGGTACACTCCAGTATTATTTTACAGGGTTTCATTTCAAATATATCTGTACCAGCTTTATATATTGTCCTGGCAAGATTGTTCTCTTTCTCTCTCAGGGAGTGGTCACTGGACTGCTGTTGATTTCTTAGTGCATAGAGCTACCTACATTTCCACCTTCAGTAGAGGCAAAGTTCTCTAGTAATTATTTTAAGATGTCAATGTAATCCAATTTTTAAAAAAAATTTAAAAGAGGTGAAAAATTTTTGTTTTTTAATTTTGAAATAGGTGAAACCGATCTTTATTGGCACAGCAAAAAATTATCTGCTTAACTCAAGATACTACTGGCAGCATGGGATGGTGAAAAGAATATTGGCCATGGAGGGGAAGGACTCATATTCAAATTCTACAGGTGGGATATCTTGAACTAGTTAATTTCTCTCTAACGTCAGTTTTTTCATCTCTAAAATGAGGGGGTGAGACTTTTAGCTAACCCTTAAGGACTCTTCCAGATCTAAATCTATGACCCTATGAATCTATGACCATGTAGCAAATACAAATGAGATATGCCCACAGCCCATGTCATCTCACTCATTCCCAAATTGACTTGGCTGTGGGAGATTTCTACTCTCAAATATATGAACAAAACCTATAGTTATAAAATTCTATGTAATTTAACTGAGTGTGAGCTATGAACAGAGTAAGCAGTGAGGATAAATAGATAAAAAATCCAACATCCTTAGACACCAGGAACCTACAGTCTATTATATCCTGTGTATTTTTTTCTAAGTGTATAATGTTGGTATGAAGTTTTCATGACAGAATATACACATTTTGTAAATCTGTACTTTTTTCAAATATTGAATACCTTCTTTTTGATTTTTAAATTGGAGAAAAACACTTAAAGGTTTCTTATATATAAATATTACATGTAAAACTGTTAAATACATAACTTCAGTGCAAAAAAAAAAAAAGAACTGTAATCAAGGTCACTAGCCAACCAGGAAAAAGAGATGCTTGTCTGGGTCAGAGTTATCCTGTGGAAAAGATATGGGTGTTTATGAAAGCAAACCCCCCAGCGTCTCCTATGTTCTCTCTTCTTCAGATTGTCTTTTTAAAAAAATAGTTTCATGTGGAAAGAGAAGAGAATTGGGTATGTAAGAGGTTTGGAAGGTGATTTCATGGCCTCTGGCAGGGGTTGCAAACACAAAAACAAAAATGGATCATGTCTCATTCTAAGCTATGTATGCCTTCCTTTACCCTATCTTTGTTGCCTTAGGCAAGCATGTCTGGCACAGGTACACCCTTCCTCAGATCAGATGGCACTTATCAATTGGAAAGAAGAAGCTAGTCTTCAGATGGTTCAGCAGGATCCAAGTTTTCTCAAGGAATCACTGTTCTTGACTGGTGGAACACCAGGTTTCTAAGGACCTCAGCTAACACGAAAGCAGGGCTGCTTAGTATTTTTCTGGAATGGATGGTTTCTTGCCCTTAGAACATGGAATTCAAAAATTCCTCACAAACACTTGCATTTTGGACTATGTTCTTCTGGCCACAAGAACTTTAAACCAAATGGATCTAGTATGCAAGGGTGCTCTTTGAACCAATCTAAAGAGCTCAGGAGGATTTGTTGGTGATTTAGTACCATGATTCAGTTGTTCAGTCATTTTTTCAGTTGCGTCTGATTCTTTATTGACCCCATTTGGTGTTTTCTTGGCAAGGACACTGGAATCAGTTGCCATTTTCTTCTCCAGCTCATTTTCCAGATGAGGAAACAGAGGCAAAAAAAGTTAAGTGACCTGCCCAGGGTCACACACCTAATAAGTATCTGAGGCCACATTTGAATTCAGGAATATGAGTCTTGCTGACTTCAAGGCCAGTACTCTATCCACTTTGACAGAAACAGAGACCACTAATCTCACATAAGAATCCCTGTAGGATGTATATTAACTTAAAAAAAAAAACTCAACAAATAAACATCTTGTTCCACTGTATTTTTTCTTTATTTTGTGAAATTTCTCCCAATTTCCATTTTAATTTGGTTGGGGCACTCTGGAGAATTGAAGGCTGAGTGTCAGACACCTCTGAATGGGAAGTGCAAACCTTTCATCAGAGCCAATATCCAACCACTTCTCCAGCACTGTCCCCTGCAGCATTTTTTTTCACTGCCAATACATGATGAATAATGAGAAGGCCACTTACTGCAATAGGCTGTCTCTAAAATGCCATGTGGCTCCCAATGAGGATATCAGTATTCTGTGGATGTGAAAGACAGAAAGATGATTCTACTGGTAATTATTTCATTTCAGCAGTTCATGTTTTAGCATTCTTTTAGGTCAAAAACTCGTTTTTCTGGAGCCTCAGGATGATCTTCCTCCCGTTTTTGCTTCTGAGGACAGGGTACATTCAGAGAAAATAGGTGAGTCTGGAGCTGTTCTCTGAATAAACATTTTGACTGCTAGATGATAGACAGACCTACTTCCTGACCTTGCCTAGCAGCGTAATAAAATATTTTATTGTTTTTCTTTTCCCCATTCTTCAAACTACCATTAAACTTGTCAGTTTTGAAGTCTCTGATTTTCTAGGAAGGCTCTTTTATTATTTTTTAAAATCTTCTATATAACAGCATATGGCAAATTCTGTATTTTTGGATAGATTACCATGGTAGAAAGATGCCAGAAATTGATTGTAACTTTGGGCAGTTTTGATAGAAATCAAAATGACCATGGAAAAATGTTAGCACCCATAAAACAAAATTACATATGAAAGCAAATACTAGTTACTGATATTATCATCTCAAGAGAGTTTGGCTATTCTTGGCCTCAAAGTCCCTCCTGCTGCAGACATGAGTACTGAAATGGTCTCATCTTTATTCATATTTGATTCAGGTGCTATCATCTGTACATTGGGGGGGGGGTGACTCAAATGGGTGTTTTTATCCTATTTTCAGGGCCCAGATGATGCTACACTAAAGCCCTGGAACATTAAAAATATATATTTCTTCCTAACTTTTCTCCCCTTTGAAATGAGATTTAATTTTTTTTTTTTACAAATTACATGTAATAAATTTCCACACAAGTTTTCCTAAATTATATGATCAAATTTATCTCTCTCCCTCCCTTTTCTGGCAGGCAATTTGATCTGTGTTATACATGAATTATCATGCAAACATAGAAATGAGATTTCTGAATTAATCCACTAGCTGCCAGTTGGGCTTTACTGTGCCCACTATTCATTGAGTTTTTCAATTTGAGGATTAATACATAAAGTGCTGGGCCTGGAGTCAGGAAGGCTCATCTACTTTTAGTTCCAATCTAGTCTCAGACACTTACTAGCTGTAAGACCCTGGGCAAGTCACTTAACTCCATTTGCCTCAGTTTCCTCATGTGTCAAATGAGTTGGAGAAAGAAATAGCAAATCACTTCATTATTTTTGCCAAGAAAACCCCAAATCATGTCACAAAAAGTCAGACATGACTGAAAGGACTGAACAGTAACAACAAGATTGCCATTAAATTATCTTTAAGCAGATACCCTCAACCTCTTTCACCATAGCAAGGTCCCACCTAGACCACCAAAGAAAAAACTAAACTGAGGAAGAGGCCAGACATATATGAAGAATGATGAATGTGCACAGGTGTATATTTAATTGCATTCTAATAATTCTAGTTGCGTTTTAAAATTATTGCTTGATTAGTATCACCTCTTCCCATCTATATTTCTTTTTTATACAGTCAGCTCTATATTCTCTCTAATTTAATTTATTATGTTTGCCATCTCAGTAAGTCCTGACTTTGAATATCTTTTTGTAACTGCTTGTACATTTAGCATGGAGAAAGGGATAGACTGAAGAAGGGAGAGGAAAGATATGTATTCTTAATTCCTCTTTATATTTTATATTCTTATGGTCAGAAATATCAGCTAATTGATATCAGTCACACTGACTGCCATAGTGCTCCTTGAATTTTTTCAGTATTAATTTCGAGATCCATCCCTTCCTTCCACATCTGTCTAGTTATGATGTCAGCCTAAGCCATGGTTGTCTGTTATCTAACCTGCAACTTCATCTTCTCCTCTCTAATTCTTTCTTTCTGGCATGGACCAAAGTGACTTTATTTTTTACCTTAACTATGAATCATTTCTTCTCAGGGTTCTCTTATGTTTCACATCATCTTTTGAGCAGAATTCTTAGCACTTGCTTTAAATCCCTTCATCAGAACCCTCCTACCCTCTTTGTCTTATCTCCCTCATGAGTCCTACAGAGCAAAAAGAACTAAGTTAGCTCAGGAACCCTTGGCTGTAAAGAGGCAAAGTGTATTTTATAATGAAGATTTTAATTTATTCTCACCTAGAAATGCCCTATCTCTTTATCTCCTTCTCCCATCTCCTCTTTCATTGCATCAGCTAGATGGTTCATGCACATCCCACAGTCACAAACCCCCACAGAAGGAATTCTATATAGCCTAGGATCATGACAATGCCTTAAATGCCTTTGTATCTCCTACAATATCTATTACAGTGTGGGGTATGTGATAGGTATTCAGTAAAAAGATACTAATTGACATGAACTTGCTAAATCATGGAGAGAGGATTTTAAAAAAGCTCTTCTATTCCATAAATCTTGTGAGCCTTTTCCTCTTCTTCTTCCTTCCAGAAGCAAATTGTTAGTCAAGAACAAACCCAATAACTGGGGGGAAATACAATAAAATACTAATGGAGGGAAGAAAAGAAAGAGCCATACCTTTTTCCATCTCTCCCTTGTCCCCAATAAATTTATTTCTAAAAGTTTTTCAGAGGTTTAAGTTAAGGCAGATTAATGGGGTTTAGGTGCATTATAAGGAAAATCCTTACTTCCCAGAAGCTTCTATCATGAAAAATGCTTATCTCTTCACAAGAGGGGCCACTTTGGTGCTCAGGGGATTGTGAACTCTGTTAAGATTTTGGGTGGCCCCAAGAATTATCAATGTGTATGTGCCTCTTGCTCTACTTGCCAGGCACATAATCACCATGGTTTCCATGCCAAGGCTTTTGATGGGCATCTTGATTTCATCAGTATTTTATAGTTTGTTTTCTTATTGTGGAACAATTCACCAGATTGATAGAAGCCTTCCTTGGTACTCCTGCCACAGTGGCTTTTATTGCTAAAATGCTATTGAGGGAGATTGTTCTTGATTTGTACTACCTGTATGCACTGATTCGGATAAGGGCACTCATTTTACAGATTCTGTTTTATCACAGATTTATTCTTGCTTGGGAATTACTTCCAAATTCCTTACACCCTACCTCCCCAGAGCTCAGCCAATTTGAATATGTGAATAGAGAATTTAAAACCATAATTGGCAAACTATGCACTAAGATTCATTTGAAATGGCCTGAGAGTGCCCTCTTGGCCCCATTTTACCTGTGCAGCACATCTAGGGGATCTCTACACACCTCACCATAGGAAATGCCTTTTGGACATCCTCCTATTCAGGCCAAACCTTTTCCCTCTACATATACATAATTTTGGGGGGGAGGTGTTGGTGAGGGAGGGTCTTCTCTGCCACTTCTCAGATTGATACAGGAATTACAGATCACATCACATGAACTTAACAAGTCTGGGGAGCCAATACAGGCAAGACACTTGGACTTCTCATTCCATGATCTATACCTAGGAGACAAGGTATATGTAAAGAACTTTCAGGGAACTGCTGGGACTCAGCTTACTTGGGGAGATCCCTTCCAAATGTTGTTGACTACTCCAACCGCCATCAAAATTGGAGAAAAAGATTCTTGGATTCATTGCTCTTATGTAAAACCAAAAACTTATATTGACACTGGGTAACTCTATCTTGTTGTATTAAAATCTAGGCAGAGCTTTTAAGGGGAAAAGCTTATATATACTTGTTCTGAGAATCATGGCCATGTTGGAGATATGTTGGAGATTTAATTTTTAAGTAATCAAATTGTTTCTTTAATATACATATTTTTAACTGTATGTTATTGAATGGGGTTTGAGAATGATTTTCCTTTTGATTTTTTTCTTCTTTTTGTTAATTTTAAGTGTGATTTTTAATTTGAGTTTATAGAATTATACTTGATGTTTGGTATTGAAAGACCAGTTTACAATATCAAATGGTCCTGACAACATTCCTTTACCCCAAAGTTTAGACTATTGAAACTTGCCATTGTTGATTAAATTTTATGGGACTATAATTGTTTGAGTCTTTTTTCTAGATAAATAGCAAAGGGAGTGATGATAAATCATTGATCAGTGCTAATAAATTGATGATCACAGATGTTAACATGTATCCCATGGACTAACATGTCTCCCAATGAATCAGAGGGGGATTTGTAAGAATTTAACACTAGTCCTTGGTATTCTAAGATCAGTTTGGGGGCTTTGAAAGGAGAATTTCTCTGAAGTTGGAATTCAACCTTACCCTTTGATTGAATTAAAAATAAGGCCAGTGGCTTCTTTGTATGAAGGGGAGGCATGCCCACTCTGGGAGGATGCCAGAATCCTGGTGCCTCCTTGGTAGCTGAAAGACACTTGTCTCTCATCCCATGTGACTCCTGGCATCCAGAAGACTCTGTCGCAGACTGAGGTCAAGTCTGCCAAAACAGAGGGACTCAGAAAAGTGGTATCACTGAAAGATATGTTTGGGTCCACAAAGGAACTAGGGGAGCATGCTGGCGTGCTGCACAGGTGTTCCATTTGCCTGGGATCGCAGTAAGAGAAGGCTGCTGGGTGAGCGCAAGCTGAGGCTAGTGTTGGCAAAGGAAGGAGGTTGCAAAGGGATATAACAGCCACCCACATGTGGCTAGTGCCTTTTCTTTGTGACCTGCTCTTTTCATTTATTTAAGAAATACTTAAAAATTAAGATTCAGTCTCCAGAGAATTTTAAACTTAACAATAAAAATGATTTGAGATCTGCAAAGCACTTGAGATGTATTATCTTGTTTAATTCTCATATAGCTCAGTGAGACTGGTACTCAAATATTCTTATCATAGGTTTAAGGATGAGGAAATGGAGGCTTAGAGAGATTAAGTGACTTAGTCTTTACAAGTCCCAGAAGCCAGGGCTCTTTCCACCACATCACTCTGACAGCTCTTTTCCGGAACCAGTCAGCCACCTTACCTCTGCTTCTTAGTTTCCCTGGCTTCCTTTAAGTCTCAGCTCAAATCTTCCCTCCTATAAGAGGTCCTTCTGGTCTTTTGCTCCACCTCCTCCCACCCCCCAAGCAGTTAATTCTTTCCCCTTTCAGTCTGCTTTCCATTTACTCCATGTGTTGTTTCTGTTTTTCAGTTGTGTCTGACTTTTTATGACCCCATTTGGGGTTTTCCTGGCAAAGATACCTTAGTGGTTTGCCATTTCCTTCTCCAGCTCATTTTGCAGATGAGGAAACTGAGGCAAACCGAGTTAAATGATCTGCCCAGGGTCACAGAGCTAGTAAATGTCTGAGGCCAGATTGGAAGTCAGGAAGATGAATCTCTCTGACTTCAGGCTTGGCACTATCTACTTCGCCACCTAGCTGGCCCCATGCACTCTTTTTTTGCATCTATCTAGCTATTTACATGCTATCTCCCTATTAGAATGGAAGTTCCTTGGGGGCAGGACCTGTGTTTGCCTTTCTTTTTATCTCCATTGTTTAGCCATATTAAGTGCTTAATAAATACCTTTTGGCTATGACAGCAGGAGATGGAAGCTGTTTTTAGTTTCTAAATACTTTAAAAAATATGAGTTACAGGGGCAGTTAGGTGGCTCAGTGGATTGAAAGCCAGGCACGAGGGAGGTCCTTGATCAAATCTGGCCTCACACACTTCTTAGCTGTGTGACCCTGGGCAAGCCACTTAACCCCAATTCTGCCTTGGAACCAAAACTTAATATTGATTCTAAGACTGAAGGTAAGTAAGGGTTTAATAAAAATACACTATTCTCTGAATTTTTCACAGGACAAGATGATGACATTTTTATCTCTGCCACTAACATACATCCTGGCACACAGCAGGTACCTGATAAATACTTAGTAATTAGCTAATTTAAGGAACTTCTATTCTAATAGAATAGAACATTCTATTATATTCTAACAGGTGAGTTAATACATTCACAAATATATCTATGCAAAATAAATTCAAGGCAACTGGAGGCAGAACACTAGTAATTAAGGATCAGGAAAGGCAGCTAAGTAACACCATGGATAGAGTACTAGGCCTAGAATCAGGAGGACCTGAGGACAAATCTAGCCCCAAACACTAGTGGTGTGACCCTGGGCAAGTCACTTAATCTCTGTTTGCCTCAGCTTCCCCACCTGCACAATGAAAATAATAATAGTTCCAATATCTCTGGGTTGTTGTGAGGATCAAATGGGATAATCATTGGAAAGCATTGAGCACATTGTCTGGCACACAGTAGGTGCTATATAAATATTAGCTATTATTATTATTATCATTATTATTTCAAGCAGAAAGTGGATCCTGAAGGAAATTAGGATTGTAAAATCAGAAGTGAAGTAAAGTGAATTTTAGGCACGCAGAGATTGAGGGGAGGGGAGTCAAGGGCTTCAGAGAAGGAAAGATAAAATGGCCAGATTGAAAGCCAGCTTGACCAGATGGTCAAGTGTGTGAGAGAAAATAATATATAACGAGGCCAGAAAGGTAGGCTGGGGCCAGGTGGGGATGGGCTTTAAATACTGAACAGAGAAATTTATATTTGATCACAGAGGTAATAGGAAGCCATTAGCATTTACTGAGAAGAGGAATGACACAGCCAGGCTTGTACTTTTGGAAAATCACTTTGGAAACTGTGGAGATCATGGACTGGGGGAGAAAGAAACTTCAGGCAAAGAGAATGATTTGGAAGTTATTGAAACAAGCTAGAGGAGAAGGGAGGAGACCCTAAATGAGGGTGGGGCTATATGAAGGGAGAAAAGGGGGGTATTTGCAAGAGATGCTGTAGTGGAAGAAGCAAGATTTGGCAGTGAATTTGGAAATCAAATGGAGGAGTGGACGGTTTCAGTAACTTTCCCAAAGTCTAGTTCAACTCTGTTACAAAGTAGAAATAAAAACTCCTTAGACTTTCTAACTCATTTCTTTCCACTGAGAAGATGAGCGTGAGTGGGGAGGGAATGTAAGGGTGGAAAGCAGGGCATTTCTTAATATTGCTCTTGAAAATAAATGCACATATTTCTAATGCCAGAAAATCCTGTTCCCCAGGGCATGGGGGTAGTATTTACTTTCTGAAAAGTCAAGAGTCCCCAGTTAGGCAAATCTCTGGTGGATAGTGATATACTGAGGGTAATTTTCTCAGAAGCTTTGTTCTGGTTCCTCCTCTCTATTTCTCATTTCCCTTCTTTTAATATTTGCTTCCTTTCTTGTCTTTATTCCCTCTCTCACACCCTGGAACCTTGCTTTCCCTTTACCACAAAATCTACATCTGTCCCAAAGAGTGATCTTTGTCTGATCAAGTTTCTGTTATTTATTTACCACTGCTTGCTGAAAATACTCATAGCAAGGGTCACATTTCTTTCAGACTTCAACAAGCCTGCACTAGTGTTATAAGCATGAGTAAATGTCCCCTGGGTACTAGAGCAAAAAGTTCCCAAATGATGTCACTTAGGAATTCTACAGGCTTAATTCAGGCCTCCAAAATGAAAAGGTTATTATCTTTTCCCAATAATTTCTAATACGGACTTGATTTTAGAAAAGGCAATTATCTTAACTCTTTCCCCCCTATTCCTTTCATCCTCTGGTTCCTCCTTTTAATAGAAACTCCCTGCCATAAATGTGGCTGGAGCAAGAGCTATAGAACACTTAGAGCTTGGTCAGATATCAAAGACTCCAAGGTCATCCACAGCATCCCAAGCCATCACTAGTCATCCTGACTTTTGCCTTGCCACTGGACTTTGATGACTCTGGAAGAGAAAGTGAGGGTACAATCAAATTCATGAGAGAGTCAAGGCATCATCCTGAGATGGCATTGGTCCTCTTGGAAATGAAGGATAAACAACAATCTCCCTGACCACCCTCTCCAGTACTCTCCCTCTGTTTCACCAGTAGTGGAAGGGGAATTTGGATACTCCAAGCTGTTCTTTGCCACCTTCAGGCTCTCTAGCTACCTCCTCAACTCAGTAATCTCTCGAGTTTCACTCAACAGTTAACTCCCAAATAAGATTCAGGTGGCTATTATCTACAGGCTGGCTATAGGACTCTTCCCCTTCTTTCCTCAATGAGTTCAGTGCATGGCTCAAAGTCTTTCTCTCTTTCCCAACTCCTGACCTCATAATAGGGGACATCAATATAAATACTGATATTCTTTCAAATAATATAATCTCCCAGTTCCTCAACTTACTCATTTTCCAAGACCTACTTCCATCCCACCCCAGTGATACACAAAGATGATCATATTCCTTTTACTCACAAATGCATGACTTTCATGTTTATGAACTCTGAAATTTATTTGAGCATAATGTTGTCATTCCATCTCTGTCTTGAAACCTAAACCCTGTTCTTTATCCTGTGTCCTTCAATACTTTAACTTCTTAGGTCTCACCCCGGCTATCACCCCTGCATTTTGGCCAAGCTTCCTCCCTTCTCTGTGTTGACCTATTAATAAGTGAGTTCAACTTTGCACTGACCTCTTTTCTTGAATCCCTGGCCCTGTTGTCCCTATTACCAATCGTGTCCTGCAAAACTTCCCCCTGACTAATTCCCATCATCCATTGCCTCCACTCCTACTCACATGCTGCTGAATGAATCTGATAAAAAAAAAATCATACAACTGTTTTTTGAAGGGTAGGGTCAGCCAAAACAGTGAAATTAAAAGAGCCTTGTCCAAGGCTCCAGTGGGATTAATCAATGCTAGTCTTCAAATCTTTGAGAAATCACAGACCCTAAAAGCTGGAGGTGACCTCATCTAGTCCACAATACATCTAAGAAGTGGTTGCTCATCCAACCTCTGCCTGAAGACCCCCAGAAATGAGAGGCGTCTACCACCTTCCAAGGCAGTCTATTCTCCTGGAGTTTCTGCTTATATCCAGATGACATCTACCTCCATCCTCTTCCCCTACCTACCTCCACCCTAGGAGGAAGAGGGTAGAGATGGCCAGGTGCCTGTCACTTCCTTCTTTCCTTACTTGGGTTTTTGTTTTCCTTCTTATAGGTCTTACTCCTGCCTCAAGAGAACAATTCTGCTGTGCCTCCCCCAGAGCTTTCTGGAGAAAAAGGAGCAAGGAGCCTGTCCTCTGGCAAGCACCAGCCTGGATTGAAGATTTAAGTTCCAAATTTTGAATGTGAAAGGAAAGAAAATCCTGAAAGTAAACAACACCTCCCATTCACACAGGCAACTTCTTCAACCTTTTTCCTCCCTCCTTCTATCACCCAAACAGAAATAGAGCTTTGCTTAAAAAGCAGCCCTTCACACTAAGCACTGAAGAGCTGCTAAAGGGAGGGATGGCAAGAGTTGGAGAATCTAATTACCTCTCACCAGCTTTCACTAATAGTGGCAGCCTGATTGCTGTGTGAGTCCAAGGATGAATCACAGTGTTTAGTAAGTGGGGGGAGAATTTCAAAGACAAATGAAAAAGCTGCCCTGGGTAGTAAAAGACCAAGAAGGCAAAGCTCCCACAATACCCTTCACACTCCACCCCCCTCCCCAAGCACAAACATCCTGTTAGGAGAAAAAATAGAGGAACAGAGACAAAATCATGCCAGTAAATGCAGTCAATTTGTTTTATTGATTTTGTGTCTTCACAAAAGGCACATAGTCAACTTCATTTCTTCATTGACAATTCCACACCAGCATTCACATTGTGTGGATTGTTCCCCTGCACTCATTACCACGGGGAAATGTATTTTTAAATAGTCATCTCTCATTAAGCTCCATTGGCAAAATTTCAGTCTTGTGGGATTTAGCAAAATTGTGTTTTCTGTTCCTACATCTTCAAGAAAAACAAGAAATGTTCTAACAGAGTATATAATTATACCAATATAAGTGGCTGGGTACTATCCAAAGGGCTGTGGGGGTACATATATTGGTAACAGAAATGCAAAAAGAATGAAATTATCATTGACATGAGGGTAATGATTTTCTACTTCGTTTTCCACTTACTTCTCCTGAGCAATTCCTAAGCAGGAGCAGGGGTATAAAGGATGTCACCAGACAGATGTAGAACTGGGAAGGAAGAGAAAAAAAGCTGGCACAGTCACAGAAGAAAGGGTAATGGAGAGGCAGCCTGTGTGCTCTGCCACTATCCATTCAGTATCCTAGAAGAAGGCTCCCAGCATCCTGTGTGAATTCCCTGTGGGAAATTAACATAGTCTCAGGATGGCAGGCATGGATGGATTGCCATTTAGGCTGGTGGAGAGAATATCAACATCAATGAGTGCACAAATTCATCAAAGTGTTAATTTTCTACTCACATCCCTGGGTCTAAGAACTAGAGACTACACTCTGAATACAGCATATCTCTTTCCATTTTACTTTATACAGCGGTGAGTCTGGATCTTGCCTTTGCCTTTTCCATTTCACTGTTAAGTCCTTTTGCATGTGGTACAGAATGAGAGAAAATGGAGGCCAAGATGATCAAGAACTCCAGGAGGTCATGACATACATGGTTCAATTGAATAAATTACAGAGAAGACTTATGATCACTATTTTCAAGTAGTAGAAGAGCTATTATATAGAGCATGGCCTAGGCTTGTCCTACTTAGACTTGGGCTAAGTGAGGAACAATTTAGTTTAAATAACAAAGAAAATCAAAGTTTTACTACTGGTAAGGTGTTATATTAGGTATTATACCAGAACAAAAAATGACATGCTCCTTGCTTTCAAGGAGTTCATTTTTTTTTTGGAAGAGAGAAATGATACATTCAGAGTTTAGGAAAGGCATTGCTAAACTGGGAAGCATGGTGACCAAGGACCAAGATGATGAAAGGCCTTAATATCACAACATGAGCATCAATTGAAGCACCTGGATGGGGTTGTTTAACCAGAAAATATGGTTGTCCTCAAATATTTAAAATGCTAAAATCTGAAAGAGGGATTTCAAGACAATTCCAAAGGACCCAGGATGAAAAATGCTACCCACCTCCAGAGAAAGAACCAATGAACTCTGAGTGCAGATTTAAGCATATTTTTTTCATTTTCTTTATTTTTCTTGGGTTTCTTGAGTGTATTTTCTTTTGTTACATGGTTAATATAGAAATATGTTTGCATGACTTCACATGTATAATTGATATCATTGCTTGCCATTGCGAGAAGTAGGGAAGGAATGAGAAGAGAAAGGGGGAATTTGGAATTCAATTTTTAAAAATGCATGTTAAATTTTTCAATGTCTTTGAGAAATAATTAAGAAAATGAATAAAATATTTTTTAAAAGAAAGAGGGATTAAAATAATTCTGCTTGGATGAGAAAGCATAAGTAGATCCAAGGGAGAGAAGTTTCAAAGAAACATATTTAGGTTGAAAAGGAAAAGTCTCCAGCTCTAATTGTTAGTTAAAAGTGGATCAAGCTGCTTCAAGAAGTAGTGAATTTCTCTATGAATGGAATTTTTAAAGTAAAAGCTGCATTAATTACTTTTCAGAAAAGGAATTCTTATTTAGGCATAGGTTGGATTAGATGGCTTTTGGATTTCTTTCCAACTTTGAGATCCTGTGTTACATCTGTGTGGTCACTTCATATTTGTCAATTTGTACATATGTACCTTGTGTACATACATTTATCCTTTTTTACAGTCTTGATTAAATGTTTGCCTAGTTGATTTTATCTTATTTATTTGACATTTTCCCATAGTGATATTATCTTTCTGAGCTAGTTAAGTTCCAGAGGGATAAAATAGTTTTGCAATTCATCTAGTTGAGGAGTTAAGCCCTGATAGGCATATTTTTTGAAACTGTCTTTTTTTTAAATTGCATAGAAATAATTTTTGACATTTGCTTTCTGACATTTTGAGATTCAGATTCTCTCCCTCCTACCATTCCCCAAGGCAATAATCTGACATACGTTATACAACTGCTTTGATGTAATATATATTTCCATATACCCTATGGAAAGACAGAAAGACATATATCACACATACAATAAAAAACTCATGAAGGAAATAAAGTAAAAGTTGGCATGGCCTGATCTGCAATCAGTTTACAATACTTCCTTCTTTAACTGTAGGTATCATTTTTTATTATGAGTCCCTTGGAGTTATCTTAGAAACTTGATTTATTTCCATGTTGATCTTCAGATAATATTTCTATTCCCATATATGTTGTTTTCCTGGTTCTGTTCACTCTACTTTGCATTAGTTTATATAAGTTTTTCCAGGTTTTTCTGAATTTATCCTGTTTGTCATTTCTTATTGTGAAATAGTATTCCATTATAACCATAAACCACAACTTATTTAGCTGTTTCCCGATTGATGAACAGCCCCCTCAGTTTTCCAGTTCTTTGCTACTACAAAAAGAGGTGCCAAAAATATTTTTGCACAAGTAGGTCCTTTCTTCCTATCTCTGATCTCTGAGATACAGACCCAATAGTAGTATTGGTAGGTCAAAGGGTATGCATAGTTTCATGGCCCTTCGAGCATGGTTCCATATTGCTTTCCAGAATGGTTTTTATCAGTTCACAGTTCCACCAATAGTGTATTAGTGTCCCTGTTTTCCCACACCCCCTCCAACATTTATCATCTTCCTTTTTGGTCATGCTAGCTAGACAATCTGATAGGTGGGAAGTGGTATTTTAGAGTTGTTTTCATTTGTGTTTTTCTAATCAACAGTGATTTGAAGCATTTTTTTCATATAACTCTCAATAGTTATAATTTCTCCATGGGAAAACTACCTGTTCATAACCTTTGACCATCTACCATTTTTAAATTGGGAAATGCTTCATATTCTTATGAATTTGAAAGGCATATTTTTAAAAGGCTTCTTTTGGTAGTGACTGTGTTCACAAATGTAAATATAGTTTCTATGTGTGCATAGTATAGAAAAGTGAGCTGACAAAGCTTTAGTTTAATGTCATAGCCACACATGGATGTTAGTCACCATGAGTAATGTTATATTCAAAAACATATGTATATATTTCCACACAAATATTTATTTATAGAGAAGTAATCACTATATGAGGCATTTTTTTTGCATATTCAGAAGGAAAAGCTTTTTTTCTTATCTGATTTATACAAAGGAAAGTGAACCATGTGAGAAGGGAAAGATATACACATTTTTAATGGCACAATGGAATGGTTTCTGGGCTTGGGTTCAAAGGACCCATGCTCTTTAACACATGATATTTCACTGGCCAAGCTACTTAATTGCTGGGCCTCAGTTTCCTCATCTATAAAATAAGATTCTTAAACTAAGTGACCATTAAGTTCCCATCCACCTTGAAATATATAGGTAGCATGAAATGGGGCTGGAAAGATAGGATGGTACCAGTGTTGGGCCATGAAAGCAAGAATATGGAGTTTTAATTTATCCCCTAGATATGTAAAGCCACTAGAGATCTTGAACATTAAGCTTAGTACTTTGAAAGTTACTCAGAAGGATGGAAGAAGCCATTGATGGATTTTGTGTTAGGAGTAACATGATGAGTTCTATGTCTAAACCTAAAGAAAATTAATCTGCACTAGAGCAGTGTCAGTTGGACTAGAAAAGAGAGGAAGGATACTAGAGATTATAGAGGTAGGATCAGCAACACTTGGTCATTAACTCAATATGAAACATGAGAGAAGGGAAGAGTAAAAAAATTCTAACATGAGAGAAGGATGAATGTTGAACTTGATGTTAAACATAAAAGGAAGGAAAATTTTTAAATAAAGGTTTCTAACACATGGGACTATGATGAATGCTGGTAACAGATAGAAAAGGTGATTGATAGATATGACACAAACCCCCCCCAGATTTTTAAGGAAAGAACATCATGATTTTAGAATATATGCTTTTTAGACAAAGTGAGTACCTTTGAAACATCTAAGTAGAGATATACTTGACAACAAAGACCTAGAGATTAGGAGAGGACCCAAGATTAGGGACAGAGATTTGGTATTCTACCAGAACAAATCTTTATCTCTATCTTTGTACTGACTGTCACCTATGCCTGGAATGTACTCCTTCCTCACCTCTGCCTCCAGGAGATACCTTATCTTAGTTGTTGTTATTGTTGTTGTTTTATTTAATCCCTTATCTTCTGTCTTAGATTTAATACTGTTTATTAGTATCAAGGAAGAAGAACCAAAATGACTTGCCCAGGATCACACAGCTAGGAAGTATACACCTTATCTTTCAGTAGAATGTAAGCTTTTTGAGGTCAGGGAGGAAAAGGAGTTAGAGAAGTTGTGTTGGGGGTGATAATAGAAAGACAGAGGACTTGGGATGCTGAATTTCCAGTCCTTGAATTTGAGTCAGAATTCCTACTCTGTCACTGACTATCTGGGTGACTTTGGGCAAATCGCCTGATCTCTGTGATCTTCCACTTACCTCATCTATAAAATAAAAGGTTGGAGTTGGTGATTTGAAGGTCTCTTCCTTCTCTAATGTATGATTCCCAACGTATAAAAAACCAAAAGAATATAATGTTTGTGAAAAAAATTAACCACAAGTATGTAAACAACCCAACCAAATACTACAAAGATCAAAAAAGGTTGGGAACTGTAAAAGGGGAAAAAAGTTTCTGGGTTTTAATAGGAGGCAGTTGGTGACATGTGGGAGGACATATCCAGTAGAAAGGAAGGAATGTTGTTGTTCCTCACTCATTTTTGAAGAGGATCAATGACTTGAGGGGTGATGCCTTGACTTGTGCATGAATTGAATTTAACCAAGGCAGAGCTGCACAAAGTCACCAGCCTCACCTTCTTTTCCAGGCTTATCCAAGGCTAGGAACAGGATAAAAGTCAAGATGACTGGTGATGGCCCAGGACACAGTGGATGACTTGGATGTCTGACCAGGCTCTAAGAGGTCCACAGTGTCTGTTTCACTTGTTTGTTTTCATAAACCTTTAATAATTGTAATATACATCTCTATATATTTATCTATATTTACAACACTGGTGCAGTAGAAAGAGGAATGATAAATGGGTATCAGAAGACCAGAGTTTGAATACTGGCTCTACCAATTATAGAGTAAACAAGTCAATTAAGTTATCTATGTCTTAGTTTCTATAAAATTAGGATAATGGCCTTTGTATTTGTTATTTCATAAAGAGTTAAGAAAATATTTTATTAACTATAATATTATAAATTGTCAAGAGGACTGCTAGGTAGTATAGCTGATATAGTGGCAGGTCTGAAGTCAGGAAGGAAGACTCATCTTCCTGATTTCAAATATGGTCTCAGATATTTCCTACGTGTGTGAACCTGTACAAATTACTTAATCCTTGCCTCAGTTTCCTTGGTGGAAAATGAGCTGGAGAAGGAAATGGCAAAACATTTCAGTGTCTTTTCCAAGAAAACACCAAATGGAGTGACAAAGAATTGGATGTAATTGCAACAAATTAACAACCACAAATAAATTTCCATTTTTACTTTTAATAATTATATTTTAATGAATTTTATTTCATTTGATCCTTAGCACAATCCTTTATGGTAGGTCCAGCAGGTCTTATAATCCTCATTTTATAGATGAGGAAAATGGGGTAGGGGGTTCAGAAGAAGTGATATAAGAGGAACTAGAATCCTAGGTTTCTAATTTCTAGCCCAGTGTTCTGGACCAGAAATGTCCAACTTCCAGCTATAAAACTTGCTATATAGATTAGAGGAAGATAGTAGAGTAGGGTGTGAAGTTTTCTCACCCTCTTAAACCCCCCCTCACAGAAACAATAAAAAATAACTTCACAAAATTAACATGTTAAGCAGTAAAAGCAGATATTAGTCCATGGTGAAGCTGAACAGCCAAGGACAGCTAGAGGAAGGTTTATAACCTCCCTGGCCTCAGTCCCATTGTGGTAAACCCTGAGGACAGGAACAGAAGGAACCTACAAAGCAGCCCCAGTGGGCAGGATTAGCAACTTCACTGTTTGCTGACCTGGGGGAACCTGAATCCAATAGAAAACCATAGAAATCTGCACAAGCAGAGGGACCTGGGAGCATCTATGTTGCTCCTTGTTGCAGCCTTGGTTCTCGAGACCCCACTTGCCTACAACTGGGACTAAAGGAGTAAATACTCTCTGAGTCTGTGAAGACAAGTCCTTTAGGGCAGGAACCAAAGCCTCCTGGCTAATCAATAAGGAATAGACACCTGCTCTGTTTGGGGCTGCTTCAAGAGGAGAGAGGAAGGAGCATTCATCAGTGAGTATGTTTGCTGAGGGGCTCAAGCCTTGTTAGCTGTGGTCACAACCAGGACAGTGTTGTTTCTGGTTGTTGTCACAGGGGTAGATGGACTGGCTCCTTATAGTTGCTGTGATAGAATTGCCAAAAATTGACCCAAAGATGAAAATACACAAGAACATCATTACTAAGTTCTGCAACCCCAATGTTAAAGAGAAAATACTACAGGTAACAAGAAAAAATATATTTTTTAATACATTGGAGCTATAGCTATAATTACACAAGACTTAGCAGCTACAACCTTAAAAGAACACAGGTTATGGAACCCAACATTTTTTGCAGAGCAAAAGAATTGTGTTTACAACCAAGAATAACATATCCAGCAAAGATAAGAATAATTATAAAAAGGAAAAAATGAACATTTAACAAACTGAAGGTGTTTCAACTATTCCTGGAGAAAAACCCAGAACTCAGCAGAAAATGTAGTCTATAAGAACCTTAAAAAGATAATGAAAGACTAATTATAAGCAACCAAAAAGATAAAATTGTTTGATTCTGGTATGGGAAACATAATCTATGGTTACTGGGAATGGTATTATTGCTGGGTATTTTGAAGGGGCTGGTATGGATGAAGACTTGAGGTCAAGGGAATATAATGGATTGAACTAACATTGTAGTGGAATAGACCAGGAGAAGGAAGGGGGGTGAAATGGCTATCTCATATGGAGGAAGAATGAATGGAGGAACTGCCATAGAGAAAGGAATGAGAGGGTAAAGGACTGGAAGTACTAGAACCTAACTCTCATCAGACATGGAATAAAGAAAGAATACCATATACAATCAGAAGGGTACAATTGAAGGGGAGGGAGATAGGGCAAGGGAGGGACTGGAGTCCTCTTGGGGGACTAAGAGAATATAAGAAAGTAGGGTGAGTTAAGAGAAAGGAGAGTAAGGGGATAAGAAAAAGGAGGGAATGAAGGGATGCTGAGAGGGGAATACATATCAAAAGGTAGAGGGGTATAAGATAATATTATAAGGGAATTAAGAAGTGGCAGGGCACAGTTGACAGATAAAGAAGGAATTTTGAGATAGGTGGCTAGAATGTGAATTAACAGGTAAAGGGGAAGGGATAAGTGAGTGACTTTGAAAAGATGGGCTATTTTGGAACAACCAATAAATAGGTCAAAAGTAGAGAATATGGAAGGATCTTTGGAAAGGGATATAAATAGATCAAAAGTTCTACTGGGTATGGTTAAGTTGACAAGACTTGTTTTGGAAAGAGTATGATCCTGGCAAGAGAATGTGTCTTCTGCCTAAGGACCAGTCTAGCAAAATATGGTCCTTATATGGTAAAATTTGGTAATAGATGATAACTGAGAAGCAGAAGGGCTAAAATGAGCTAACTGGATGCTGATAAGAACATGTAGAGATAAGCCTAACATATTGCTAGTACAGCTGTGAATTTTTTTTTTAAAACAAGATGGAAATTGCCAGTAAGAGCTGTAAAGTAGTTCATGTTCATTTACCTAAAAATTCCACTACTAGGATTAGGCCCAAAGGGCATTATGAGATGGTAAAAAGCTGTGTATATATTTTTAAAATCTTCATGGAATTTTGTTTGTTATGACAAAATAACTGGAAAAACACCAATGCAATGAATGAGAGAAATGGTTGGGTAGACTGTGATGTTTGAGTGTAATGAATTCTATTACATTATTGAAATAAAAACATTGGAAATATAAAGAAAACAAGGGAAATATATGAAGAGATGAAAAAAGAAAAATAATGCATTCCATTGTTACATTTTTTTAAAAAAATCATAGCCACAAAACCAAAAGAAAAAAAGTATCCAAGTAAAACAAATTCAAAGAGAACTCAAAAGCACAGGATGTTTATGTTAGCATACATATATAATTTACTATTTTTAAACAAATTTAAACAATTTAAGTGTGTGGTTTTGCACATAATCTTTTTCATGCCTTTGTTTAGTTAAATGCTTTGTGGTAGTGGTTACTAAGTATATAATAAAAAAATATCATCAACAATTCAGATGATGCCTGAACATATAAACACTATACAAATTAAAGTTAAAAAAAAAAACCTTGTTCTGGGACCATAGGCAAATTACTTCATTCTTCTGAACTTCCCCTGTATCCCACTTTGCTTATCAGTAAAATAAGAATAAGACAGCCTTCCAGTTCTTTTTCCAGATTGTGCTAAAGACCAAATAAAATAATGTTTATTAAGATTCATTATTACTTAAAATAATAATGACAATTTATAATTTAGCATTAATAAAGCATACAATAAAACATAAATGGGATATATTTATAAAATAAAAATACAATACAACATAGATAATATTAATTTGTGGTTTTCTAAGTCAATATGTGGCCAGTTGGGATTCATTTCTATTTGAGTTTAATCCCATTGCTCTTGACTACACAGTAATTCCTGACTTTGGGACCTCAGGTTCATCTTTCAGTTTCATCAATCCTTATACACACAAACTACTGTCATTTTGATTTGTATTACTTCTAATAAAATATACAGCATGATTTGTTAAGTCTTCATGGCTTTATTTTAGATATTTCATTTGTGCCTAATGAATACTGTTTGGATTTTTTTCTTTGCCTTTTGTTCCTAGAGTTGGATTCCTGGAGTTGTCTACATTTAGAGTTCATAAGAAATCATATTTGTGTTCTCATCACCTGTGTCAAACATTTCTATAACTGAACGGAAGGTCTTTGAGGGAAGGACTTGCATTTCTATCTCAATATTCCTGACATCTAACACAAAAGTCAGTCAGTCAATAACATTTCTTAAAAACTCACTAGGTCTCAGGCATAGGGGCAAGCTCTAGGAATACATACAGAAGCAGAAAGATAGTCTTTGTCTTCAAGGAACTTACATTCTATTGGAGGAAGAAATTTCATAAAATGAAAGTGAAAAGTAGGGGAAAGGGCAAGGCATTCTGGCAAAATTCAAAATGCAGTCTGGTGAGAAAAGAAGGGATGGCTAACTGGAGGACTCTCTTTAAATGGAGGCTTTGGGGGAAACCATCCAAACAGAGGGAGGGGCCATAGGGGCAGAAGGCATTTGTAATATATGAATTCCAAGACTGGAATGAGGCTTCAGGATGCAAAGTTGGAGTTTGGTAGAGGAACTCTGGAATGCAGTCCAGAAAGGAATGAGGTACCTTAAATATATAGTAGATGCTTAATAAATGCCTGTATAATTTAAATAAAAGCTACTATTTATAAACATATTAGTATACCTTGATTGAGAAAATTCAACAAAATTTAATTGTTATCATGTAACAATTTACAGAATGATCTGTAAAAATCGTAAGGAAACTTCATGCTGGAAAAGGTTGGAAAATACTATAATATACACTCTTCAACCCCTTTAAGTAGATAAATAACAAAATATCTTATTTTGTTTGATTTGTTTAAAATATATTGATCCTTTAATATCATGTACCACAGAAAACCCCCAAAATCTTTATAATAAATTAATAGTGTCAAGGAAAATAAGTAACATTTATCATTTCCAAAAATGTATATCTCATTCTTCTCTCACATTTCACTTGCCAAGAAGCAAGAGGCGTGTGTCATGATCAGCCCTCTGAGGTTACAATTGTGATAATGCTTTGATTAAAGATCTTAAGTTTTCCACTTCAAGCTCCCTTTGCATTACTGTAGTCATCAAATAAATTGTTCTCTAGGTTTTGCTTACTCCAATCTGCATTAATTCATCTAAGTTGTTCCAAGTTTCTCTGAGTTCTTCATATTCATCATTTCTTACAGCATGACAATGTTCCATTATATTTATGTACCATCATCTGCTTAGTTATTCCCTAATCACTGGGCATCTAGTTGCTTTCCAACTCTTTGCTACTACCCCCCAAAAAAGCTGCTATAAATATATTTGTACACATGGGGCCATTCCTTTTGTCTCTGACCTCCTTAGGTTATATGTCTCAGTACTTTTGCTGAGTCAAAAAGGATGTACTCTTCTTGAAATTAAGCTGCAGCCTCACCAGAGCAGCTTGATTTTTCTACTTGTCACTGCAGATACATCATCTTACAAATAAACCATTCCCTAAAATTCTGCTGCCTAAAGCTCTTCATTATAGCAATTCTATTTTAAGGTAGATTGCTTCACACCACAAAGTTTTTGTTTGGTTGGTGTTTAGTCAAGTCTGATACTTCATGACCCTATTTGGGGTTTTCTTGGCAAAGATACTAGAATGATTTGCTATTTACTTCTCTAACTCATTTTACAAATGAGGAAACTGAGACAAACAGGGTTAAGTGACTTACCTAAGGTCACATAGCTAAAACGTGTCTGCAGTTGGATTTGAATGCAAGTCTTCTTGACTTCAGACCCAACATTCTTTTTTCTGCCCCATCTAGCTGCTTTGAAGTTTACAGGCTCCCAAAGTACTTAACTTTCCTTTCCTATATTAACCATTCTTCTTTACTTAGTACAGCTACTTCAGTTGGTTGGATGAATGAACATATTTAGTAAACACTGTGCTGAACACTGGGAATACACAAAGATAAGCAGAGGTTGTCCCTACTCTCAATGAGCTTGCATTCGAATAGGAAAAAATAATATATATAAGAGGTATCAGCTTCAAATCAGATAAGTTCCATGGTCTTCAAAGTGCAGTAGCCAGAAAGATAATCATGTATCTTCTTTAATGTCACTGCTACTGGAAAAAAAAAAGACTTACACAAAAATACTGTTTCTGATGTGGAACCATTTGGTAGTGAATTGCATCTGAAGTCTTCATTTTGGGAAGTGGCCAAGTTTGCCTCCTCTTCCTGGACCTGTTCCTGATCTTCTGGATTTCAAAAGCATGCCCCTGAACATATCTTCTCCTCCTTCCCACTTCTCAACCCCCTTTTATACAGTACAGTCCCCCATAAGAATATTAGCTCTTTGGGGGTCTGGAAGGTTTTATTTTTTGCTTGTTTTAGGGCTTAGCACATTGTGAGGCATATAGTAAGCACTGAATAAGATAGTCAGCACTTAACGATTCCTTCCTTCCTTCCTCTTCTGAAACACAGGAATTGAGGATTTCTTCAAAGTTCTGACATATTACATTCAAATGAATCCACTATTTTTATTATATCATTATGTATAATAACAGGCCAAATGGCATCAATTCAAAAGGTATTTATTAAGCACTTATCACATACCTGGTACTCCATGCTGAGAATACAAAGCAAGCCAAAAACAGTCCCTCTCCTCAGGGAGCTCACTTTCTAAAGGAAGTTGGGGGAAATAATGCACAAACAACTATGTGTATACAAGATACACAGAGAATACATGCATTCGTTCAAAGGATTTAGCTATAAAAACAACTTAGAGATTATCTAGACCAACACCTCAATTTTACAGATGAGAAAATGAAAGTTCAGAGAAGTTGTAAGCTCTCTAACGGTTAGCAGAGTTGTAAATCAAACCCCAGGCTGCTAATTCCAAATTCCAAAGCTTTGCAAAATTATGTCTGATAAAAATAATGGCACTGCATTTATTTAGTTTGATGTTCACATTTAGTTATCCAGATTTGTACCCACCATTGTAAATTCATCTTATACATCTCTTCTTAAACTTGTGTTGTAGACTCTTCTTCCCTAAATGAATTTGTCTTTATTGGATTTCTTTTTGCTTATATCACATCCCCTGCTCCAACTTACTGTGGGTCATTTTGTATTTTATTCAAGTGGCTCTAATAGATTTAATAAGTACTCTCTCTTCCAACTCAATCATTAATAATAATGCTTCATGATCTTGGATCTAGTCCTAATTCCTAAGGACATTTTCTCATTATGCCTCCATTCCCACCTTTGCTGAATGGCACTGAGTGACTTAGATGTGTCTCTGGGAACAATCAGCTAAATCACTTTTAGCCTTCTCTGTGTCCTTGGATGCTTGGAGGGCACCAGGGCAGGAATCTCTACCAGTGGACAGTAGAACCTTTGTATGGCTCAGTTGTTTTGTTGTATCCAACCCTTCATGATGCCATTTGGGGTTTTCTAGGCAAAGATACTATAGTGATTTGCCATTTCTTTCTCCAGCTCATTTTACAGATGAGGAATCTGACTTTCCCAGGGTCATATAGGTAGTAAGTGTCTGAATCCACATTTGAACTCCAGAAGATGAGTTCTTCCTGACTCCAGCCCCCCCCCCCCCCAGTAGCTAGCTGGCACAGCAGTAGAGCACCAGGCTTTGAGTCAGGAAGATCAAAGTTCAAATCTATCCTGAGATACTAACTAGTTGGGTGACCTTGGCTAAGGCTCTTAATCCTCATCCTGTTTGCCTCATCTATAAAATGAGCTGAAGAAGGAAATGGCAAGCTGCTCCAGTATTTTTGCCAAGAAAACCCCCAAAATGGGGTTATGAGGAGACAGACACGACTGAACAGCAACCACATGACTCATTAGTTGGCCTCAGAGACTCTCTAGGGCTAACAATTTTTAGTCACTCTGCAGCCAGCCCGAAGACAAGCTGCTCCAAACTTATTGGGCAGTTCTTGCACAATGGACAAAGGAAGCTGTGGGTTCCCCTCTTGAAGCCTTCTGACTTGGCAGAATCTGTCACACTTTGGATTTAAGGGAACTTCAGGAAGCCTGGGACCTCTGTGGAGCATCGGAAGAAGATTACACTGAGGCAACATGGAAAGCTCTGCTTGTTCTTCCTCTCCATGGTAATTTATGATTATTTGGGTTCTTTCAATTCAATGACAAAAGGTGACAAAAGAGGCATATTAAGTCACTATGCAACACTGATGGAAGGGACTTGATTAATTCAGTACAATACTGGCATATTGGCCATTATTTCTAGCTCCTGAGTTCTGTAATTAAACTTCTTAGATAGAAAGCAGGCACTTCCCTCTTTTCTGTGCCAAGGTAAGAGACCCTGAGTGTGGAATACAGCATATAATAATAGATTTAGTTGATGTATTGGTTAGCTTTGCTGAATTGCCTTTCCCCCCCCTTTCTTTTTATTCTCTGATATAGAGGAAGATTCTCTCCCTGGGTTGGAGAGGAGAAGGGATGTATTTAGAAATAAATGTGATATTCAAATAGGAGATATTGAGAAAAAAAAAATTTTTTTGACTCTCCTAAAAGAGGCAGGGTAAAAACTACCAAAAACTATTCCCTTTTCTCACTAGACCCTGTGACTTCCTCATATTCCTGTTTGTTTTTCATATTTAAATGCTTCCTTCAGGTTCTATGAACAGAAAAGTATACCGAGAAAGAGAAAATCAGAGCCCTGTCTCCTCTTGCCCCTTCCTTGCTGTGTAATCTTGGGGGAAATGACCATTTTGGGGTGTTTCCCTCAATTTTTTTCCTACTTACCTCACAGGGTAGTTATAGGACCAAAATTAAAAGTCACAGGACATATCAGAGCCAAGATCTAGCTGGGTTTAAGACTCCAGTTGTCTCCTCCTATAGATGGATGCTCATGGCGGGCAAGAACAATTTCTCTTTTGTCTTTGTATCACCCTTGCACCTAGCATAGATCCTGGTACATGAGAGGTATTAACAAATGTTTAATTAATTATTTTATCCATACTAATACAAATCTAACCAGATCATCTAATCTTTCAGAGATTATTAAAACAGTAAAAACACAGTAAAAAACAGTAAAACAGAGGTATCTTTTTGTACCAGGTACACTTTGGCATGATAGAGAAGTGTTATTATTATAAACTAAAATAGCTTACAAGAAGGCGCTTTTGAAACTATAAATAAATGTACAAACTTATGTATTATTGTCATTATTGCCTTTAGAACAAAAAGGCCCATGGGCACAAAACTCAGACCAGCACAGAATATCCTTACATACCTTATACCAACTGCTTTATATGTATACTGTCAGAGATAATTGTTTAGGAATAAAAACAGCTCATATCAAAATTTCTAAGAGATTGAACTAGTTATCCTATTTTTTCAAAATCAAATAAGAAAACAGACTTTGTAAGATTAAATGGTTTACCCATAGCCAGGAAGGAATGGATTAAGTGATTTGCTGGACCTCAAACCCAAATCTTCTGACTATGAGTCTAGGGTTCTTTCCAGTAACTGGTGGGTGTGTTTACATTCCATACTTTGCTTCATCAAGACAATAATAAAGTATTATTCATTAGTAAAGTCATTTCCTAAAAACGGATCCATAATAATGCACTTATTAGTTTTGACAGAGAACTATGAAAGCAGCACAGTTTCAGATGGAATTTACTATTAAGGTTCTGCAGGTCAGAGAGCAGAGGAAGTTAGTCTTGGAGCTGTGTCATCTGGACAAATTGGTAAGTTTCAGAGAAAGTGCTGACCTGTGTGGATAGAGGTCGTTTTCTCTCTTGGGAGGTTGCTCTATCAATGAAATTGCAGGTCAGATCCCTCTTCCTAGAGCTTATTCCTAAATTTTAGAATGATACCATGAGAACATTCCCCCGAACTGCTAGCTGACTTCTGAGCATAGTGTCCAACACACAATAAATGCTCACTAAATGCCTGTTGATAATGATGACAGCAATAGAAGATAGGTTTTAAAGATTGTGCATCCAACCATCTTTTCAGAGAATGGGTTCTTCAGTGAAATAAACTTGGCTATAATTAATTAAATTAGCATTTATTTATTTCAGTACCCACCATGTGCCAGGCACTGTGCTAAGTGATTGAGATACAAAAAAGGGGCACAAGGCAGTCCCTGTCCCCAAGAAGTTTATAAGCAGTTGTAATCTGTCTTCTGTGTTATACATTCATTTTATGAGTTACCATAACACCCCCTCCCTGCTGACAGCTGGCCTACTGGCAAGTCTTTCTTCACCTGTCTAAGCTGGTCTTTGGAAGGCAAAAGCAATCTTTTGCTCAGACATTAGTTAAAACTTTTCCCACACTGTAGAATGTGGCAGAGATTCCACTTTGCTGGCAGAGCATTCCAGAAGTCAGGGTCACCTCCATGCCAAAATGAGGCTTTGGAAGAAAAATAGTACTTTATGCTCAAGACAACTGGCAAAGCGGAGACCATCTAGAATTCTACTGGCTAAATATTTTTAGTTCTCTTTTTAAATGTATAATTAAATCAAAGTGCCAAAGAATAAGTTTAGATGTATACATTAGAGACTATTGTTGTTGTCCCTCTTTTATTTCAAAGAGGGCCAATGATGTAACCAGGATGATGTTTTGATTTGCCCATGAATTGGATTAAAGTGGGGCAAAGTCGTACAAAATTGTCCCTCTCGCTTGCTCTACCAGGATCAACTAAGTCTAGTGTCAAGACAAAAGCCAGGACAACTGGCAGAGGCCCAAGATGCAGTGCTTTACCTTGGCATCTTTGATGTTTGACCAAACTTTTAAGAGTTCCATAGTGCCTGCTTCAGCTGCCTTTGTGGCCATTGGGGCAAATTTTTCTCATGTGCCATGGCACCAGGAGAAGTCTTTGTGTACTTGGGGTAGATATCTCCTAACTCACCAACAGGTTTGGGGCCTGTCAATTATCCTTGATCTAGTTTATCTGGTCTGCTAAGATGGATTTACCATGATATGGGCCATTGCAGGTACTATATACACTTTCTCAGAGCCACAGGTGAGGGTTCAGTGTAAGGTGGACCCCAAAGGTAAACGAGCAGCCCTGCAAAGGGCTCAGCAAGCCCTCACACCACAGTCTTCCCTGAAAATCCCCATACACTCTTAGAAAGAGGAAAACATGGAGTAGTGGATGGAGAACTGGCCTCACACCCAGGATGATATAAAATTCAAATCTGGGGTCTTACACATACTGGCCATGTGTCCTGGATAAATCATCTAACTTCTCAGTGGTCTAGGAGTCTCTAAGATATGGTTTCCTAACCAGGAGGGAGTGAACTTGGATTTTTATTTTTATTTTGTTTAATGAATTATCATGATATTATATATTATTAACACATTATATGTTATATATTAATACCAAAATAAATGATTTAATCAATATTTAATATTTTAATGTAATTGGTTTCCTTTTTAATCTGATATATTTTATGAATTTTAAAACATGATTCAGAGACAAGTCCATGGTATAAAAAAGATTAAGAACTTCTGATCTACATCTATAAATTATAGACAAGGTATCAACCTTTAAGGGTAAAGTTTCTTCATCCACAAGTTCCCCAGGTCAACAAAGTCAAAGATATAGTAGATTCTCTCTGCCTCTCCCTACACATTAAATTCAGCTAAGTGGCACAGGAGAGAGAGCTTGAATCTGCTATTAGAAAAGCCTGACTTCACAGTCAGCCTCCAATATTGATTACCTCTATGACCCTGGGCAACTAACTCACTTAGCCTTTGTTTCCTCATCTGTAAAATGGGAATAATATAAACAGCCATCTTATAGGATTGTTGTAAGGAGAAAATGGGATGATAGTTGTAAGGCCCTTGGCATAAACCTTAAGGCACTACATAAATATTATTATTATTAATTATATTAGAAATGGGAAGTTATAATTAAATTTCAAAAAACAAAAAAAGTGATGTATTTATCACTGGTTAGTATTGAATGAATGGAACTATTCCAGAATATAATTCTGGGATTTGGGTATTAAATCTGGGATGTGGCTAGAGATATGTGTGTGTGTGTGTATGTTCAAGAATATTTATATAGCATACATAGGTATCCAAGACTATAAAAAGAGCACTAAATTTTTTATATGTAAACACATACAAGTGTATATACACAGGTATCCAAGTCTCTAAAATGTTATATTCATAAAGAGTACTAAACATTTTTTTTAGTTTATTTCTGGCCCCAAATCTCAAGAAGGAATGTGAAGATTATCAACATAAATGCCTATGTTGTAAGATGATGACTTTTTAATCACTGTGTGGAAAAGAGCTAAATTTACACCACTGCATATTAGTATTTTTGGCAGGCAATGGTGGAATTATGTAAACAAGCTTGACCAGATACTGCCTGTGCAATAAATAGGCTCTCAGGGAATGTCAGAGCTAGAAAGCCCTTAGGGGTCATCTATTCTATATCATTAAACAAATGGAGGAAATGGAAGTTCATTTCTCCTCCTAATATCTATGTAAATTCTGCCTTTTTCCTTCAAAAGAGGAGGAAAAAAATTCGCTATTTTAGAACCCTCCATCTTAATTGTCCATTCAATAAAGGTGCACTTCCTGTTGTATGTGATAGTAAAGTGATGAGGTACTATGGGTGAGGCAGCTTCTTGGGAACAGTCTCATGAATAATAATGCAGATTCTATCTGGAAGGGCCTTTTGCAGTCTAGGCTGATGCTGGGCTGTTTTTGACAAAGTTCTATAAAGGATGTAATTAGGGGCAGTACCAGGAAGCTCAGACGGGTATTCTAGCTCTCTCTAATAATTAGTCAATGCTTGATTCTGAGGGTCATTTATTTTGGTCACAGTCAGAAAACCTTCAAATTTCAAGCTAGAGTTGCCTCCCTGTGAAAGATTTTCTAACTTCTGTGCTTGGCATGCATCAGGAATTCCTTTACTTCTAAGACTCAGTTTCCTTATCTGTGAAGTGATGGGGCTACTCTAGAGGATCTTTAAATTCTAAAGATTCTTGGATTGTCTGATTTGGATAAACCAACAGAAATTTCTGCACCTAGCACAGTGCTTCACATTGTTGGGGATGGAGGGCAGAAATGAGGCTGGATTTGTGATTTTATTGATATAAGAACTCCTGGATAATGGAACCTCTTTCTAACAACCAAGACCTACAGCTACTCCAAAAGGTGTAGTCTTAGAGAGTTGTCTGGGACCCAGAGAAATAAGGTGATGTGCTAACAGTCACATAGCCAATATGGCAGAGGAAGGAAGGACTGGAACTTATGTCTTCCTAACTCCAAGTGGTCAATTCTTTATTCACTATGCCACAGTGTCCCTTGTCTCACACGTAAGAGGTGTTTAATAAGTGTGCGATGAATTAAATTGGGATCATGAAGAGTCAGAAACTAATTACTACAACAGAGAGACTTGCAAGCAGATGCAAGGAATGGAAGCTTGGAGAACTGTCCATCAAGGAGAGAAGGGAAGATTCCAGAGAAGAATTTGGTCAGAGAGACAGTTAAGAAAGTCAACATATGAAACTTCACTTCTGCTCTCTTGAACTAGGAGAGAGGAGCCAGCAGATGGCTGCTCTGAATTCCTGACCAATAATTTAACCTTGGAAAAGTTTGGGACATAGCTCTGAAGATCCTTTTCAAGTTATTAACAATTTCCCCTTAAGAACAAATCAACCATATTTCCTTATATTGAACTATATAATAGATTAGGGAAACCTTATATTCCCTCTGTCCTATCCCATCTCCCTAACTTCTTTCCTTTAAATAAAAGCCCTTTTGACAGTATTATTGTGAAAATTAATTTATTAGAAGCTGCTGGTAACATACCTTCTCTGAAGAGCTGTTGAAATCAACTGAAGGACACAGAAAGTAGGTGAGGGGTGGGGGGAGGAGTGAAAATCCCAGTTCTCCTTCTAACCTTATTTCCTAGTATAACTGTTCCAGCACTACTCTTACCATGAATACCATAGTAAAAGAGCATCTATTACAGTGTGTGATGAATTAAATTGGGATCATGAAGAGTCAGACACAACTTGAAAAATGACTCAGTGACAATGACGCATATCCATGTGTGTGTGTGTGTGTGTGTGTGTGTGTGTGTGTGTGTGTGTGTGTGTGTGATGGGAATGCATTTCCATGGGAAGATGCTTCCTCTGGACCAGACTTAAAGCTTTTTCCCAAAGAAGAACTAAAATAGTAAACAACCCCAGAATAAGGTGCCCTGATATAGGGGGATAGGTATTTATTTGGATTTGTAATAATAAGCCCTTGATGTGACCAGCTCTGTTAATTTTTGAAACTTTGAGCTCTTGATTAAATCAATACATTCTTGACTTGAAAACGAGGGGATTGGCCTAGATAAGCACAAAAGTCCCCTTTAGCTACAGATATTATTTTCCTATAAAGACTCTATATTAGGCACTGTAGTCTAATATCTACCAAGAAACCATACCATTCTGAGAGATTAGAGAATGGCTGAGTGTTACAGATAAAGAAGCTTCCTTTTTCTGGAGAACTTTGTGACTCCCTCCACTATCACTGCTGCCACCCCTATTCATCTAAGCCCTACTTTTTCCACATGATTGAGGATACCTTAATGCTGCAATTGCAGCTTCCAAGAATAGTATCTTTACTTTATCCTCATAATGGACCAGTCTTGAAGCCAGGTTCAGGTCTTACCTCTGACCCATCCTGTTTATCAGGCCATGGGAAAATCACTTACCACCTCCTGCCACTGACAACTTTGAAAAATGACATGCATTAGATTAGTTGCAAATCTGCATTGGTGGATAAAGCTTCCACCACCACTCAGAGGGAGATCCCTGACTAGATGCCTCCATCAAGATGGACAGCAACTTATCTATAACTTCTCATGTAATGCAATAATTCATGCCTAGGTCCTTCTGCAAATGTGTGATGGGAGGAGACAAAGGGAGATAGTCATTTAATCATTTTATGAAGAGAGAAAGTCCCCTTCCTAGAAGTCTCTCAGCATTACATGGGAACCAATGTAAGCCATTATTTCTCAGTATCACTACAGTACTGGTCCATCTCCTTTTTCAGTCATTCATCCCTCTTAGATAATACAGTACTTCTTATTCTACTCTTTATGTCCATTTCATCATTAATAATAAGCTGCAACCTACTTATGCTCACCACCAGTACTAGGTAACTAACTCTTCCCTGCCCTTTGGGTAACCCAAAATTTTGAGTCTTCAGAGAATGTAACAGTCTACAATTTGGAGCCACAGGCATTGCCATGAGAATACTAATGCTTCAATGATGGACTTTTATTTCAGGGAGAAGATTGGGGTCACTGAAAGTGCTACACAATTTTCAAGACCCAAATGAACTTACTCTTCCTGGGTCCAGCTTTTTTTTATCTGTTGTGTCTATCCAAGATTTTATGTGTATATGTCTTGTTATTTCATGATATAAAATATACATATATGCACACACATATGTGTTATATATATGTAAATAATTTTATATCATTAAATAATTATACATAACTATATGCACACACATTTTTTAGGAAATAACAAATATATGTACATATACAGATGTATTTCACTCCCAGATGAATCAATTCTATAAGTGACCTACACAGCTGTTCCTCTTTGTTTGGGCAACAGGCATTATTTATCTACATGGTTTTTCTTTTGTGGTTTATTAGGCCATTTTTTTAAGTAATTATGTATTTCATTTAGAAGGTTTTGCATTAATCCAGGGCTTGATGGACCCAGCATGGTGTAATTCAGGGAAAAAAAAGAAGAATACATCATTTATAGAGAATCTTCCATATGAACTTTCCATTGGACTTTCTCTATGACAGTGATTAAGATCTATGACCACAATGCATTTCCTTGCTTTATGATTAGTTTATTTGGGAATAATTAGAGAGTGATCCAATGAAACCATTTCTGTTGTTAAGATTGTGTTATGATTATAAGAAATATGTAGCAAAAGTATTGGATATACTTTGTAGTATATATGTAGTATATAAAAGAGAACCTTTTCTTTTGCTGTTTTTTTAAAAATAGGTAATAAACAATAAAAAAACAGTGGGAACTTGTAATTTTCACACCTTTTAAAACAATTGTATGACTTTAAAGACATGGCCTTTTTGGGGGGGCAGCTATGAATTGAGAGGACTTGGATTCAAATTGGAGCTCAGACACTTCCTAGCTATGTGATTCTGGACAAGTAATTTAACCCCAATTGCCTCTCTTCTGCTTATTCATGTTCAGATTTTCCACTCAAACAAAAAGCTAATTCCCTTCTCAGCGGGCAAAGGCCGTGGAGATGCCTGTAGGCATCAAAACATTTTTTCTTAGAAAATCAATTAAAATGCTCTCAATCTCTGAAAGGAACATTTGGTGAGAACTCAGAACTGTGTACCATATGCCATTGAAAAGTGAACTTTGTAATAAGTAGTAATAAGGGACTATTTTGATTGTTCATTGATAACTAACAGATCAGGCTGTTATCTTCTTTCTTCGGTCTTTCCCTCCTCCCTCTCTTCCTCCCTTCCTCCCTCTTCCTCTCTTCCCTTCCCTCTTGCCTCCCCCCTTTTGGTGATTCTCCTTCTAGTTTCTCTAACTCAACTCAGGGGTGAGTTAATGAGGTTTCAAATGAAATATTTTTTCTCTTTTCTATCTTAAATAAAGGGTTTATTGGGAATGACAGGGAAGGATAAGGAAATGGAAGGAAAGAGGGTTTGGGGGTTTCCCTATTTAGGTATTTTTTTAGGTATTTTTAGATATTTAGGTATCCCTAAAGGATGAGTCTTTAGATTGGAGGATGATGGAATATAGTTCAATTGGGAGAAATGGATGATAGGTCTGGAAGTTCAGTCACTATCACAACAGAGCAAATCAGAGAGAGATATCTGGACTTTTGTCTTTCTTTCTTCTGTCTTCAAAATCAAGAGAGAAAACTTCTTCCCTCTCTCAAGGCAACAAGGTTCAGCCAACAGTTGGTCTGGCTTCCAACTGCCTTTCCCGGTAACATTCCAAATAGAATACTCTTGTTTTTGGAAGACAGTGTGGGAGAGACTAGGAATAGATCAACACCTCACACCCTACACCAAGATAAATTCAAAATGGGTGAGTGACTTAAACATAAAGAAGGAAGCCATAAGTAAATTGGGTAAACACAGAATAGTATACATGTCAGACCTTTGGGAGGGGAAAGACTTTAAAACCAAGCAAGACATAGAAAGAATCACAAAATGTAAAATAAATAATTTTGACTACATCAAATTAAAAAGCTTTTGCACAAGCAAAACCAAAGTAACTAAAATCAGAAGGGAAACAACAAAGTGGGAAAAAATCTTCATAGAAACCTCTGACAAAGGTTTAATTACTCAAATTTATAAAGAGCTAAATCAACTGTACAAAAAATCAAGCCATCCTCCAATTGATAAATGGGCAAGGGACATGGATAGGCAGTTCTCAGATAAAGAAATCAAAACTATTAACAAGCACATGAAGAAGTGTTCTACATCTCTTATAATCAGAGAGATGCAAATCAAAACAACTCTGAGGTATCACCTCACACCTAGCAGATTGGCTAACATAACAGCAAAGGAAAGTAATGAATGCTGGAGGGGATGTGGCAAAGTAGGGACATTAATTCATTGCTGGTGGAGTTGTGAACTGATCCAACCATTCTGGAGGGCAATTTGGAACTATGCCCAAAGGGCGACAAAAGAATATCTACCCTTTGACCCAGCCATAGCACTGCTGGGTCTGTACCCCAAAGAGATAATGGACAAAAAGACTTGTACAAAAATATTCATAGCTGCGCTCTTTGTGGTGGCCAAAAACTGGAAAACGAGGGGATGCCCATCAATTGGGGAATGGCTGAGCAAATTGTGGTATATGTTGGTGATGGAATACTATTGTGCTAAAAGGAATAATAAAGTGGAGGAATTCCATGGAGACTGGAACGACCTCCAGGAAGTGATGCAGAGCGAGAGGAGCAGAACCAGGAGAACATTGTACACAGAGACTAATACACTGTGGTATAATCGAACGTAATGGACTTCTCCATTAGTGGTGGTGTAATGTCCCTGAATAATCTGCAGGGATCTAGGAGAAAAAAACACTATTCATAAGCAAAGGATAAACTATGGGAGTGGAAACACCGAGGAAAAGCAACTGCCTGACTACAGTGGTTGAGGGGACATGACAGGGGAGAGACTCTAAATGAACACTCTAATGCAAATACTATCAACATAGCAATGGGTTCAAATCAAGAAAACATGTGATACCCAGTGGATTTGGGGGTGGCTATGGGGGGTGGGTAGGAAAAGAAAATGATCTATGTCTTTAATGAATAATGCTTGGAAGTGATCAAATAAAATATTAAAAAAAAATACTCTTATTTGACTGACAGGTCATCACTCAGCTGCTCCAATCTCCTGTTACAAAATCATCCTCAATTTCTCATTTCCACAACTTCTAAGTAAAATATTTCCAGGTCTACCAAAATATTACTTTTAAAATGTACTTCCAAAGAACTGCATTAATTGATTGGCTAAATCGGATTGGTGGTGACTATCCTGTAAAAATGATGATAATTTTCTACCAAGTACAACAATTTTAGTTTTGATATAACTGATGCTCCTTTTAACAGTGACTCATCAATAGGCACAGCTGCTTCTTAAGACTACATCTAGTCAGAGAATAAAATTACATCAGTGTACAGAGTGTTTGAATTCATGCTGTCCACAAAATGACATTCAATTTCCTTAATAGTCAAACCAAGTCATTATTTATTAAAAAAGAAGAAATTGCTGTCATTCAGTAATTTCAGTCATGTCTGATTCTTCATGAATCTATTTGGGGTTTTATTGAAAAGACAATGGAGTAAATTTCTCCAGCTAATTTTTTTGCCCATGAGGAAACTGAGACAAACAAGGTGAAATGACTTGACTAGCACCACATGTGTCTAATACTAGATTTGAACTCAGAAAGAGAAATCTTACTGATTCCAGGCCTTGAGCTTTATCTATTCTCACATCTAGTTACCCCCAAAAGAAGAAGCTTGAACTTAATTCTAACACTCTTCCAAATTGGGAATGAATCTGAGATAAGTTTATATATATATATATATATATATATATATATATATATATATATGTGTGTGTGTGTGTGTGTGTGTGGTTTTTTTTAACACTATGTCCATCCTTCTCAGGCTGAAAGCTTTTGCTAATGGATCTACTCTCTCTCTCTTTCCAATAGGAAATATCAAATACTCACTAGCTATATGATCATGAGCAAATAACTGAACTTTCTTGGGGTCTCCATTTTTTAATTGAAAATTTTTACTTAATTAATTTAGAATATTTTTCCATGGTTACATGATTCATGTTCTTCCCTCTCCCCCCATAGCCAACATGCAATTCCACTGGATTTTACATGTATCATTGATCAAGACCTATTTCCCTATTATTGTTAATTGAACCAGGGTGATCATTTAGAGTCTACATCCTCAATCATATCCCCATTGACTCGGGGTCTCCATTTTCTCATCTGTAATATGGGAATACTTGCTTTTGCAAGGAACGTGCTTTTTAAACCACTATATAAATGTGAGTTACTATTACAAATGAATAAACTGAAGTTAAGTGCCTTATACAAAGTCATAAGTGAAAACTGAAGTGATGCCTATGGATGAAATCACCAAGGGAGAGAATGCACATATGCATGAAGGTCAAGGACAGAACACTGGAGATGCTAATGTTTAAAGGTCTGGAAACAATATAATTAACAAAGAAAACAGGGAGGAATAGTTCAGAGATGCCAATGTAAAACCATGGAATTTTGATCTCTCCAAAGTCAAGGAAGAAGATTTAAAAAAGAGGGAATAATCTCTGGTTTAAATACGACAAGGCAATCAAGAAAAAAATGCTGAGAGATTAGATTTAGCTATGAAGAGTCAGTTCATTAGTGACCTTAGTGGTAGCTGTTTTACTAAAATAGCAGGGATAAAAGTCTTAGTATGAAGAAGTAGAAAATGAGTGAGGAAATGAGTGAGGCAGAGAAGATAGACTAAGAAGTCTGGTAGTAAAGGGGAGGAGAGATAGGGGATAGAAGGATAAAGGGAAAGATTCTGTTTTTCCTACAAAACAGAATAGATTGTATCATGTTAGTTGGCTAAAGAGAAGGAACCAATAGACAAGCAAAAACTGAAAAAGAGGGAATGACTAAAGGCCTTGTTTCTCTTTCCGGTCACTGAGTGGGATAGAAGAGAGATCATAAATCTGGAGTTGGAAGAGCCTTAGAGAACATATAGTTCATCTCACTCATTTTATTGAGTGATGATGAACCCAAGGCCTGGATGATTTGTGTGGCTAAGATAACTCAGAGTGACAGAGGTCAGCTCTTGACTTCAAAGCTCTACCCAACTACCTTTTGAAAAAAGGGAAGAATGGAGAATGTTATGTGCCCTGGATTAGCTTACTGAGGGTTCAATTATAGATGGTACTAGGGAAACTAGGTGGCAGCTAGGTAGAGAAATAGCATAATGGATTTGGAGTCAAGAGGACACAAGTTCTAATCTAGCTTCAAATTCTTTCTAGTCAAGTAACCTTGGTCAAATCACTTGGCTTCACCCAACCTCAGTTTCATTATTAATAAAATATGGCAATAATAAACACTTACCTAAAATGAGAACAGAAACAAAAACTCTCTAGGAAATAGATCTTTTGTTGAATACAGTTTTTTAAAGGATTATTTTAAATGAAATTGTAAAAAAAAGATGACTTGTGTTCTCTTTAAAAAAAAAAGTCATACCTAGATAATTAAATAGAAGATATTTTGATGAGGAAGAGGCTTCTAACAACTTGGAGTAAGGGTGAAAGGAAGATAGTTGTAGGGGAGACTTTTCAGAAGAGCCAGTACCTAGAATGAAACTTGAAGGACTGATAAAGGCAAGAATGCACATCAGGTATGGGAAGAAACAGGAGATGGAATGCTGAATTCAGGGTGCCTGGAATGTAGCATGTGAAAGGGAGTCATGTGAAATATGGCTGGAGGAGAGAAGTTCAAGGAGGTCACATTGGCTAGACTAATTCCCTAAGGAAAGCAGGAGGCTTTTCAGGTTTGGGGCTGAAAGGAAAGGAAGAAAGTTGGATGTGGGGTCAAGGGGATGAGGTGTGGAATAACCATTGTGGAGTTCTCTATGGGAAAGAAAGTGGATATGAAACCAATACATTGTGCAATAGTAAGGACCCCGCTGAATTCAGCCAGCTTAAGTTTATGGTAGCCTACGTTGATATGACTTCATGCAGTGTTGGTCAGCACTGGAGTCTGAGCAGAGGAGGTCAATGTTGAGAGTTACCTAGTGTGAAAAATAAGACCATGGCTTAAGGGATTTAAATTTGGAAAAGTATTGTTATTCAAGTGCCTGACCATAGTGTCAAAATGATTAAGAAGAATGAGGTTGGAAAAGAGCTGAAAAAACAAAACAAAACAAAAGGTTGCACAGTGGATAGAGCATTTAGTCTTTGATCCTCTTAAGTCCTGAGTTCAAATTCAACCTCAAATATTTACTAGATCTGTGTGATCCTGGACAAGTCATTTAACCTCTCTTTGTCTCAGTTTCTATAAAATGGGCATACTAATAGCACTTACTTTCCAAGGTTGGTGTGAAGATAAAAAATGACATGATATATGCAAAGTAATTGCAAATCTTAAAAGCACTTTATAAATGCCAGCTAATATAATGGCTGTGTCAATTAAGGTATTTGGATAATTTACAGAGATACAGAGACAGAGAGAGGGTAATGAGAGAAAGAAAAAGTTAGTATATCTAAGGCTTGTATATACAACAAAATTTTTAAAATTGTTATCTTACCAGTAAACTGATGTCAGAGTAGGATATTTCAGAACTTGGGGACAGTGCTATCTATTAAGAGTGCCAAGGTAGAATGGCAAAACCTGTAGACATTGCCTTTGGGGTGAGTTATTAAATAGAAACATGTTTTTTATTAATATCCACCTATCCTCTGACTTCTGGAGATAATATATACCTTTAGAATCCCTAATTATGTCAAAAGAAAGGTATGATCTTTTAGGTTAGCCATAAAAATATAACACATAAAATTATGGTAATTTTGTTCTTGTAGTTTCATATGCCTTACACATCTTCTATTACAAGCAATAGAAGCATCAGACCTTCTTTAAAAAAATAAATAGCTCTTACTCAACTTCCCACAGGAATGTGGTGCTGCAAGAATTCCTAGTTATTTAAAGGCATTTCTGAAGAACATCATTCTGACATGAATTACTGTATCTCTTCTACCCAGAAATAGCATATACAAAATGTCAGCTGAACATTTCAAATATTAGAAAGGAATAGATCTTATTTGGAGGTGCAAATATTTAAACAGACATAAAAAGTTCAAAATTAAAATTATAATTGGAGGTTTTCTTACTATGCTTCCCTTCTACAGGTAGCTGTTCTTCATCTTTTAGGTCACCACAAAACTGGTCATGAGCCTGAACCAGATCACTGCTAGAGGCTCTGTCTTACACAGTACAGTGTGGGTCAGAAATGTGTCACCAAGTCAAGTAGATTAATATTAATTAAGCACCTACTAAGTGCAAGGTACCATTCAGTCCTTGCTACCAAGAAACTCATTCTAAAGAGGAGAACATGAAACAACCATGTACCATTCATCATTCAAACCTCTTTAAAAGATCACTCAAAAAACACAGACATGGATTGTTGCCTTTTTGGAACTCACATTCAATAGCAGAGACAATATGCAAACACCTATGTTTGTGCCTTTAAGAGATACAGAATGTATGGAGTGTAATCTCAGACTTGGAGAGGGGTGGGAGGAAGGGGAAGAACAGGGGAGAGCCAATGAAAAATAATCTACACAAGGTAGGATTTTGGCAGAAAGCTTTAAAAAAATCAGGGAAGTCAAATGGTCAAGAGGTGAGAAGGGAGAACATTAAAGGCAGGGGAGACAAACATTAAGAAAGCATGGATGGGGCAGCTAGATGACTCAGTGGACAGAGAGCCAGGTATGGAGTCTGGAGGATCTGGGTTCAAATATGACCTCAGTCACTTTCTAGCTCTGTTACCCTGGGCAAGTCACAACTCCAACTACCTAATCCTTATTGCTCTTCTGCCTTGGAACTCAGTAATGATTTGAAGATGAAAGTCAAGGGTTTATAAATTTTATTTTATTTTTTGCATTTGAATTTTATTTAATTAAGAATTTTTTTCCCATGGTTATAAGATTGATGTTCTTTCCCTTCTATTCCCCCCACCTCCTCCTGTAGTCAACAAGCAATTCCACTGGGTTTTACATGTGTCATTGATCAAGACCTGTTTCCATATTATTGATATCTGCACTAGGGTGATCGTTTAGAGTTTACATCCCCAGTCATAGCCCCATCAATCCATGTGATCAAGCAGTTGTTTTTCTTCTGTGTTTCTCCTTCAAGGGTATTTTAAAAAGACGTGGTTTGGGGAACACAATATGGAAGGTGTTAATGTATCAAAAAGTACATGGAAACCCTTTGATCCTATAATACCACTACAGTGTCTGTATCCCAAAGAGATAATAAAAAAGGGGAAAGGACCTACTTGTAGCTGTTCTTTTTGTAGTGGCAAAGAATTGGAAATTGAGGGGATGTCCATCAATTCGGGAATGACTGAACAAATTGTGGCACAGGTTGGTGATGGAATACAATTGTGCTATATGAAATGATAAGCAAGGTGATTGAAGAATAATCTGGAAAGATCTGTGGGAACTGATGCAGAGTGAAATAAGCAGAACTGGGAGAACATTGAACACAATAACAGCAATATTGGACAATGGATATCTGAAAACTTGGCTACTCTCAGCAATGCAATGATCTGGGACAATCCTGAAAGACTTATGATGGGAAATGCTATCCACCTCCAGAAAGAAAGAACTGTTGGAGTCATATGGATGTGGATCAAAGTGTGCTATCTTTCACATCAGTGTATTTATGGTTTTATTTTGGGGTTTTGATTATGTATGTATGCTCTTGCAACAATGACCAATATGGACATGTGTCTTTCATGATAATAAAAATACTTTTTTTTAAAAGTACATGGAAAGGAGTCAAGGCCAAGAAAAGGGAAAAGGGGGGGGGCAATGGTATTAATGTTATTAAGGGCTTTACTTGCTTAATAATACATTTTCTACCTGATCCTGAAGGTAATAAGTAGGTACTAGTATTTAATGAGCAGGGAGATAGCACTATCAAATCTTGATTTAGAAAAATCACTTAAGCAGCTGTATTAGAGAATTAGAGAAGGGGGAGACACTTAAGGTGGGAAAATAAATCATAATGATATTTTAATAGTCTAGGGATGAAGGCTTGCAACAAGATGGTTTAAAATGTGCCAGAAGAGAGAAGGGCACTTATAGATGTGAAGACAGAAATGACAAGGCTTGACAAAAAAGTAGATAGGTGGAAAGAGTATGGGAGAAAAACAGAAAGTTCTAGAGCTGTGAGCTTGACTGACTGGGAGGACAGTAGTAAACTTGATGCTAACAGTGAAGTTCAGAGTTGATAAGGTTTTGGGGAGGAGATAATGAGCTCTGTTTTGGACAAGTTACATTTGAGATGCCTACAAAATATTCATTTGAAGTTGTCCAAAAGGTAGCTGGCTATTTGAGACTAGAGGCTCAGATGTTATGTCTAGATATAAAAATCTGGGAATCATCTGCATAGAGATGAAAAATGGTTTGATAGGAGCTGATGACATTATGAAGCAACAACTATAGAGGGAGAATGTGGAGCAGGAAAAAGCCTTGGAAGACCCACACACAATTAGTAGGCATGATTTGAATGAAGAACCAGAGTACTATGGTGGAAAGAAGAAATCAAAAAGGTCAGAGGAGAACCAGGAGAGAGCAGTGTCACAAAAATCTAGATAAAGGAGAAAAACCAGGAGAACGTGATCAAATACTGCAAAGAGCTCAAAAAGGATGATCTTAAAAAAAACCATTAGATTTGTCAAGTAAGAGATCATTGGACATGTATAACCCAGATCAAGTTGCTTACTATCTCCAAAAGGGGATAGAGAAGGGGAAAGGATCTTATGATTTTGGAAAATGTTATATTAAAAATTGTTATTACATACAATTGGGAAAATAAAATATCGTTGAATAAGATCATTGGTGACTTTCGAGAAAGAAGTTTCTGCTGAATAAGTCCAGAAACCAAATGGCAGAGGGTTTAGAATCAAGTGAGAGAAGTGGAGGCACCAATTGTAGTTGGTCAACTCAAGGAATTTAGCCAAGAAGGAAATAGAATAAAAGTTATCAGTGCTGACAGGATTATGTGGCAATTTTTCAAGATTAAGAAATATAGGGATCTTTGTAAGAAGCAGGGGTATAACTAGCAGCTAGGGAGAGGCTGAATATTAGAGAGAGTTTGGGGGAATGATAGAGAAGTGAATCTGATGAAAAATACAGAAGGGGTTGGGATCAAGAGTGCATGTGGAGAGGTTTGCATTGGTAAGGAGAAGGGATGATAAGAGGCAGGGATGAAGGGAGAGAGTAGAAACCAATATGAGAGTTATGTTAAATGAAGTGGAGGAAAGAAAAAGGAGCATTAGATGAATGACCTAAACTTTTCAATGAAGTATGAGGCAAAGTCCTCAGCTGAGACAGTGGAAGGAATTGGTGCCATGATGCATTTGAAGAAGAATAAAAAAGATTTAGAGTAGTAGCTGTGGTGCACAGGAGAGTATATACAGAGGTGCTGAAGAGTTGCTTTGCTGCAGGGAGGACCCAGTTGGCATTGTGCAACAAAAATTTCTATTGTAACCAATCAACATCATTCCATGATTTTCTCCAGCTCTGTTTGGGGAGTATGTAAACAGGAGTGAAGGAAGCAGATGGTGAGTGTAATGTAAACTTGGGGTTCAGCAAGGCAGGATCAATAATTGGTACAAGTGTGCCACTTGGCAGCCATGGTGACATACAATAATATATCAAGAATCGTTCAATGTTGGGTAATGTAATAGAGTAATTATTGTTATTCAACATTACCAAATAAGTTATCAAGCATCTACTAATAGGGTTCTGACAAATGTAAAGAGTAACCAAAATATTTTTAATTCATGTTTTAAAAAAATTAGCAAGATTCACTTTTGCTGCTGTCAATCCTAAAACTGCTAAATTTAATACTAATGTTAATGGGAAAATTAGTCTTAGAAAGTTTCATATTTAACTCTAAATTTATTTTAGGCTTTAAAAAGGAATATAATAATGCAGCAATAAAAATAATTTCTAGTATTAAAGCATAGTTGTAAAATGAGGGGGTTGCATTAGAACTCTTAAATTCCTTCCAACTAAACACTCTTAAGTGTCTATGTTCTATTTATGACTATTTTAATACTCCTAAAGAGTGGAAGACTAAAAAAATAACCTTTCACAGGATTCTTTATTATTTAAATTTTTATTTTTATTGTCATACAAAACACTTCCATATTGATCACTTGAAAAAAACACACTCATAATCAAAACCCCAAAATAAAACCATTAAAAAATGATGTTCTTTTTCTGGAGGTGGATAGCATTTCCCATCATAAGTGTTTCAGGACTGTTCAAAATCATTGTATTGCTGAGAGTTGCCAAGTTTTCACAGTTGATCATTATTGTACAATGTTCTCCCAGTTCTGCTTATTTCACTTTGCATCAGTTCCTGCAGATTTTTCCTGCTTTTTCTGAAATCATCTTGCTTATCATTTCTTATAGCATCAACATGCATCACCTTATTTAGTAAAGCACTTGATACTCTTCAAAGTTGTGATGTATTAACTACTCCTGATGACATTATCATTTGGCAAATATCATTGCCCTCAATTACTTGTGAGGAAATAGGAAACTGAGGCTAATAATTACATGCCAAGTTGGTGGTAGCTAGCTTTTGTATTTCTGTCTCAGATCAACCACAAATAACCTAAATCCTTAATTTCAGAAGGAATTCATTTCTATCTATCATTTCAAAAAATTAAAAACCCTTTATCTTCCATCTGAGAATCAATACTGGTTCCAAGGCAGAAAAGCAATAAGGACTAGGCAATAGGGGTTAAATGACTTGCCCAGGGTCACACAGCTAGGAAGTGTCTGAAACCAAATTTGAACCCAGGATCTCTTGTCTCTAGGCTTGGCTCTCAATCCACTGAGCAATCCAGCTGCCCCCTCTCTACCTATCATTCTGAAACAAACTTTCACAGAATGTACAAAACAAAGATGAAATAAAAGGGCAAAAGAATGAGCAAGTACATAGACTGAAGTTCTACTTTTGCTTTTATAAGTTAAGGTTAATAATCTTGTTATAAATATACTCTACCTTTGTTACTACACATAAAGTTAGACACATGTTCATTTTATAATAGAAACACAGGTCCAGCTAATATTTTAAATAATTACTGACAAACACAATATTTTTTTTCTTTTCTCCAAAAGAGAATTCTGTAAAGGATGAAATACAAATAAAAGTGTTCAAACCTCACATGCATGAATTTACTAACTAGCCTGTCCTATTGATGTCAGTTGGTTGCCATAACAAATACACATCATTCTTGTATCAAGAATAGCACGGTCACAGGGAACAAAATTTTGAAGAAAGAAAGTTTCTTAAAACATTCATCTTGCTGGATAGAAAGCAAAGGCTGATTTTTCTGGATGTGGAGAATGTCCATACAACAATTACTCCTATTTTCCAAAGAATTCTTCCCATCTTTTCTCTACCAATCTTACTTTTAAGGCATAATAATTTAGAGGAAAAAATTAAAAAGAAAACTAAAATAATGTTTTCATATGCATGCTAGGCAAAGTCTAGCTCTAGGGATAATACAATTGACAGAAGTCTTTGCTTAATTTAATTTTCTTTTAGGGAATCTCTTTTTTTTTTTGTTCTCTTAAATACAGTGGGTGGAGAAAGTAGGGAAAAATCAACATGTAGCTTCTATATCCTGCTGCTCCTATGGAAACCAGAGGCAACAGATGGAAAACATGACAGACTGTTCAATTACTACTATACAGTCTCATAGAAGGATAAAACATTATTTTTAATTTAACACTAACCAGGCTTTGCCCATGGCAATAACATGACATGATCAGTGACTATGTAATCCATGCCTGTACAACAATAAACAAACTGTATAATATCAACAGTCATTAAGTAAGGAGCTTCCTCCTAGACCTGGGAGAATGGTATGGAGGGTAGACACAACAAAGAGAATCTCACACAAAATTTAAAAGCATTTTTGCTACTCTAGACCTAGAACTAGCTTTTCTGTCTAACTCTGTGTTAAATTTAGATCCATGATTGTCCACGGACAAACACTGAACAAGACTTCTATCTCAGTTCTTTAAAAAAAAAAAAGAATAGCCACAGTTTTAGTTTCAGTCTTAATTTGAAGATATCAGTTGAATATATTTTCTTTCTTAGATATTTTTTTCACTTATCAAGTAGTTTTTTCTCTCCCCTACTTCCTTTGACTCGTTGGGAAAGAAGGCAGGAAGGCAGGAAGAAAGAAAGGAAGGAAGGAAGAAAGAAAGGAAGGAAGGAAGGAAGGAAGGAAGGAAGGAAGGAAGGAAGGAAGGAAGGAAGGAAGGAAGGGAGGAAGGAAGGAAGGGAGGGAGGGAGGGAGGGAGGGAGGGAGGGAGGGAGGGAGGGAGGGAGGGAGGGAGGGAGGGAGGAAGGAAGGAAGGAAGGAAGGAAGGAAGGAAGGAAGGAAGGAAGGAAGGAAGGAAGGAAGGAAGGAAGGAAGGAAGGAAGGGATTTTGTATCTTACAAGCATAGAACAGTCAAGGAAAACAAATTTCCACATTGCCATATCCAAAATATGTTTCCCATTATTCTTTTTCGTATATCACCTCTTTGTCATTAGGTAGGTAGCATGCTTAATCAGCCCTCTGGAATCGTGATTGATTAAGTTTCAGAAGTCTTTCAGAATTATTTATTTTTATGGTATTTATAGTATCAGTTGTTGTCTGGGGTCTACTCACTTCACTCTCATCAGTTTATACAAATCTCAGGTCTTTCTGAAACCTTTTCTTTCTTCATTTTTTTTAGAATAGAATAGTATCTCACTCTATTCATCTTCCATATTTTGTTCATCCATTCCCCAATTAATGGGCAAATTCAGCTGTTATGGAGGTGACCAAACCTTTAGATGACATATGATTAATTTCTTACTACTTACCTAGAGCTATTTTTGAGCAATGATTGTCCCAGAAATTAGAAAATGAAACATAACTTTCTCCTTTCAGAAGAGAGGCAGACTATATATGACAGAATGTGGGGGATACACACACAATGTTGGATAGTTACTGAATCATGTGTTTTTGCTTAACTATTTTCTTTTAGTATAAGAAAAAGATTAAATTAGAAAGGAATAGAAGAGGTAGATGAGAGTAATTCCAGAAATTACTGTCATGTCAAAACAAAAGGCATCAGTAAAACTTATTTGTAAACAAATATATAGCTTTTTTCCTGAAAACTAAAGAATGCTATAATGTTGTATCACATTTATAAACTTATGAAAGAACACATTTCCAAAATAAATTATGCTTCATTGCCAATTTAAAAACAACAGTGATGTATAAAGTCATACAAGTGACTTTTCTTTCTAATTTTAGCAAACCAGGCACTGTTGGTTTAAGGGAAGGGAATCTGATCTTAGTAATTAAAAAAAAAAAGAAAAATATAGCCCAAATCAGCCCTGAGGATCCCCTTAAGCATGGTGAGTGAATTTGTGTCCATCTATCCTTGGTTCCAATGCAGACACTGCCAGCAGCTGACTCAAGGACATCTCTAGGACCTCAATGGAAGGATAGGAGCTTCAACATCTTTCATATAGATGGTCCTCCTCCAGTCAAAAGGCAAAGGGAGGGAAAGAAGACATAAGCTACTGCCCCTCCCCAGCTGGTTTCTTTTCAAGAGATTCAGCTATAACTCCATACTGGTTCCAATTTATGGCATTTCTCCCATTCAAGCTAACCCAAAGCCAGTATAATGAAATCCTTCTGCCAAATTGGAATGGATTTCTTCTCTATGGTCATTTCTCTGCATCAAATTGCTTGCAGACTTTTTAAATGAGTTACTGATAGATCAAAAGATGTTCTAGATACTTAAAGTATAAAGAATAAATTAAGGACAGTGTTTAAATTCTACTATTACAAAGGGGATAGGGGATGGGGTATGACAGAGAGTGGGAAAACCAAGCTTCTGAAAATACTGAAAGCTGGAAACTTTTTGTTCCGACAATTGAAGAATAAACAATGATATGTACCAGGACTTTGATTTCATTGGAATAAAGACCTCCCAGAGTAGAATCTCACTCTACCAATACAGAGCTCTGAAGGTCTTGTAATTGAGTCTTAGAAAGTGGCTTGGAGCTTTGAGAGACTAAATGACCTCACCAGGACACTAAACCACTGTGTATCAAAGGCAGGACTTAAACCTAGGTCTTCCTGAATCTCAGGTCAACTTTTTATATGCTATTCTATTACCTCTCATACTGGGTTTTTTTCCCCTACCAAATATAAATGTAATATAAATAGTATATTTGATAATATATATGGTCAAACTTAGAAACCTACATGACTCTCAGGTATTCTATTGGTTAAAAAAGGAGGTTAGATTTTGTCCCATTTGCTCTATATATTTTTAGATTTCTATATATAGAATTAAAATAGAATAATGTAAGACCTCATAGCCTGGGAAAAGTCTTGAAAAAAGGAAAGTGAAGGGTTAGGCAAGGAGTCACCTACACCAAGGAGATCCAAACTGGGTAAATCAATGTAGTTCAGTAGGCAAGGCACTAGATTTGAAGTTGGAGGACCTGGGTTCAGATTCTGAGTCTGATAATTTACCTATGTGACATTGAATAAATCACTTAACCTCTCAAGAATCTCAGCTTTCTCATCAATAAAATGAAGAGGTTGGATCAGATAACCTCAGTTCTGTTCAAGTTCTAATCCATAATTCCTTCTTTTTCCCTATGTTAGCTAGGAAACTTGAAATTTAGAGTGGCCCAAGAATTACTTGGAGGATATTCTCAATGTTACAGATGACTACTAGGACAAGCTTTCTACCTCTTAGCCACTAGTAGCCAATGTTTTCTGCAGTCATCCTATATTGCAGTTGCCTACCTGTCTCTGGAACCTCTGTTAACTAAATAATCAAGATGGCCTCTGCTGCAAACTTTGATTAAAAAACAAAAACAAAAACTTTTGCATAGCTCACAAAAAATGAAAAGGATATGCCCTGAACTTCTTACAGCTTGCTTAGCTTTTCAAAGTTTCTCACTTTTTTCCTTAACTAAATTGATGAGAAGATATAAACATGTTTGAAACATAAAGTATTTCCCAGATTTATTCATTCTTCCTCCCCCTAAATATTAGCCATAATTTGATCTTTAACACACTGTAAATCTGACTCCCTATTTGCAACCTGTCTGTCTATTCTCAATCAAGAGGAAAAACAACCTTTGGTTCAGGCAGACTAGATCTTGTTTGAGGTCCTTTGACTAGATCTCAAATTCTATATCTTATTACAGTGACTTTCAATACTCAGGACTGTAACAGTACATTTCATCCTTTATCTGTCTGTAGAAACTAAAGCTGGAGGGAACGAAGACATCCTGGTTTTATATCTTGCTTTGTTGAATCTATTCAGTCAACTTCAGATTTGCATCTCTATGGATGCCAGATGGAAAAGACATGGACCAGATAGCAACGGGACAGCTAATTAGCTGTAGTGTTGCCTAGGGTGCATGCACGTACAGTCTGCCCTACACAGATGTCTAGGTAAAATCAGGTGCTTAAATTTATTTGACAGGACAATGGGATAATTGTACTACACATAGTCAACTCTCCTTTATTATGCAAGACATAAAACTTCTCTCTCTCTCTCTCTCTCTCTCTCTCTCTCTCTCTCTCTCTCTCTCTCTCTCTCTCTCTCTCTCTCTCTCACCCTATATAAATATGAGAGTAAATCTTGCTTTATTTTCACTCTTGAGAGCTCACTATCAGCAAAATTTAAGTTAATTACAATTTGATGACCAATCATCCATGCAGAAATTGTCCACAGTCGGGATGCTTTCTACTAAAGGGCTAGGACCAGGGGGTTCTTGGATAACAGAGCCCACTTCTGGTACAGAAAGATGCCAGAAGCCCCGGTCAGTCAGGTTCATGATACCCTTACTCCATAGGAACAGCAATCCTGAGGATTTACAGAGTCCTCTGCTGCTTACTCTGCTTGCCAAGTTCAAGCTTGAGATGCATTTTTTGCAAAAAGGCCCTGAAGTAACCCAACAGAGGAATGTATCACATGGGTAAACCTTTGAATTACTTTTGAATTTAAAAAGGAAAACAGCTGCTTGATACCCATCAGCCCTATTAGCCAAGTAGGTCATGGGCATGGCTTCTCCCCACTACTGTCTTCCATACCTGCCTTCCCTCAATTCACCCATGACAGCGTGGCCTGGGAGTAAGTAGAGTAAGGTTTTAATTTTTCCCTTTTAATAACAAACAGAACAGAACAATTTGGGCACATGGAAAACTTAATTCAATGGATCAAGGAATGTCTTAAAAATTTTTTTTTAATCTACTTTTGGCCAAAGGCCACTGCAAAGTTTATTGAGGGGGGAAAAGTCAGATGCAGTGAGGTCCTCAGAATAAGTTACAGAGTAAGCATGAGTTTCTGAGCGCAAATATATATATATACACATATACATGCATGCATGCTTATATGAGTTTGTTTGCAAACATATATATGTGAGTGCATGTATATGTGCATGTATGTGTGTATATATGTAATATCATAGGAGCAGTTTCATAAAATAAACTAGCAGATCAATAAATCACACCAAGGACTTCAATGCTATTACTGCTGCTACCCAGAAAAGTCTCTAAAACAACTCCCAGCTCTCTGGTGGATCAGATGATAACTTCTCGTACAAAAGCAAGCTGGCAAAATCATTACTGTAGGGAGCACCTCAAACATTCCTAAAGGAAGACTAATTACAAGAAGCTATAAAACAAGCTTCTGTTTCCAAAGGGACATTTCAGATGCCATCTGAAAACCTGTGAGACACTTTGGGGAGCCATGGCAGAGCCTACAGGCAGATTCTAGACACTATTCATTCAGCATTTATCACGTTATCGTTGACATAGATAAAAATGCAGATGGAGATCTGGAGATTTCAAGTCTAAACTGACAGTTACTTTCCTGGGATATTATGGAATAGGGAAACTAATTTTGTAATGAAGTTTTTTTAACCTTCTTGAAAAAAGTTGCATATTCTGTATTTTGTAATAAACCTGATTAAAAAAACAACAACAAACAAACAGTTCTTCAAGGCTATGGCTGAATTTAATTTCTCCGGAGTTGGCAAGGAAGAAAACTGGACCAGAAATTATTTTTCATAGCAATTTACCCAGAGATTAAGAACCAAATCCTGAAAATGCTTTCTCAGCCCTTTAGCTCATTTTATTCTATGACAAATAGGCAATCTTTATATGAAAAGTCTGCACCCTAACACTCTGAACTTTGAGGCTTGATATTAATATAGGACTATCTATCCATATCTGGTGGATTCTGGAGAAATCAGTTTCCCATAGTTTGTGTTGGAGCTTTTAGGGTTAAAATTAGAGCTCTTTTTTTTTTTAAATTTTTGTTATCTGTGGGGGGGGGGCCAAATTAATACAGAATATAAAGCCTTTTAATTTATTTTTAAAAAACCCTTGCTTTCCATCTTAGGATCAGTAAGGGTAAACAGTATAGGCTAGACAATGGGGATTAAGTGATTTGTCCCCGGCCACACAATTAGGAAGTGTCTAAATCCAGATTTGAAACCTTGTTCTCAATCTACTGAGCCAACTAGCTGCCCCCTCAAGCTTTTTTTTTTTTAAAACTGGTTTGGCTCTCTTAAACTGGTTTAACCTTTCTTGATTTTCTATATTAAGTGTCCTGTCTCTTTTGGAACATCATAAATTGTCATTGATGAGAATGACCATAAGCTGTGCCATTTTCTTCTTCATTTTTGCACCCCACCCCCAAAAAAGATCTCAATTTGGCAATGAGATCATTGATTCTAATGCAGAATCTCTGGCATACCTTTCATCTGTTCCTTCTTAAGAAAAAGTTTACTGGAATCCAGCTGATGCAAAATAGTGTTCCTCTATCTATTGCCTTCCATTATCAAGCCTTTTGGTGGTAAGTAGTTCTTTCCCTCACTAAATCAAGGAGCTTTGTCCACTGCCACTAGAATTATAAAAAACTTACCAAATTCTATTATGATTTAATATTGTTATTCTGATAAACTCCCCACCTCTCTGGGCCTCTGTTTCTTTATCTAAATAATTAGGGCATCTCTATGCTTCCTTCCAGTTCTAAGAATTTAAGATGACTCCATTATTGTCTCCATGATGGCTACTACTTAGATCTTCAACTAATTAACATCTATAAGACCATTTTTTTTAAACTCTTACCTTCTGTCTTGGAGTCAATACTGTGTAGTGGTTCCAAGGCAGAAGAGTGATAAGGGCTAGGCAATGGGGTTCAAGTGACTTGCCCAGGGTCACACAGCTGGGAAGTGTCTGAGACCAGATTTGAACGTAGGACCTCCCATCTCTAAGCCTGACTCTCAATCCACTGAGCTACCCAGCTGCCCCCTATAAGACCATTTTTAAGGCAGTGTTTGATAAGGAATTGTGGTCAGGGGGGGAAAGCCTGAGGAACCATGCACAACAAATTTGTGGTATCACAGAAGGGGATGCCATTGTAAACCTATTCCATTCAAAACAAGAATTCTGGCAACAGTAGAATGGGGCAAACTCAGGAGGGATGGGACTAGAAGTAGGTCTGGATGGGCTGCCAGTGTTTCATTGAGCTGAGGTCCAAAGGGAGGTTCAAAAGAAGGAGATCCAAAAATAACAAGTGAAACACTGACCAAGCATGAAGGATTCTTAAAATCAGGTATCAGAGTCCTAGACATTGTTCAAGGGTAGGAAGTCCAGTCACAAGAGGGGCAGGGTGTGTAACAAAGGAGGAATTAATTCTAAAAGGAACTGGCAAATAACAGAATCATAGACTTGGAACTAGAAGGGACCTTAGCCATCATTTGGTCCAATTTCCTTCATTTCATCCAATTATTTAGAAATAAAGGACAGAATGGACCAGGAACATGATTACCTTATTGAGACTGAATACGATTCTTTCCTCCTGTATAGAGAGACAATTGGTCTCCTTGGAATCTGAGGTGAGTGAATCGAGGAATACATATGGAGTTTAAGTGTATCTAGGTGTATGAGTAGAAGAAAGGGATGCTGAGGAAGAAAGTCACATAGATCATTAGAATTTTATCTGCCTCAACTTTTAAAGCACTTAAGATGGAAAAAGAGAGTTCACTCAGCAGTAGTGGGAGAAAACACTAATTGTATTAGAAAGAAACAAACCCATTTCTTGGATCTTGGATCATTTAACTTAAACAACAAAACATAATTATCAAGATAAGAGAGGTAGCAAAATTTCTAAAGCTTCCTCTTGTGGATTCAGCAAAAAAGGTATAACTGATCTGAAAACTTTTACCTTGGTGAGTACCAGATATCAAAGGAAAATTTAAGGAAATCATTACATCATGTTTCAAGGCAAGGTATTACGGGCAAAGATGTGGCTCCCAGAAAATTTTCTGATTGATGAACACTAAACTGCTAGGCCTAGAGTTAGGGAGACCTGATTTTAATTCTGGCCTCTGACCCTTACTGACTAACCTGGGAAAACACTTCAATCTCTCTATGCCTCAGTCTTCTCATTTGTAAAATGGGGATAACAACAGCACCTATCTCCAAGGGTTGTTGTGAAGATTAAATGAAATCATATTTGTAAGACTTTAGTACAGTGCCTGACACATATTAGGTGCTTCATATAAATGCTTATTTCCTTCCTTCTGTCCTTAAAACTATTTGTCCATATCAGTAGCATAGAGGCTTTTGATTCTGAAGACAAAATATTGTCTTCCCTTTTTAAAAAATTATTTTTAATTTTATTTTTTAAGACTAGTTGAGGGCAGTAGTGAGAAGGGAGGGAACAATCAACTGAGATAACTCACTACCTTTGGACTAGCTGTCTTCCCTTTTTAAAAAAAAATCAGGGTAATAACGAAGCTCAGATAACTTGTTCAAAAAATCTTTTGTGGATAAGCTGGAGCATTTGACTTAGAGTTGAGAGGACTGGCCTCAGACACTTCCTAGCTGTGTGACTCTAGGAAAGTCATTTAAACCCATTTACCTAGCCCTTACTACTCTTCTTCCTTATAATCACTGATATTGATTCTAAAAAGGTACAGATTTTTTTTAGTCTTTTGAATTGCATTTTCAAAGTAGAAATCAAATATTTACTATACAGACTAGAAGACTGAGACTACATATTAAATAGCCTATGACCAGAGAGCACATAGAGCTCTCTTCCTGTCCCACAGGAGTCCCTCACTGGACTCCCCACATTTCAACAGTTAAGCTGCAGATAACATGGAAGTGGCTGTGTGTCCAGGATCACTTCAATTACACAGTGAAAGATTCAAAAGGAAGGGAGGGGGAAAGGAAGGAGGGAAGAGCAAGGTCTTAAAAAAGCAGACAATGACCAAAATAGTAAAAGTGCTTTAAGTTACACATGACCTGATATGACTTGGTTGTTTCTGTTTACCAAAAGGCAAGGCGCTGGGGTAACGGCTATAAAAAGGCAAAGTCCTTCCAGGACACAGGTCAAGAGGTATGAGGGAAGAAAGGAGGCAAAATAGAGAAAGAGAAAAGAAAGGAGAAAATTAGAAGCACGTGGGAAGAGAAGGGCAAATAGCTTAGCATCAGAAAAGAGGCAAAATAATGCAGTGGAAAGAACTGTGGACTTTGACCTAGTGGATAGGAAAGACCTAAAAGTCCTAGTTGTGGAACCCTGGACAAGTCACTTGGTCTATGGGAGCCTCTTTTCTTTCAAGGTGGAGACAATAATCCTTATTCTAGGGCAATTCACGGAGTTGATGTGAGGCAAAGTGCTTTGCAAACCATAAAAAATATGAATATGAATATGAGTTTTTTTAATTAAAAAAGCAGAACTAACTGAAGGAAGTTGGGCAAACATGAAAAGAAAATATATGGATCCTACCATGGATTGATAGCAAAAAAGCAAGCTGACTAGGAAAAAAAAAGGCAGAAAAAACTTAGAGTAGGAACCACACATTCCTAGCTGCCTCAGCAGCAGCTTCCAGCATTGTTACAATTAAAATTCTCTGACAACTGTATCTTAATTTTATAATTTTTAACCAGCAAAAATAAAAGTGAGCCAGAGAAAGAGAGAAAAGCACAAGCAGGCTGAGCCAGCCCTCAGCCAGACTGTGTGACTTCTTGTTGTTTCCAGGAAAAAAAGGCCACCTTCCTGCCCTCCCCCCATCAGAGTTTATGCTCTTCTTGATGTTCCTTTCCTGAGACTCTCTGACTGGAGGACTAGATCTCAATCAGGACAAGAGATAGGTCTTTTGGACGACAAGAGTGACCACATGGCATTTAGAATGGCCACATAGTGCATGTGCTGTGTTTCTCCACATGGTTCTGCTGACCTCATTTAATTCCTTCAAGAGACTCATTTGTAAACATTACAAATTACTTGCTTCTATTCTGCCTCAATCTGGGTGGAGAAGCCAGTTCAAAGCTTTAGTTTTAAGATCAAACTTTTTTTTTGCCTTAAATTCAAAATTAAATTCAAAAGGGTTTTTTTTTTTGGGGGGGGGGACCAAAAGAAGTAACAAATTAATATTAATATTAACATTCCACAGCATCTCTGTTCTACATCAAAAACGTCCCAACTGTAGGGCAGCTCTACATTCAGATTAGGCACTGAGCAGAGTATGTGGCAGATTGTAGGCAATTAATAAATGTTTACTGGCAACAATGCCATCAGATGCAGTCCTTAGCACAGTACCTGGAACTTGGTGGTGGTTGTGTTCAGTCCTTTTTTAGTCATATCTGACTGTTTGTGACCCTATTTGAGGTTCTCTTGGCAAAGATACTAGAATGACTTGCCATTTTTTCCCCTCCAACCTATTTTACAGATGAGGAAATAGAGGCAAACAAGATCAAGTAACTTGCTCAGGGTCACAGAGCTTGTTAGTAAGCTGAGAGCAGATTTGACTTCAGTAAGCAATCTTCTTGACTTCACACTTAGCATTCTCTCCACTGCTCTACCTAGCTGCCCTACCTGGCATTTAGTAGGTCCGTAATAAATGTTTACTGCCTAACTGAGTGAAAGAGCAGTCTGAATCCTATGCACTTAAATAAATCCACACAAGAGTGGATTTATTTGGATGGATCTATTTATTTATTTGGTGATATATATATATATATATATATATATATATATGGATGGATTTATTTATATGGATCTTTGAGTCTAAGTCATGAAGGAAAGGAAAAATCATGTTCTGTATAATTTTAAGAGGAGCAGTTTATAAACATATTGAACAATAAAGAGGCCATCTCATAATCTGACAGCAAGTATTATTTTAGGAAAGTTAATGTTTGCCTATTTTCCCACTTTCCCCCCAAAATGTTTACTTGTGGCAACTATGGTTAGAAAAGGACATAAACAGCTATAAGCAAGTAGACTGGGAAAAGACAGATTCAAGAGTTATTTTCCCAAAATTTTCAACCTCTGCACCTAACAAAGAGTTTCTTTTTTTTTTTCTTAAACCCTTACCTTCTGTCTTAGAATCAATACCAGGTATTGGTTCTAAGGCAGAAGAGTGGTAAGGGCTAGGCAATCGGGATTAAGTGACTTGCCCAGGGTCACACAACTAGGAAGTATATGAGGGCAGATTTGAACCCAGGACCTCCCATCTCTGGGCCTGACTCTCAATCCACTGAGCCACCCAGCTGCCCCCTAACAAAGAGTTTCTTAAAGAAGAGGCAGAACAATGTAGAGGATAGTAAGGTAATGAACTTTGAGGCAAAACATGTAGTCTCCAATGCATATTGAGACACTTACCAGCTAAAGGACCACAGACAGATCACCTAATTTTTCTGAGCTTTGGTTTTCTTATCCATAAAATGGGGACAATAATATCTGAAGTTCTTATCTGTAAGAGTTGTTGTAAGGCTCACATAGATTTTTTAAATCAATTTTGTCTTCTTTATTTATTTTTAATTTTTTAAAATTTTATTTAATTGATTAATTTAGAGCATTTTTCCAGGATTACAAAAATCATGTTCTTTCCCTCCCCTCTCATATCCAATACACAATTCCACTGGGTTTTACATGTGTCTTTGGTCAAAATTTATTTAAATCACATGGTTTTCTTGATAGTTTTTTCAGTTGTGTAATTCTTCAAGACCACATTTGGGGTTTTCTTGGCAAAGATACTAGAGTGGCTTGCCATTCCCTTCTCCAGCTCAAATTACAGATGAAGGCACTGAGGCAAATAAGTTTAGGTGACTTGCCCAGGATCACACAGCTAGTAAGTGTCTGAGGCTGGGTTTAAATTCAGGTCTTCCAAACTCCAAGCCCAACACTCCATGCACTAGGTCGATGTTAGCAAATCTATGGCTCACATGCCGGAAGGAGCTGAACCCATTCCCCTCTCCACGCGTACCTCAGGTCATTCCTCCCATCACCCACCCCACTGCCCCGCAGCCCGATGGGAGCACTTCCTCCCTGCCTGTCTGGGGTAAGGGGGGAGGCCCAATGTAGTGTGAGGGTTACAGTTTGGACACTCTGTCTGAAAGGTTCGTCATCACTGCACTAGGTCATCAAATTGTCCCAGACTCACATATGGCATTTTGTAAACCTTAAATTACTATCAAATCATCATTATTAGTGGGATGGTTAGTATCTCCGTGCTTCACTAAAGAACTTTATTTCTATTTATAATACCAAACATATCACATGCAAACCATGAAGTCTGTGGAGTTATAAAATGCAAGTCTATTCTCCAAATATTATTCCCAAAACATAGTCAAAGGACAGGAACTAATAGTTCTCAACAGAAGAATTGTAAATTATTTACAATCATATTACTAGCTAACATTTATATAGTTCTAGCTATGTGAAAAGATTTCTCCAAATTATTAATAAGAAAAATGAAAAGGAAAACTCCAGAGTCTTCACAAGCAGCAAACAGGATGACATAAGATGGAAAAAAAGTTAACGTTGGGAGGGCTGTGGGCAGACTGGTACATGAATTCACTGATGGTTGAGCTCTAAATGGGCTAAAGTTTCTAGAAAACAATTTGGAAATGTGAGAAAAGGTACCAAACTGTTCATACCATCTGATCCACTGCTAGGTATAAAAAAAAAGAGGTCCCCAATGTACCAAAATAGACACAGCAGTCATTTTTATGGCAGCAGAAAACTGGAAATAACCTGAGTGACCATCAGCTGGGAAATGGTTAGATAAATGTGGTCTCATAATACAGAGGGTCAGTACAGCTTAATATATTGAGAGAAATAGCTGGGTTTGTATCCCACCTTTTCACAGACAAACTGTTTGCCCTTGCCTGGACAAGTAACAAACTCTCAGTGCCCTAGCAAACTCTTATAATGATAAATTATACAGTAGGTGGCAATCTGTATTGGTAAAAGAAATGTCTTAGGGGGAATCACCCTACTCTAATGAAATCAGAGGTCTAGTTAAAAATAAAAAATTATGAAAGTAGTGGAATATTATGGTAAAGATCCAAAGAATTATTCAAAGAAATACTAGAAGACTAGTGTGAAGTAATAAAGAATAAAATAAGTAAAACTAGGAAAACAACATACACAATGATTAATGATTATAACAACATAAAGTATAAATGTAATGACTAATCCTGGGCTCAAAGAAAAGGTAAGGAAATCTATTTCCTCCTTGGAGAGGTACCTAGGTGGCTGAGTGCCTAGATGAATTCTGGAAGACCTGAGTCCTTGGTCTTTTCACAATATGTTATGACATTCATGCTCACCATTTGTTAGCCTTTTCTCTTAACATACCACCAACCCACTGCATTTTCTGATAATGGTTTTCACTGATGATATTCTTTACTTGTTCTTGGGCATCCGGTTATCAGTGGTAATATATAATATCCTACTTAGATTTTTAGTTACTTTGAAACTTCAAATTTCTGGAGAATATGATATTCCAAAACTACTGCCAAGTTAATATTTACATTACAGAGGCGGATTTGTTGTTCCAAGGAGTAGAGCGGAGTCGATAAGCTAATAGGGACATGCACAGATCTGGAGCTAAAAGGGACCTAAGAGGTCATCTGGTTCAACCCCCTTTTACAAATTAGCTCAGGAAGCCACTGGCTCAAATAATAATAAGCACCTGTGAACTTGGAAATTACTCCACCCTAATTAGACAGACGTTAGGGGAAGATAAAGTTGTAAACTCCTGATTGAACAATGAAAGTCCCCTCATACCTTATAGTAAAGCTAAAACCTTAAGATAGGTCTACCAATCACAGTAGACGCTTATTTCCAGGAATGTCCATTCTTAGCTTTCACCTTCTTTGGTTTTCACCTTCTCTGGTTAGATTAAATCTTCTGAGTACTCCACACCTCTTTGTTAAGCTTGCCTTTTGTAAGCTGCTGGACCTTTTTTGTGATTAATTTAACCTTTGCAGGTACTTAACACCTTTTTTGTTTTAGATCTAATTGTATTAGAAAGAAATAAACCCATTTCTTGGATCTTGGATCATTTAACTTAAACACCAAAACATAATTATCAAGATAAGAGAAGCAGCAAAATTTCTAAAGCTTGCTCTTGTGGATTCAGCAAAAAAGGTATAACCGATATGAAAGCTTTTACCTTGGTGAGTACCAGATATCGAAGGAAAATTTAAGGAAATCATTACATCATGTTTCAAGGCAAGGTATTATGGGTAAAGATGTGGCTCCCAGAAAATTTTCTGATTGATGAACACTAAACTGCTAGGCCTAGAGTTAGGGAGACCTGATTTTAATTCTGGCCTCTGACCCTTACTGACTAACCTGGGAAAACACTTCAATCTCTCTATGCCTCAGTTTTCTCATTTGTAAAATGGGGATAACAACAGCACCTATCTCTAAGGGTTGTTGTGAAGATTAAATGAAACTGGCCTGGGAAAATACTTTAATCTCTCTATGCCTCAGTCTTCTCATTTGTAAAATGGGGATAACAACAGCACCTATCTCCAAGGGTTGTTGTGAAGATTAAATGAAATCATATTTGTAAGACTTTAGTACAGTGCCTGACACATATTAGGTGCTTCCTATAAATGCTTATTTCCTTCTTTCTGTCCTTAAAACTATTTGTCCATATCAGTAGCATAGAGGCTTTTGATTCTGAAAACAAAATATTGTCTTCCCTTTAAAATTTTTTTTATTTTTAATTTTATTTTTTTAAGACTAGTTGATTGCAGTAGTGAGAAGGGAGGGAACAATCAACTGAGAACTCACTACCTTTGGACTAGCTGTCCTTCCTTTTAAAAAAAATATCAGAGTAATAACAAAGCTCAGGTAATTTGTTCAAAAAATCTTTTGTGGATCAACTGGAGCATTTGACTTAGAGTTGAGAGGATTGGCCTCAGACACTTCCTAACTGTGTGACTCTAGGAAAGTCATTTAACCCCATTGCTCAATTTCAAAATACCTGTTTTCTTGTTTCTATTTCTCTTTTTTTTCTCTTTAATTCTGGGCATATCTGTTTGTCCCAGATTCTTCAGGGCTAACTCAATGAACTTCCTATCCAACTGAAAACTAAAGTATGAAGTACTCATTTTTTTATCTATTTGGTTTTTTTCTTTTTCTTTTTTAGGCTTATCTCATTAGTTATGGTAGATCTCATTAAGAAGGCCCTGTAGTGAGCTAGGGATGGATGAAATCAGTACAGTATCATTCATAAACGGAAACATCTGGAGGATTTCACCATCTATAGGAAATTTTTTTTCCATCTTGAATAGCACTTCTTTTTTGATAGTGTAAAACATCTGCTTTATGTCTTGATTGAAAAGATCACTGGGTCACTGAACATAACTCTCTCTTTGGTGCATTTTACCCTGGAATCCTGCATGAACTTAAAATATGCATGAGATTCCTTACTGGAATAGAGTTATTAAGGCTACATTTTGCTCAACTAAGACAACTATTTGGTATGCTTTTAAAAATTAACAGATATTTAGCATATTAGGATCTTGGATTCTCTGCCCATTCTAGTCAATCATATCATGGCAAAAATATCATCTGACATTAAATGTAACTATTGATGGCTTTTCAATGACTTCCTTTGATAAGTCATATTAGTCTTGATTTTTTCCCATTTGTTTGGTGTCTCCTTCCCCATACCCACTACCCCACTCAGATCCGGGAAAGATATTTTGAAAAGGTGTCCCTAAATCCTTTCAAGATGTCACCTCCAGGACCAAGAGATTTCATCTATGAATTCTTGGTGAACCCAACCATTCTTTCGAACTTCAACTTCTTAAGTGCCATTTCTACTTGGCACATTAAGGATTGGAGTATTTGATAATGAAAATACAGGATTTGATATTTATTTGTTGCCCTCTTGCCACTTTCATCTATGCATGAATGCTCTTGGAATGAGATAGCTTAGCTTCATCTTGTGCCAAATATTCCACTGACTGGTTCTTATTTCTAATGCTTTTTTTAAAGATGTAATCATGATATAATTTTTCCACTATCCTTCTCTGTAGTTTTTTATAAATAACTTCTTACTCTAAACTGGTGTCACATCTATCCATTTAGCAAAGATATCAATATTTGTTGGTTAAGATTGACTCTTGACTCATCCTATTTGTCATAATAGTTGCTTTAAATTAGTTAAAATTCTGTAAGAGATGTTAGTCAATAACTTAGCTTATTTCTATTTCTCATGTTTCTGGATTGATGGTTCAGTGTAGTTTAAAAAGTTTAGGCTGAAGCAATTGCAATGGTCCACATTATCATTTCCCTAAATCTGACTTTTCTTCTTATGTCATGCTAATTTTAACTTCTCTTCTATTTGTCAGTGCTCTGAGTGCACAGAGAAAATTGACTCAACAAATACTTGTCAATAACAAGTTTTTCTCTTCGTTAAAATTGAATTGTTTTCATTTTTGTGATATTCATTGTACTCCTTTTGCTTATGCTCATCATGACCACTATGAGATGAAATGACAAAGTGACCTATGAAATGATGTTTTCTTTGGCCACCAACTACTTTCCCTGTCTATCCAAGGAGAATCTGAGAATCATCCTTCCCTTGCTATTTTCCATTATCGTGAGAACTTTCAATATTGCTGCCTCAGTTCTTTCAATATAATATAGCAATTCAGTAATCATTTGGCAGTGATATTTCATATTTATAGTATCAATAGCTAAGGGAATAGGAATCCTTATCTCCCCTAGAACTCTGTTCTATAACTCCTACCATCATCATCACCACAGAAGCTGAAAGGGACCATAAGCATTTTTCTTTTTTTTTTTTTATGGTTTGCCACAAAGAATTCTTCATATAGTGGCCAACATATTGATGTAAAGTCTCTTGTACTTAACTAATTTTGGCCTTGGGCTTAGACTCAATCTAATTCTGAGATGGTTCTTGAAGCCTCTGAAGGAAGGCTTGATAAAAACTGCCAAAACATAGTCTTTGAGAACTTAAGTTCAGCTCCCCCATACCATAATAAGGCCTCATAGAACAACTTTGTTTTGACTATAGCACTAAAGACTATATTTCATAGCTTTCATCTAATTTGTTCAACTCTTCCAAAAATAATCAGTCTCCTAAGATTGGCCACATTTCTTAGCAAGAAGATAGAAACATTTAACTTAAAAATCTTCCCTAAGATAATTATTTCTCACAAGTCATTATTTGTACCTTTAGAGATACTGTGTCAGAAGTCTGAGAAATATAGCTCTCAGTTTCATGAAAGGAAAGCTTAATTTATAATTTTGTTTTGGATCTATGATTTCATCGGTGTGGGGAATTTCCAGATTTGAGGTTCTATTCACTAATATGATCAGCAACAATTCATCTATAACTTAAGAGTTTTAGGGAACTGCCTGGGGCACTGAGAGGTGAAGTGATTTTCCCAGGATTATGCAGCCACTATGTGCCACAGGGAGGAACTGAACCCAGGAATTGAATTTTTGATTCCAAGGTCAGTCTTCCATTCAGTATGAATGAAGAATGAGGTTCCTTGTACACGAACTTATAACTGCATAAATGCATATTTGATCCAGAGGCCATTCCTACAATATGCCCACATACATTGGTAACAAGTGGTATTCTGGAGCCACCTTTAACTAGATCCCACTGTTAGATTTTCAGTTTAAGCATTTATGCCTCAGAAATAGGCAAGAGATATCAATAAGAGCTTAGTTTATTGCTTTGTTGAGTTTTAGACTCAACATTAATAATGTAGATTAAACCTAGGAGTGTGTATGCATACATTATTTTTTTCTGGAGAACTGGTTGTTAAACATTTACCAGATCATCCCTGTATTGCTCAATAAACACTGCTTAAGCTCAGCGGGAGTGAAGTGGAAGGCTCAGAAAATGTAGTCATCAATCACCACATTGGTGGCTAACAACATCAATAACAACAACTGGCTTTATATAGTGCTTCAAGTTTACAAAGCAATTTTCATTCATTATCTTTTTTTTAATCTTATCTTCTGTCTTGGTACCAATTCTAAAATGGAAGAATGGCAAGGGCTAGGAAACTGGGGTTATGGGACTTCCCCAGGGTCACACAGGTAGGAAGTGGCTGAGGCCATATTTAAACCCATGACCATCAGATTCCAAGTCTGGCTTTCTATTCAATGTGATGCTTACCTGCCTCTTAATCCATTATCCTAATTGAGTCTTATAATACCTCTATAAATAAACATCATATAAATGTATTAAGGGTAACATCTCAAAGAGATGAATTGAAAATAGATTCATGCAGAATACCAACTGGAGTGAAAGTGATGAATTGGGGTGAACCTGTGGAGAGTTAATAACAATGATAACATAAATAAGAAAAGGGAAGTCCAATATAAACATCAAAAAGATTTTCTCAAGGGAAATCATTTAAATAATTGTATTCTCCATGTGAAGGTTGAAAATAAGACTATATAAGACCATTCTGGAAAGGAACACTTATAAACTAACTTCAGCCTGGCACTTTTTTTTAATGCCAGCCTCTGTCACACTAGAATACCAAAAAGAATCTCTCCACTTAAAAGGATCTCTGCTGGTGATCTCATATATTTCCCTTTTTAAAAAACTTTCTTTAATTTTTTTCAATTGCATGTAGAAACAATTTTTGATAATTGTTATCTGAGCATTTTGCGATTCAGATTCTCAGCTTGCCATCTTGGGAAGTCAGAAGAGGGAAGGAAACAGTCTGATATGGGTTATACTAGTGCTTTCATGCAATACATATTTTCATATTCCTCATGTCATGAAAGAAGACATGTATTAGACATATAATTATGAATTCATGAAGGAAATAAAATGAAAGATAGTGTGCTTTGACTTGTGATCAGAATCTAACAGTTCCTTCTTTGACTATGGACAACATTTTTTATCATGAGTCTCTTGGGGTTCACAAATTCCATTTTTATGATTTGCTTCCTCACTCTCCTGGTGGTATTACATATGACTGTGAATCATGTAACATCCTGATCTCAAAAGCATGACAACCACAGGTGACCTAAAGGGCAAGAGAAAGATGCTTGGTGGGTAGATGTAGGCTGCAGAACATTGCTAACAATCACTCAAACAAAAAGTGTTCTAAAAGGCATCATCAGGGACAAATACAAGTACAAGAAAAGATGAGCTAGTTAAGAAGCAAGAATAAGGGATAACATATAGATGGTGACTTTGTCTCTAAAAGAATGACAGAAGGACGAGGACAAGATACCCATAGAAGGAGAAGGGGTGGAGAGGTCACAAATCATTCCGGTGGCAAGCATGCCTTTGTGGAGGATCACAAAGGGCACTACAAGCTAAGAAATCAGGAAAGCAAGCAAACAGAAGATGGCACCTGAAATGAATTTTTAAAAAAGATAAGAGATGCTGGGACATGGAAGAGACAAGAGAGAGAGCATTTTATGCATGGGGCAGGTTGTGAAATGTCCCAGAGTCAGGTATGGGATCATCATAGGTAAGGGACAGAAAAAAGGCAAGCTTGGCTTCACTATAGAGTACATGACTATACCCAGAGTATTTTCATAGTAAATGTGGAAATTTATCAGAAAAAAAGCATTGAGTATTCCACTATATGATTTATAGAATCACTAAAAATAAAGATTGTGCTGTCCCTGTCATGTAGTAGATGCTTAACAAACACTTAACATGTGCTAAATATTTAATTGATTGGTTGCTGTAAAAGATGGCAAGAAGTAATCTAGGTGATTCCCCTTTCCGTCCACCCCAGCCATCAATTCTAGACATATTTAAATCCCCTCTATTCTGCACTTTTTAACCTGAAAAATTTTCCAGATGAGCCCAAGTCCTTTGATGTCTAGGGATCTCCTTGCTTCTCAGTCATCGTTATGAATTTCAATTATTACAAAACTTTAGTGATAAGATATGAAATTGATTTAAATAACAACAGAATCACAGAACTTGAGGGTTTGGGAAGGAATTTCAGTATCCATCCAGTTGGACCTCACACATAAAAGGAATTCCTACAATAACAAAACTGACAAGCCTCTGCTTAAAGACCTGTAACAAAGGAAGACCTACCACTTGTCCAAGCAGTCCATTCATTCCATTTTGGTATAGCTATTAGGAAGTTTTTTTCCTGACATCAAGGTTAAATAGGCTTCATTGAAATTTCTACCTATTACTCCTTTAGATTTGAGTTTCTCCAGGGCAAGAACTGTCCTTTGCCTTTCTTTATACCATCCCCAGTACTTAGCACAGTTGGCTGTTAATAAATGCTTATTAACTGACTTCTCCTGGTTCTGCCCTCTGGAGCCATATAGAACAAGTTTGATCCCTCTTCCCCTTGACAGACCTTCAAATAAATAGTTGAAGATAACTACTGCAGCCTTCTCTTCATCAGGCTAAATATCTCTAGTTCCTTCAACCAATCCTTTATATGACATGGATTTGGAGAACTTCACCATCCAGGTTGCCCTCTGGACATTCTATAGCATATCAATGTCATTCTAGAACCATGACACTCAGAAACAAAGAACAGACTCTGGGTCATGTCTAAAGAGGGCAGAATAAATTGGAACTCCTACCTCCCCCATTCCCTCCTAATGCATAAAGTTCTTTCTTTCCCAAAACAACATTAGCATTTTGGGGCACGTCCTGCCCATCACTGACTCATACTGAACTTGGAGTCTTCTAATGCGCCTAGACCTCTTCCAGAAAACTGCACTCTCTCCATGACTTTCATCTTATATTTGTGAAGCTAACTTTTGTACCCAAGTTCAAGACTATATTTTAATGCTTTAGCCTGTTGAGTCCTTTTAGATCCTGTTTTGCATCTAGTGTGTTGGGTACCCCTTCCATGACATCTACAGCTAGAGCCAACTCACTAATCAAAAGATTAACTATCCCGAGGCCACTGGAGACTCAATGTTGGGTACCCCTTCCATGCCATCTACAGCTAGAGCCAACTCACTAATCAAAAGATTAACTATCCCGAGGCCACTGGAGACTCAATGCTTGAATATATTACTGACAGGAAATGATCTTGAAACACAATTTAAAGTGAAACTACAGATCTTCTAAGGAGACACAAAAATGGACCAGAAGTTCCATGAAAGGTTTATTATTATTATTATTATTATTATTAATATAATAATAATTAAAATAATAATAATATTTATTATATATAAAATTATCAAAATTTTGCATCACTTCCCTCAACGCCTAGTTGTGCTCTGTACACAAGAGGTATTTAGTCGTTGTTTGTTAAACAAGAAGAATGAAACATTTCTATCAAGACTTGGATTCAATGATAATGCACATTAATCTCATGTTTACATTATAAATATACAATCTGTTAAAGTTGGGAAGGAACTTCCCGGATGACAACATATTAGGTGCAGCATATGACTCAAGGGTTAATTATACTTTTCTCCTGGGCTAAATGTGGAAATTAACTACCTTGCTGCAAAAGCAATTATCATACACTCGCTATGAAGTCAGTAGAAGTTTGAGGCCAATATGAGTAAAAGAATTGAGTTTGTAATTTTTAGAACAGCTGAAGACAAACAAACCACAGATTGGCACCTGGGGATTCCACGAATGACAGTGCCACTATCTTTCCATATCTTATCAATTTGTTTTTTCTCTAGGATGAAACAAGAAGATGAGGTTTCAATAACATACACACTGGTCCTAAACTGAATTCTTGGTTAATATTTCTCAGTTCTAAACCTCTTTCTTCTAACACCAAGTAAAAGGTCTTTAAGAGGAAACAGAAAGGAGCAGCTAAGTGGACACTTCCCAGCTGTGTGATCCTGGACAAGTCACTAAACCCCCATTGCCTAGCCCTTACCACTCTTCTGCCTTCAGAATCAGTACTAAGTACTAGTTTAAGATAGAAGTGAAGGGTTTTTTTTTCCCCTAAGAAGAAATAGAAAATACTGTTTCCCAAATAAAATCATCCCCATAAAAATATTCTATTCTCAGAGAATGAGTAACAAGTGATAATAATATTTGTTTCAGAGAATGAATAACAATGCCAAGTGATAATAATATTTATTTCAGTGAATGGATAACAATAATAAGTGATATTAATAATCATATCTCATGTCTGTATAGTGCTTTGAGATTTGCAAAGTGCTTTAAGGGAACTCTAGTCTTTATTCCTTATTTCAGAGGATAACCATGAATAATAATTCAGATCTTGCCTTCAGACACTTAATAGCCTATGGGCAAGTCATTTTAACTTCCCCTTGCCTCAGTTTCTGTTAAATGGGGATAATAATAGCAACAACTTTCCAGGGTCATTATGAGGATAAAATTGATAATATTAGTAAAGTGAAAACCTTAAATGCTACATAAATACTTTATTGTTGTTCATTCTTTTCAGTTAAGTTCAACTCTTCATGACCCCATTTGGGATTTTGTTGGCAGATACTAGAATGGTTTGCCATTTCCTACTGCAGTTCCTCGTACAGATGAGGAAACTGCGACAGAGTTAAGTGACTTACCCAGGGTCACACTGCTAGTTAGGTATGTGAGACTGAATTTGAACTCTGGTTTTCCTGGCCTGGCCCTCTATTAGATGTACCACCCATTGCCCACATACTATTACTATTAATAATATATTATAATTATAACTAATTATATTATTATAAATATATCATATAAATAATATAATATCTCGAACAATAAAGATGGAAATATGAAAGTGTGGCAAAGCATTATTTTGCTTTAGGATTTAGAAAGACAAAATATTAGAACCAGATAGGCACATTAGAAGAGGAAGTTGGGGCCTAGTAAGGTGAAATGACTTTCCTATGGGCACAGCTAAGATAAGAATTAAGACTACAATCCATGTACCCTGAATCCCAGGCCCATGCTTTTTCCATGAAACAAATCTGCCTCTAACACAACCTGATTTAAAAAAAAAAAAACAAACTATCTGGTGGACAACTAATTTGTTTCCAGGGCTGCTATGCTCCTGATTCTTCAGGTGTGGGGAAGAGCAGGAAATCAGTTCATAAAATTTCTATATAAAGTCTTGTCATAATAAGTGGAATTAACAATGGAACAGAATCAACAGATCAAACCAATCTGGAAGGATAAAGTCTTTATGAAGACAGGTAGTCAGTTCCTTTATTACCATTAAAGTAATAGAACCCATAATAAATCAAATGAAAGAGAACTTGTGAGAAAAAGTCATTAAAGAATTTACGGTGGACTTATTAAATAAAATTTTCAAAAAAATCAGAAAAAAAATAAAAGAAAAAAATTTACTGTTCTTTAGAATGTAAGCCAAAGAAAAAACAAACTCCTCCAAAAGTACAAGAGCTTCAAAATAAAACATATAGCCAATTCTCAAATACTTTTATTAAGATTTTCTAATTTTGGCATCATCCAAGGCTGATTTTCTAATCCTCAGGCTGCCTGTTTCCCAGTGCCTGTGGCTCCATATTCCTGTTTGCTTCCTCTTTAGTAAAGCAATGTAGTAAAAACAGAAAGAACACTTAAGAGCCAGAAAATTGGGTGCTAGTCCCAGCTCTAATTTGTATTTTCTACAACCTCTCTTAAGGCATCTTCTCCTGTAAAATGGATATAAAATATTCTCACTGCCTGTTTCAAAGGGCTGCTGGGAAAAAAAGCAGTTTGTAAGAACTGAAATACTATATACTGCAGAGTCCTTTTAAAAAGATATATAAGTATATATATGTATATGTATATATATATATATATATATATATATATATAGTATTCCAGTAGTATTCATTTAAGGACAACACATTAAATTTATTATTGTGATGAGCAAAAATAATTATTAAAATAATATTGGGGAGCAATCTAATACACATTACAAAACCAAATATAAGCCTTTGAGGGAATTATTTGTTTTAGATTATACTATATATGTAATTGTTATTGTTCATCATTTTTAGTCATGTCTGACTCTTTCTGATCCCATTTGGGGTTGGGTTTTTCTTTTTTGGTTACCCACTAGAGTGATTTGCCACTTCCTTCTCCAGCTTATTTTTACAGATGAGGAAACTGAGGCAAACAGGATGAAGTGACTTGCTCAGGGTCACATAGTTAGTGAGTGTCTGAGGTCAAATTTGAACTCAGGTCTTCCGGACTCCTTGTTTGGCAATCTCAATCTAGCCACTGTGCCACCTATCTGCCCATTAATGTATGCAAAACCAAATATAAGCCTTTGGGTGATTGTTTTACATTATATACCTATAATTGAAAACTTGGAAAGCTCTTCCAGGCCACTAATGTCCACTTCCAGGACAGCTTCACCGTGCCGACAAGTCCTTGGATACCTGGCATCTGGATGTAGAGACCGAATGAGCCAGAAAGCATAGATGCTGGGTGGGTGAAATCTCTTGAGAGATATGAGAGGTGAAAAGGCTTGAAGCAGTGACACTGGAGCCAAATAGGAATAAGAGACAGATGGGGAGGGAGGGAAAGCACCTATCGGGAGCCAGTGGTCATCATCTCATTCCCATTGGGGAGTATCAACTGAAGGTGGCTGTTGAGATATGAAACACATTTTTCTTTCCACTAACAGATAATCATGGCTATAACTATGCCTCCATATTTGTAAATTTCCTGTAAATTTTACTATACAAGATAATCGTTAACATAGGACAAGCCTCCATAGTTGTATATCTCATTTACTCATGCTGGTAGACATTTAGCACTTTTTTTTTTTCATGGTAATGATCGTGACTCATAACTAACATGAGATTGTGATGACTTTACCACACCAAATTGGTCAATGTACTCAGACACTTGAAGGGGAACTTTCTCACTGGACAACTGATGGTCTTTACCCTGCTACTCCCCTTTCAAGAAACTCAAAGGAACTATGAAATTCAAGAACAGATCCAGACTTCAGGGATAAGGGAAGAGAGATTCTTAGAACCCCACAAGACTCAGGAACCCCGTAAGGAAGGAAATGAAAGTCTCTAACTTATATGACAATGTGTGGGGGCTTACAAAAGATATTCAACTACCAAGGGAGGAGAATGACAAATAAAATCAGTATATCCTTATATTATTAATTCCCATCTCAAGATGCCACGCATGGGAGATCTGACCAAGGTGGGTAATGAGTACTGTTATTGTCAGGGTTCAACGTCATCAAAGATTTCATAACTAAGCTGGTAAAAGACCCTAGCAGAAAATAGGTATCTGTGAAGCTGCATTCTTTATAAGTGTGATAAGTTATAGTTAGGCATACACAAATTCTGCAGCATAAGATATTATCTGTCACAGTAAACAAAGGATTATGAATCAAAGAACTATAAATTGCATGGCATTTCTAAATTTTCATAAGCCCTAATATTGTCACTGTATAATATTTTTTTCATAGAAAATGTTAATAAGTCTGACTTTTTCACCATGTATTAACCATACATAACTATAGAACAGTGATATTAGTTCCAAAGAAATAATTCTTCTAATTTTGCTTCTGAACTCTTCAGAACTTTTGGAAAAATCAGACATTTACTGTTACCTTTTTGGTTCATTCCTAACCCATTATACAATCAAGTAACCAAAACAAACATGTATAATTGATAAGCATCCTAATTTGAGTATATGCTGGGTAGACTGTAATACCTACCTACTAGTTTGCCTAGATTAAATGTTCTTCAGAGACTGAAAGTCTTAATTATACTGAAAGCTCTAACATGAATTGTGCAAAGATCTCATAATTCCAAATGATCCTAATTTTTGGATTTGGGAAACAATGTAAACAGGCAAGACTTATATAAATCGATCTATAAAATCTAGTAGATTCAATCCCTGAGTTTCATTTAATGACAATGAATTTTCTACAATACTGTTTCTTAAGAAATGGAAGCTTCTGGAACAAGATTAAGATCGTTGGCAAGCCTTTCCTGCCCATTTCTGTTTTGGGTTTACCAATAATCAAATGCAATTTAGGTGCACAAGACACTGGCAGCACTGAGTTGCTTGGCAAGAAATTCAAGTCAAATAGACATGTCATAACTCACGTGCAAGCTAAAACACAGTTCTCTAAGTCCTATGGGGTCTTGCCAAAGAAACTGAGCCCCAACCTTCTCAAACAAATATTTATTATGGGCACTGAAAAAAATACATTTAACTGCAGATACAAAATGATTTTATTGCACAGCTAAAATAATAAATGTAAGCTCTTTTAAAACAAAGTTTTTAAAATAATCACTCTATTGCAAATATTCTTAATATGGAAATAGATCTGGATCAATGACACATGTAAAACCTAGTGGAATTGTATGTCGGCTATGGGAGGGGAGTGGGAGGAGGAAAAGGAAAGAACATGAATCATGTAACCATGGAAAAATATTTGAAATCAATTAATTAATTAAATAAACTTTAATTAAAAAAAAACAACAAAGTTGTCCATTTCATTGTACTCAGACTCCTACCCTTCTCAACTTCTCCCAGATAGTAAACATTAGACTACTGATTCCAGAAATTAACTAGAAATTGGGATTGAAAACATAAAATTCCATTGTCTTAAGGTTATAGTACTCCCAAATTAATGAAGCTCTTTATTTTTTCTTGAAATAAATTCATTTAACAATAATAACAATCCACACTGGCATGGTACTATAAAGTTTACAAAACACTTTACATTCATCATCTCACTGATCTTCAAAACAACCATATTTAGTAACTATTCCAGAAATCATACTCATTTTAAAATCAAGGAAAGAGACTTAGAAAAGAGAAAAATCACTTGCCTATGCCCACAAGGAGGCAACATTAGAACCCAGGTCTTTCTGGCACTAAGCCCAGTAACAGTTTATTACAGTGAAAATGAACCTTTTAGAGACTGAGTGCCCAAACTGTACCCTCACACTGCATGTGAGCCCCCCCCCCAACCTCCACCTTACCCTAGACAGGGGAGGAAGGAAGCGCTCCCATTGGGCTGCTACGCAGAGGGGCAGATGATGAGAAAAATGTCCTCAAGAGCATGTGGAGAAGGGGAGGGGAGCAGTCCCCTCTGGCATGCATGCCATAGTTTCAACAACATGGTTCTATCCTCTACCTAATTCTAGTTCTCCATGCAAAAACTCTTACACAACTTTGGAAGACCCCATGCTAGTTCTATTTAATCTAAAATATTGAAAAGAAAATGATTAACATTCATACAGATATACAGCATATTTATATGGACTCAAAAACTTTCACTATAGTACAAATTTTTGTAAAATTATGGCTCCAGGCTCTTACTTTTCTCAGTTTTAGGTCAAATTATTTCTTCAATGGTCTATTCCTTCAAGGATCTGGTAGATAATTCAGGATGTTGACTGTCCAAAGTTCCTATACTTTCTAGATATCACCAATATATGAAGCAATGGAGCTTCATGATTAAATGTGTTATTTGAAGAATACTAAGGAAGAGTCAGAAAAATATTAACATACTTTGCAAAATCAAGAAGAGATGAAAGACTGAAATAACCACTTCTAACATTGGGGATTTGTAACAGGAAGAAAGGAGGAAAGCATTAGGTTCATTAGATTTTGAAGCATACAGATTTTACATCGATTTTAGAGCCTACAGAAGTCATCTGGCCCAAATCCTTCATTTTACAGATGAGGAAACTAAAGCTCAGATAGATTAATACATTTACTTAAGGTCATACAGGTAGGAAATGACAAAGCAGAGATTCAAAGGCAGGTCTTTTACCAACTCTGGTGATCTTTCCGTTACATCATGCCAACTAAGCTATTGGACTATCCATCTACAGAAAAGGAAGGCTGGTTAAATTTCATTACAAGAAAAATAATGGCATAGAAAAGGATTCCAGGTGTTAGGTCATTACCCAACTCATTTCAAATAATATTCAATAGCATAAAATTCTAGTACAAGATAGGATTTGAAGACCTCCTGAAAGCTCAATGTAATGGCATCTGATGCAGAATCATACACCTTAATAAAGGTCTGTGTGGATAACAGAAAATAATATTTCCCTAGAACTTTAAACATATGAATTATTTCATATGTCAAACTAAATTGGAACAAAGGATGTCATAACTTTCATGTTGCACTTGACTTTTTAAAAAGCATTCTCACGTCTGTTGCACTCAGTGGTAAGAATCATGTCTTACTTTTTAAAAGCACCATCAATTAAAAAAAAAATCATTCTTACTATGAAACTGTCTTTCCAATGGGTATGATTGAAGCCAGTTCCAACTAGCTCTTAACGAAAGCTTATTGTTAAACTTCCAGTATATTTACACTTCAGATATCAGCAAACATTACTTGATTTATTGTTTTGTTGATTGTCTTGTGTTAGAATGGTTTTTAGGAAAGGGGCGAGGGGAAGGAAGATTACATAGAGGGAGAATGCACACATAGATAAAAATTGAATTTATTAACAGGTAAGGGAAAGGTTTTGGGAATGAGGGGGAAAGGCATCTGACAATTAACCCAGTAATTAAACCCACTACGTAAATACTCTAATCTAAATACCTAAGTTTCCTAAGAGTAGTCCAATAAGGAACCAGATTTCTCACACACAGGGAGTACTTGGTGAGTCAGGTACCGGGATCTAGCTGAGTCCTCAATTGTCCCAGGGAAAAGAGGGTTTCTCCAAGTTGCACCAGTTCACCAGAGTGTATGGATATGTTCTCTCACCCTTGTATGGTGGAATTTAAAGAGGTTGCTTTCTAGCTGTCCAGGAGAGTTCAGGAGAGATCAGATCTTCACCTTACAGGCTTCACCTTCATCTCTAGTGTATCAGTTGGCAAAACTGTTCCTTGGAACTCTCATTCAACCAGCTCAGGCAAGATTCTGTCTCAAGACCTGTCAATCATTCTCTCCCTTGCTACACTTGGTGTAAGAAAATAATTAGAAAATGTTAACAATGCAGACTAAACTTGAAATGAATTGTGTGTAGATTTTTTGGTTTCCTGTTAAACCAACACACCTCCTAATAACCCCGATTATATTTTATTATGAATTCTTTGGTGGGGAGAAGAATTATATTTGGTAGGACTGTAACTGAGTTTAAGATAAAAGAAGGCAGGAGTTTTATTCTTTTAATATAATTTTGTTCAGGTTCTAGAATGTAAACAATAAATGTGGGTTTATTTTGTCTAGACTCTGTTTCCTAATTAGTGTTGTAAAAATGACAAAGATAGGCTTCTGATTTTTTTATTTAAAATTTCAAAGGAAATTTTAGTCTGCTCAGAATTAGAAGTCATGAGTTGAGCCTCATTACTACTAATGTTTTTTTGCATATAAAGATATTGCTACCAAGCTTCCAGAAACAGAATGCTTTTCAGCCAAGATAAGGCATCTGTGCTGCCAAAGGCAAGGTTTAAAAATTGCATTGCTTGAATGTTACTGTCTACTTGAGACTTTGAGCCTTGGCTCTAAAATGTGACCTGGACTGATCTGTCACAAAGTAAATACTCCATAGAGATCAGAATTTGCTGCCATTAAAAACATGGGCAGTTTTAAAGAAGAGGAAGAAAAAGAAAGGTAACATGTCAACTTAGTGGATATCAATCTTATCTTATAGTAAGGAAGACCTGGGTTCTATCACATACTGACTGTATGAACCTGGACAAGTCACAAAACCTCTTGGTATTCCAGGCACCCTTCTAAAACAATAAATTGCAGAATAGTCACCAATTGGTACTGGTAGAAGGGCTTTTCTCACTGCAAATAAAATTATAGATCTAGGACAGTGATGGGCAACCTTTTGAGCTTGGTGTGTCAAAATGTGCCCAAAAAACGAGCATAACTCAGGCAGTGTGTCACTTTGAGAAAAAAAAACCCTATAATTTCATGAAATTTATAGTTTAAATGACAAAACTGTATAATTGTAATATATAACTATATTAAATAAACCAAAAACTATTTAACGTACCTGCTTAGTGACTTTTTTGTTCATCTGTCAGTTGGTTTCTTTTGTTGGTCTTGATATTATTTAACATGTGTGGGGTGCCGTGAACTAAGATAAGTGAAGGGGAGGTTGAATTCTTTAACTAACTTGCCTATTAGGGACTTTTTTGTTGCTGAATTTCATTGGCTAAATCTTCAATTGAAGGTTGATATTTTGTACAATTCAAGCCCAAGCAAGAACTACTAACTTCATCTGTCAATCTGTTTCTTTTGTTGGTTTTGATATTATTTAATGCTGAGAATAAGGTCTCACAAAGGTACGTAGAGGGGAAAATTTTGAGTAAAGCCATTGCTATGTTTTTCAGGGTGCTAAAAGTGTCTAGTAATCAGTTCCAGCTACTTGTCCATTGCAGGTGGGCTGGAGCCCTGCCCAGTCTTCTGCTGCTCTAGCCCTGGCCTGCCCATCCCCAGCTGGCAGGGCAGGGGGCACTGTGAAAGCAGGGATTGCCACCTGCCAGGCTGCCTGCCCACCCATGTGCTCCTCTGGTTGGGTAGTGCTCCTTCTCCCCACCCTCAGCCCCACATGCCCCAGTTGCCTAGTGAGCTGCCCCCCACTGGCCTCCCTCCCTGCAACCAGCAGGTGGAGTAGCCCTCTCCCCAGCCTGGGCTGGGGCATGGCCATGGCCACAGCTGCAAGTGTGTGACTCCCCAGTGGCTCTTGGCCCCTGAGGCACACTGAGACTGCATGTGAGCACATGTCATAGAAAATGGCTATGTGTGTCAGTGCTGACATGCATGTCATAGGTTTACCATCACGGATCTAGGACAAAAATGTCCCTCACAATCCAAATCACCAAAAAATGGGTCAGATGATATGTTTAACTAAAAATCAAACATTGTCACAAGATCCATTTATGAGGTTTCCTGAAGACAAAAAGGAAGCAACACCATAGAATTAGGAACAATAGGCTTCCAGCTAACATAAAAATCAGGTTTATGTTTCTAATAGAGAGACTCAAAAAAGGAATCCAGTTCTTCATAGGAGCTGAAAGCCAAATGGAACTGGGATAGTCAAAATTCAAGCATAGGCAGCCTCCACAAAGGAAGGAACCAAGACTCTGGGTTTGAGATTTCTTGGGTACATCAAACATGAGGGTATGGGGAAATAAGCTGGATTAATGAAACTCTCTGGAAAATACTCCCAAAGTGGTAACTGTGTATTTTAGGAGGGAGACAACATAAAGAATGAAGAGGAATAGTAGAAGAACCTAAGTAGGAGATAGTATTCAAGTTGATCCTTGAAGTAAAGTATGGTTTCTAAGGAATGGAGGTACAGAGCACTTAGCATAGTGCCTGGCACATGGTAAATGCTTGATAAATGTTTACTGGGTGATTGAAGGAGAGCTTTCCAAGCCTGGGCAATAGCCTATGAAGCCACACAGAAATGGGAGATAGAATGACCAGTCCACAAAATAAAAAGTAGGCCAATTTGGCTTTGAATATAGGAAGGAAAATAATGAATTCTATTCTTGCCTCTTGGAGAAGGAAATGGCAAACCACTCCAGCATCTTTGCCAAGAAAAACGCCATGGACAAACCATGGGGTCATACAAAATTGGACACAAATGACTCAACAATAATAATTGTTGCTCCTACATGAATCTTTGTTAAGTCCAGGAGCTTAGTAACAGATAAAACTGGTTCTACTTTTAAGTCAAGAGTTCTTAAATTTTTGTGTGTGTCATGGACCCATCTGACATGTTCACAGAGTACTGATGGCTTTCCATAGACCACAGACCTGGGACCATGAGAACCCAGCTTAAGAACCCCTGCTTCTGGTCAAGTTCCGCTCCTTAACCACTAGTTAGACCTAGTCATTAGAGCGATAAATGGCTACAAAGCCAGCCAACCTATCACTGGTGGGGTTTCCCCCTGCTGCTCAGAATTGACTGCCTTTTCCAGTTTCAGACCTCCAACTCTCATCAAGTTCCAGCTCCTGGCAGGCTTTAGCTCTCCCCATTGGAAGAGCTAGATAGACTAACATTGCATGTGCCTAATTAACATCTCACACCTGCTACTGACCCAGCTGCCAATTATTCACTTCCCAATGTGTGCAAGCTGATGAGTCAGTCACTTGGCCTTTGGGTCCTGATTCCCTTTGGCAGTGGCTGTCCAAAGATCTAGCTTACAATATTCTGGTACTTTAACAGACCCAGTAACACAGACTAGAAGAATGTGACTTCCATTCCTAGTAAGAGCAGGATCTTGATATCAGTGGAATGGGCCAAAGTATAGAGGAAAGGGGACAGAGCTGGTATGCAGACATGGGAATAATGCAGTTAGAGACTGGGATTCACAGGTACCTGGACATCCTCTATCTACTCTTACCTCCCCTTTTGGGTCCTAGAGTGGTCATAAGTGTGACACAGACTCAGAAAGATTGGGAAACACCAAACTAGGGATCATAGACCTTTTTAAAAACACTTGTAGCAAGGAATATACTTTCCTCTCTGCATAAATCACAGTGGTAATATTTCTTTCTTTCTTTTCTTTTTTTTTAAACCTTTACCTTCCATCTTAGAATGAATACTATGAGTTGGTTCCATAGCTAGTAGTAAGTAAGAGCTAGTCAAACAGGGCAACCCAGCTAAGAAGTGTCTGAGGCTAGATTTGAACCTAGCACCTCCCTTATCTCCCTGGCTCTCAAACCACTGAGCAATCTGTATGTCCACATAATATTTTGTACAACCTGACTAATTACCATGGAAGAAAAAATTTACTTTTTAATATAAGGGTTTGCTACCTGTGCAAAGTTTAAAGCATGTCCGATTTTTAAAGAGTGCTTAATTCAACCATGTTATGACTTTAATATGTTTAAAATTCTCTTGGCATTCATGCTCACTCACTTCTGTCTTTCAAGGAAATTGCTTTCATGAGTCTTCAGTTGTTATTGTTGTTAAGAACAAATTTTATCAGCTGCAAATGTTCATCTTTTCCCATTTAAAAAAGGTACCTAGCATAGTTAAACATGACCTTGTAAACCAGTTTCTGCACTTCCACTTCCCCTTCCCCTTTTCTATAATAATCCAGCACACACGATAATTAGTTTTACAACTCGGCATCTCCAGCAAAGGGAAGTAACTAGTAATTCTATGTGATTGAGGAGGAAGACTAATGTGTTAGTATCACAAAAAGAATTCTGCCTTATATATTTATGTCTTATGATTTTTTTCTCTCCCTTTACCCTTGATAGAAGTTTAAAATTCACTGATATTTCCAGAGCACAGAAACTTCAGTTTGGAAAGAACTTCAAAATTATCTTCTAGTTCAACTGTATCTGACAAGAAACTTAATTATCCCTCAAAAGTGGTCATTCAGCTTCTATCTGGAGAGACCTAGAGTGATGGGAAACTCACTACCTCTCAAGTTAGTCCTGTCCTAATCCCCAAGGAGCCCCTCCAAAACACCAGTGACAATATTAAAATACTTTAAATGAACAGTAATTATAATGACAACTTCTACCACAATAGAGACGTATTTCTTTTTTCTTTTATCACAGTCAAAACAAATTAAGGTTTTCTTCTCACTGAGCTCCAGGTATCTGTTAGCTACTATTCCTAGTACTGTTGAACAAATTTAATCCCTCTTACACAAGAAAGACCTTCAGACACTTGAAGGCAGATCCCAACTCTCCTCTTCTTTAGGTTGAAATATTCATTGTTCCTTTATAATAAATGTACCTTTGCCCAATATAGGTAGTATATTCCCTATACATGAACTAGTAGATTACTAAAGTATCATAGCATTCATTCTATGCTTAGGGTTGGGTGAGAACTTAAAGGCCATCTAGTCTTGGCTTCTCATTTTCAGATGAGAAAACTAAGGCTGAGAGAAGTTATGTGACTTGTCCGAGGTCACAGAGGTAGTATTTGCAATATTTGTAATTGAACCCAGGTTGTCCAGGAAGTTTTTTTCCTAGTAGTTTAAGGAAAAGAGTCATTAAGGACTTGGAGACAAAAAGCTACTGGAACAATGTGTATATAATTATATGCTTTAAAATACAAAATAAAATTTGTTTCTTTATATCCCTGAATTTTCTGGGAACTCCCCTTCCTTTCCCCCCAAAGACAGCAGAACTCACATTACAGTCGGAGACTCTTCTAAATTTTTCTTACTTCATACCACCTTCCCAGCCACAGTCCATTCTACTCCTTAAGTAGAGCTGAGTCTAGAATAAGGAAGACCCAACCTCAACTACTTATTGGCTGTGTGACTCTGGGCAAATCAAATTAACCATGTTTGCATCAGTTTCTTCATCTGTAAAATGAACTGGAAAAGGAAATAGTAAACCATTCCAGTATCTTTGCTAAGAAAAATCCTGATGAGGTCATGAAGAGTTGGACATGACTGAAACAACTGAACAACAATAAAGCATTTATGTAGCATTTAAGGTTTTCAATACACTTTACAAATATTATCAACAATATCAATGAAAGCAATTGGGTGAATTCTTGAGACTCTGCAGAAAAGAATGGAAAGAGAGTGCCAGAGAAGGTTCTTCAAGAGTATCATGAAAGGAGGCAGTAAGGGAAAAAAATGACACATGTAAGTTTGCTGCCACTACTCCAACTTTCCTACCATTACTCACTTCCCATCCTAGCTCCCATTCCATATGAACTACCACTCAACTGAGTTCCTCTACCTAGTTCAAGGCAACTACTACCTGAAGCCTAGGGCTACTTCTGGTAAAGGAGTGGGACAAGGGATAATATGTTCCTGGAATCCCAAGTTAGAACTCTGGGAACAATTTCCCTTAGAAACATTGTTAGATTCTATACTTTAACGACATTATGTTTAAACAGTCTTGCTTAGAAATGGGTTATTGTCAGTAGGCAAATGAATTCAACATTTACAAAAAACTCTGACTTACAAATTATGAACATTTATAAGTGACATGAAGGCAAGGTGGCCTCATCTACTCTGCATACAGTAGGCACTGGTTAAATCTCTGTTGAATCATTTAGGGATACAGTTATTTGTAAATTAAATGTTATCTATAAGGAAAAAGTATTATGACATTTCTTTCTATTCTCTGAATTCTGCTGAATAAAAGATCTGTTACCATGGCATTTCTTATCTCTAATGATGTTTTCTAAAACATGTAAATATAGAAAATTTCCATGAAACCAATAATATAGCAGGAATTTCAACATAAAAGCCAGAAAGGAAATAATGATGAAAGAACTTTAAATGTAGACAGGGAAGATGTTGGGAAAGAATACAGATGACGTAAAATGATATTTGCTTCAAAAAACAAACATGTACCTCTTAAAATTACAACCCAAGTTTAAGATTAGGAAAAACTTATAGAATTGACCTAAAATAACTGAAAAATTAGACTGATAGCTAAATAATATTTGCCCAGAAAAAAGCAATTCTTTTTAAAAAATCAGTCTCTGTATTTTAAAAAATGTACTTGTACTAGACAGTAAAAGGAAATCTATTAATTTTTTCCAATTTTACAAAACATTAAGTTTCCAGTGCACTCCCTCAAAGATAGCCACTCTTCCCCTGAGAATAATATAGTTTGTACTTTCATCAAATGCTTCAAAGTTATAATTAGGGTTATATTAATAATGATTACAGTTTAAATCATAGCCACCACACCACCTTCGCTGGACCTGTTTAGATCTGCAGATTCAACTTTCAAGTTCAAAGACAGCTGATATTTTCAAAAAAGCACTAGACTGGGAATTAGAAGAGATGGGGTATTTAGTATCTCAAATGTACCATTTAGTATTATCTGTGTCATCTTGGTAAATCATTTTAACCTGAGTCTCAATTTCCTCCTCTGTCAAATGAAAAGACTGAACTAGATCAAGGTCCCTTTGAGCTTTAAAAACCTAATCTTTTAGAACATATTCCTAGCATCCCAAGTTGGTATTCTGAGAGCAATTTCCCATAGAAATACTATTAGATTCTAGACTTCAAACACATTATGGATTAAACAAACGGTCTGTGATAATTTGTCTTTGTGCTTAGCAACAATCAGTATTTGATAGAATATAAGTAGTAAGAATAATCTTATTAAGGCCATGTTTCCAATTAGTTTTTGAGTTAAGATTTACTTTGAGAAAGTAGGTTTTAATCACCTAATATCACAATGAGACTAAATATAATGTAAAAGTCTTTTACTATTTTGCAGTAATTTCGTTAATCCACTACTATTTTCCAAAATGTATGCTCCAAATTAGGTAACCGGCTTTTTTTTTTTAAAGAAGAGGTTTATGTAACTTAGATAGCTAAGCAATAATATGACATGAATGTTCAGTTATGCAGGCCAGTACTCTACCAAATACCAGAACCAGAAAGACCTAGTTTTATTTAGACTGTCTTTCTTAATGTGAAGTTCTTTTCCTTCTTTTTGAAGTATTGAGACATCAGTCATGGCTGAATTCCAGCACTGACATAAGCACCTTCAGGTGTTTTGAAGAGGCTGAATGGAAAGACAGGCCTGAAAACAAGACAAGACTCTAAAGCCTTTTATGTAAGCACACATGCTAGATGCTTACTGCACTGAAATTGCTTTCAGCAGATTTTAACCCCCAGTCATAGAAATGCAAACATATGGCTTGACATGCTTGACATAGTAATGTTGTTCAAAAGGCCACAGGAGGTTAATTTCATATACACATTCCTGAAAATATTCTGAATATTTCTGTTTATCTGTCAAGGGATGGCAAATTGCCCCAGTTAGTAAACAAATTCCCCAACTCTCGACCTACAAACTACTGTAGCAGGTGTTAGAACAGTACAATAAAATTATTTTTGGAAAGGAATTATGGTAGCAATTGCTTTAATTACCTATGGCTCAATTTTATCTCATGCAGGCTCTCAAGACAACCATCAGTGGTTTAAACAATGTATAAACTGATAAATGTTCCAGAATACATAACCCACCATTTGGCAAAACATTCAGTTCTTTCCCTCAACAATGTAATGAGACAACAGGGAAGTTTAGAGTGTGTTACAATGTCATTACTGCCCTAGAGAACAAACTTGGTAAATGCAAGTAAGTGGGATGCCTGAAATATAATAATCAGAACTTAAGATAAAAGGAGAATGGACAGAAAAATTAGTCTTTAAGTGCATGTACCTAGGTTGGGGCTGTCTGAGAAACTTATTCTACCTTGGATCATTTCTGAGCTCAAAACTTAAAAGAGAAAATAAGATACCCAAAAGCTAATGAGGAAAAAGGGGGGAGGGAGGAACCGTCAACTGAAAGTACAGACTACCTTTGAAATGGTGAGATCAACCTCAAAAGAGACAGGAGTGGAGAAACACTAAATATGAACCCCAGGGCGAAGAAAGGTTGGCATAGGGCAAACGCTCATCCCAACTTCGGAACTCTAGAGGCGCCTAGAGAGGAGGGGGAAAGAGTGCTCCCCCCTCATATTCACAGAGAAAAGTGAAACTTCTCCCTCCGAAGCTGCCACATTCAAGACGTTAACACCCCCACAAGGCACTCTCTCCAAGGAGGGATAAAGACCAGAATCGAGGAGTTGGTCGGGCTTTTCTTAAAAAGTGGGGGAAGGGAGGCAAGGGAAATAGCACCACAGGAGGAAGAAGATCAGCATGAAAGGGGCCCATCTCACCTACCTGCATTGTAGAAGCGATCCAACACCGCGGTTTCCCCAAAGTCTAGTTTGCCAAAATGCAAGGTCTCCAGCGCAGCGCCCACTGCCTCGCACGCCTCCCGAAGGCACTGCAGGGCCTCGCTCTCCGCCACCACCAACTGCCCCTGGCTCGCTTCATTGATCACATATGCCACAGTGGTTCTGCGGCTGCTGCCACCAGCGCCAGCCGAGTTGCCCCGACTTCGGGGGGCGCTCGGGGCCCCGCTCGTGATCGCAGTTGCCGAGATGCCTCCACCGCAGGTGACTGAGGTGCCACTGCTCTCCACATTCCAGAAGGTACCGGGGGGAGGCGGCGGTGGTGGGAGCTGGCTCCCCTCGCCCGGAGCAGCAGCTGCAGAAGCTGCAGCAGCTGCCACTCCGCCTCTCCTGCTGCTGCCGACCTCCTGGAAGGTGCAGAATCCTGGGGGGCTGAATGGGGGCACAGGGAAAGTGATGCCCTCACTGTCCTCCGCGCTCATCTCTTCCAGGGGCTCTGCGGAGGCCGCAGCGATGTCCACCGCCCAGCCACTCCGTCTCGCTAGCCACAACTCGGGGCTGCTCCGCGCCCGCCGGGCTAGGCAGCTGCCATCTCGCGCTGCGCCCTCCCCGCCGCCACCACCTCCACCGCGGCGCCGCCTCTTCTCCGGCGCTTTTTCTCCCGGAGGGACGCCGCTAGCCGGCGGCGCGTCTCCCCTCCTGGGCGCCTCCGTGGCCGTCTTTCTTGCTCGATGCAAAGCTTGGAGTAGAGGGATTGGGGATGAGTTCTTGGGCGGGAAGGTAAAAAGCTCTTCCTGCTGGTCTAGGGCTGGCTGGGATCCTAGCAAACCTGTGCCGCGGGTCTGCCAAGCAGCACTAAGCTCTAGGGACTCCGTGCGCCACTGACACCATAACGCAACGCCAGCTGCTCTCTCGGCGTGCGCTCTCCTCTTTGCAGTGCGCTCTCTGGAGACCACGGGGATTTCCTCTCTCTCTCTCTCTCTCTCTCTCTCTCTCGCTCTCTGGCAGAGCCACCTGGCTAGCACCTTACTGGCGGGGGATCGCCGAGCGTTGTACACGCACACCAGAAGCTGCAGCCAAGAGGATCCGCCTCCCCAGTCAACTGCAGCTTCCTCCTCCTCCCCTTTCCTCTTTTCTCTTCCGATCGTCGCGGCCGCCTCGTCTAAGCGCCGGCCCGCGGGGCTGGAGGCGTGCGGTTTCTTCCAGCAGCTTGTCCCCCCTGCTAACTGCCTTCTTCCCGCCCCTCTGCTGGAGCTCGGAGAGTCTGAGGCCAGCCCCCGGGGGCGGGCGCTGCTGGGAAGCCCTAAACCGGGGTGAAACAGACTGTGCTACCCACTGCTACCGGTCATCCGCTGCTCCCAAGGTCCGTTCGCAGGATTGGTACTCAGTTAGAGGTTGTCTGTCCTCTCTGGTTTTCACCTCTGGACTATCTACTTAAAAGAGGCTTAGCATGCAAGCCATCAGTAACTTCAAAAGCCTAGGGTTGGAACAAAAAGTCTCTTTTGCCATTACTAAAGTCGTTTTTGGCCATGGTTGGTGTCTTATGAGACGGTCCCCACGGCCAGGGCGCCCTCCTCCGGCTCCTGTTTAGCTTTGCTCCCACGTTTAAGCTGTGACTGCCTGGCCGGAGAACTCCTGGGTTGCGCAACCCTGGCCCTGATTTCAAAGGGAGCTAAACTCCCAGGCGCTGAGGGCCTTGGCTGGCTCTGCGGTTTGTGCATAACACATCTGAGCTTGGTACTCTGGGAGTAGCGTGCGAAAGATCTGAGGTCGGCCTGGGGACCTTTCCGACTCATTTTTGAAATACCAATAGAGAGGAGGGGTTGGAAATAAACATTTATTACTAGCCTACTGTCAAACACTGTGCCAAGTGCTTTACAAATGATCCTTAGGACCCTGTTATTATTATCCCCATTTTTTTAATTAAGAAAACTAAGGCAAACGAGGCTGAGTGACTTGCCCAGGTTTGAACAATTAGTATCCAGTTAAATCTTGATTTGAACGTGGGTTTTCCGGGCCCAGAGCTCTGGCCGCCTCTAGGTGGACCCCTTCTCCTTCTCAAAATGTTTTTAGATATACAAAAAAATGTATAGAAGGCTATCAATTACATGAATTATGAATGCATACCTATCTGTGTACGTGTGTGCTGAGCTTACAAAATCCAGTTCCAAACTCCTAGATTGGATGATTTCTAAAGTTGTACTGCCTCTATCCTTCTAACTTTAACAGAAGGTTGTGATTTTTTTCATTCAAAGGCCAGGTACCCCTTGGTGTGAAGATCCTCAGTTCCCCAAGGAATCCTAAGAGATGGAATGACTGTCAACATTCAGGCTAAGACTTAACAGCACCATATGTCTAGTGACACTTTCTAGTTCCAACAGAGTAGAGGCAATCTGCTATTAGACTAATTTATCCAAAGGTGTAGCCTCCTAACAGAGCTAATCCCTCACAAAACATTTATTATGTATCCCTGACCATGGGAAAGGCCACTCACCCTGGTCCCCTCAAATCCATGGTCTAGCTTGTCCCATAATCTGAAATCAGAGGTTCTGTGTTTAAATACCATTTCTGCTCTTTATCACCATCTTTGTGATTGTTATTAAATTGTGCTCCCTTCTCTCAATCTCATTAGCAAAATTAGGGAGTGTTATATTAACTGACTGATAAATTCCTTTGCTACATCTCTCAGGGTTTTAGGCCCCTTAGGGACCTGAAATGTTTGGGATAAACTCCTATCAGTTTTGAAGTTAGAGAGCCATAAGGCAAAGAGGTAACTCAGAGGGGCTGGTTTTGGAAGGTCGTCTCCCCTCCCCTCCCCTCTGTGGGAGTGCTCATGAAGCTCCTTCCTATCCCATTAGGCATAGCATGGTATGGATTTCTTCTAGACTTCTTATAGTTTTGAATCAGCATTTCCTCAGTCTACTTTGTGGCTCCTGAAGAAGATTGCAGCCAGCTGTTGCAAGGATCCTGCTAGGATTCTCGTGAACCCTTCTAAGCTCCTGAGGTCCTTTAGCCAGAACATATGGGAAGAAGGAGTCTGAGGATAAGACTTTTCATACCTAGTCAAATGCCTTACATTGTCTGGTTGATATGCAAAAGATGACCAGGTCTTCCTTGTCCACACCTGGTTCACACCTCTGATTCATTAGTTCAATGAAGGTTTTATTATGGGGTGTTCAAGGAAGACTAGTACTCCTGTTGTGAGGGCTTACCAAGCCCTTTTCAGAGCTGTTCTCCTTATGTGTCCACTTGGCACCCTGCTCTCACCTGTGATACCAAGAAGCTGTAGCATACGCAATGTCCACTGCCTAGTAAAATATTTGCAGGTGGACTAAACCAGGTTGGGGGTAACTGACAGGCCTCCAATCCATTGGTGGGTATCTACCCCAGGCATATGACGATTCCCCTCAAAGAATAGACAACAGAGAACAATTTGTTCTAAAAATCATGAAATGGGCCCTGTGAAGTGCTTAGAGCTTGATTAGACACTGAAGAAGCCAAGATCATCTGCTTCATCCTGAACCCTTGCCAGGCCTCTTGATTTTTTCTTGCCACTGGAATTTGACGATGACTCTGGAAGAAAGAATGAGACTGACAGTTTTGTGCCACTCAGCCTCATTTAACTCCAATTTATGTTGAGTCAAAAGACATCACCAGTGATGTCAATTGAAGAAAAATTACCAATCACCTGATAGGTTATCAGGGTGTACATCTTGTCTGTTGACTCAGAGTGGAGTGGGGCAACTGATCTGGTTTGATGCTTGGGTAGCCTACTGACTCCAGATTGGGGCTGGGGTTGGCCCAAAGGGTCCCTCTGTCAAGTGATAGAACACCATTGATACCAGGTAAGGAGTGTGGACCACTTTCCCACTAAAAGGCTCTTCTACTATGAAACTTCAGTTCATAATTCATAAAATCTGATTAGCTTCATGCCACAATAAAGTAAGCATTCTAAGTCTGCCTTAAAGATAAAAAGGAAAAATTATGAACAAGTATGAGCAAACTGCTGGGAAAACATTTTAAGGGGGAAAAAATCCACCCAACTCCCAGCCTCATTAACTCATATTGGATATAGTAATATAACAAATATTAGTAAATAAGCATTCAAAGAAGCAAAACTTATTCCTTAAAAACTGGTCTAACATAATAACACATTGACTATAATACAACTGCAGTTTAAAACAAAAGAGAAAGAAATCCTGAAAACTAACAAATCCAATAGAAGCCCTTGGCATAGAATCTTTTCATTGTGTATTAGAAAATGTGAAAGGTTCCAAATGTATCCCAGATGAGACCCCCACATTTAGCACAGATTCCAGGACCAACACCCCCATTATCTGCACCAACAAGTCAGGTTACCAGAATGCTACTACTTTACCTCCCCTCTGGATTCTAAAGATAGCCTTGAGGGTTTGTGGAAGGGGGTGTTTTAATCATGAGCCCTCATCATTACACTATCCTACTATGATTATCAGTTGATATCATTTAGTTAGCCAGGCTTACTTAGACTTTAGAAAGGAGTATTTTACCAACGTTGGAACTTAACTTACTCACATAAGTCACAACCCTGATTGATTACCTCAAGTTATGTATTCACATCTGGCAAAGGTATCTGGGTGGGTGTGATATTACATTATTTTAAGTGCAGTAGGGTGATTTAATTGATTGCCTCATTTAACATGCCACCCCTATCCTTACACATATTAAGAAAAATAACAGATACATACAAGTCAAGCCACCCAGAAAGTTTCCTCCCTTCCCTAATCCAGCTGCATTGATTCCCCCTCAGAGTTTTCTCTCTCTGTTCTCCACCCTCTACCAGTCTAGAAAGCTTGTTCTTCACTGCTCAATCAGTAACCTGCCATAAACTGGGAGAGATTGGTACAATCTTAGGGAGTGGGGGCATAGAGTTGTCCAAGGCTTCAAGAGGTGCCTAACTGGAGCAGGATGGAAGGGCACATCTTCATTAGTATAGAAATAACATGTCCTCCAAGATCTAACCCATCATATATTATATCTTTTTCTACCAGGGGGCCATCCATGATTCCCAAGGAAGTTCTGCTAAACAGTGAAGAAATATGGAGAACCATAAGTCCTTTGCAATGGATTGTATTTCTTGAACTCTGATAGACTAGGATAGCTATTTGTTCATGGGTCATATTTCCAGACTTTTGTTGTACCATGCATCTTTACCATGGGCCCCTGGACTCCCCTTTTCTTGAATTTTTCTTCTTCAGTAAAGTGCATAATAAGCTTACGTGCTTTTGTAAGTTAGTTCGCTTGGCAATCTACCTTTTTCCTGAGGACCTTTCCTTCCTCTTACTTGTCTCTTTACCCAGTAAATCCAAGAGTCATTCTAATAAATGCCCTTGCCTCTCACACCTACTCCAGTTCCTAACTACCTCTTTGTTGGTTTCTAGAGCTGCTACTAAGATGTCAATTTAAAATTCTTTCTGAATATGGACTTTTTCTTATCCTATGTGTTGAGGACCCCAAGATAATCAATACCTTAGATTAATCAACATGAGCCTCATTTCTAATACCCATTAGATCCTCCGGACTTATTACATTTTCTTCCTAGGTTTCCCTGGAGCATGTCCATAAATATAACAGCAGAATCTTTTTTCCCTCCTTTCTTTCAGAGGGTTAGGTAGAGTTGGTAAGGGAGGGAATAGAAAAGGGATATTCAGAGGAACCAAAGATCCACTTCTGTGTGCTCTGTTTGGGGGATAAATCCAGATTCCAATCAAAGCAGAGTCTGTATTATTATTTTACCCATTGCAGCCTAAGCACTATATCTATCAAGGCCACATTAACCATTCACAAGATACTCAATTGCCAAGTTAATAGGACCATTTTTTTTTTGATACACTAACCTCTCTTCTATGGCTCTGCCCTTCACTGTAACCACTGAATTTGGAATAAGTTTCCATTGAAGTGGCACCTCCTACCACATGGAAATGCTATAGATAATGTTGCTTATTGAGACTCTTAAATACATCATGGCCTCCACTTGCTTTACCAGAATGTCCTTGACCCTAGCTATTTCCCCCATCCTCCTCCCCTCCAGACACTGCCACAAGAGAGAATATGGTGGGAACCTTTTTTTAGATCCTTGTTTGCCTTTTTTTTTTAACAGATGAGGAAATTAAGGCCTAGAGTGATTAAACTGGTTTGCCCAAAGTCAGCTGCTATAGTCTCGAAGATTCAGGCCTTCAATTAATCCTTAATTCAGATATTCCAAGTTTTCATGCTGCTGTAGTTCTTTTAGATTCTCTTCTTGAACCCAACCCCAACTTCCCAACCCCCATTCCTATCATCTTGGTCATATGATCATAGTTTTGGGAGCAGGAAAGAAGTTTAGAGGTCATCTAGTCCAAATCCTTCATTTTACAGATGAGAAAACTGAGTAGAAATTAAACAACTTGTCAGGGCCATAGCAGAGAAGGAAAGAAGGAAGGAAGGAATGAACAAATGAATAAAGAGGAAGGGAGGAAGGAAGAATTTATTAAGTTCCTCTATGGGAAATATGTAGGATGGAAGGAGGAAGGAAAAAGAAAGGAGAGAGGAAGGAAGGAAAGGAGGGAGGGAAGTAGAGGAAGGAAAAAAGGAAGGAAGGAAGGATATATTAAGTACCTTCTAAAAGCCAAAAGCACTGCGCTAAACACTTTACAAATGTTATCTCATGGTATAATTATTATCCCCATTTTAAAGTGGAGAAAACTAAAGCAGACATATGTTAAGTAACTTGTCCAGAGTCACACAATTAGTAAATATTTTGAGGCTGGATTTGAACTCAAATCTTTTGGTTTCCTGGGCTAGCACTACACTCACAATGCCATCTAGCTACTTCTGTTAGTTGTCTCTAGTAGTCAAAGAACTACTACTGAGAGTCAGAGGCAGGATATGAAGCCCAGTCTTTCTGATTCTAGGACCTATCCCAATTATAGGACTTTTTATCTATTATGCCAAGTTGCTTTTCTAAGTGTTCACTTCTCTGTCTTGTCATTTCAGCCAAAGCCACCAAATTCCTAAGCACAGGATGCCTCCACCAAAACAGCCCTTCCAAGTCTCTTTAGAGGATTTTCGGCAAAAGTCACTTCTCCTGGGCAAAAAAAAATGGTTATTGTATGTGGTTTCAGTTTCATTCACATCTGTCATAATCATCATCTTTGCTGGATGCCTTGAATTACCAAGGAGATAGAGAGATAATTAGAGAGTAAGATAACTATATAACTCTATCTCTTTCTTTCCATCTATTTATATTTTGTCTGTCTGTCTGTCTCTTGTAATTTGGGGCATCCTGCCTATGTATGAATGTATGCACACATAAACACACTCATTTGTGGAACTTGCCTTTATACTGTGAGGGTGAGCCATCTACATACAATATGCCATGAAAAAAGGTTCACTTGGCCAAGTCTCTGACCCATATTCCTAGCTGGATCCTTTTATCCCAGCTTACACTATTCTAAGAAAGAGAGTGAATGAATGCACACACACCCCACCTTTGGAATGTGGTTCAGAATTCAGGAGAGGAAGGCTTAGGAAACAGGAATGTTGCTGTGGCTAGAACATTGTGGTAACACGTAAGAAGAACTCTTATTGCACCATAAGCCAGGCCAAAGTCACTTCCTACAGTTCTTATAGTTTCTTCCTCCAGTCTTAGACAAACCCAGGTAAGAGAGAGGGCCAGGTGTGTTCCATGAGCATCAGTGTTACCATCAAGGTCTCATAATCACTAACACAGGTATACACTAGGGAACAGAGAAGAGCACAGGAAGCATTACGGTTTTTTTTTAATTTGTTTTGTTTTGTTTTTTGCCTTTCTGTGTATCCTCAGTGCTTAGCACAGTACCTGACATATAGAAGGCATGGAATAAATGCTAGTTGGCTGACTGAGGGCCTGAGATAGTGTTGAAAAGGAGGGATCATAAGAGAAAAATAAGAGAAATATTCCACAGGAAGAACACACAGTATTTGTGAATTGATTGAATCTGGAAGGTGAATAAGAAGGAAGAATCAAAGAGGACTCCATGAATTTGAAGTCTTGGCACCTTAGCAGATAATGCCTTCAACACAAGTCAAAAAGAAAGACGAGTTGGGAGCTGCAAGGGGATGGGGTAGGGATGGTTGTAAGTACAGTTTGGGATGTAATAAGTCAGAAGTACACAAAGATATCCAAGTGGAAAGATAAAGAAGGAAGCTGGAAATGCTGGCCTAGAACTCTGAGGAAGAGTCAAGATTGAAAATAAAGATCTGAGGGTCATCTGTATATAAGTGATCATTGGCATTGGGAAGTCTGGGTGAAGATAGTCCCCCTACCAAGGTGCAGACTGACACCTTCTTGGCAACTTATATAGTCTTAGAGAGGTGCTCAGACTCCCTAAAGCACTGAGAGACTAAGTGACTAGCCCAGAGTCTCACAGTAATTTTGATGAGATTTTAATCCAGTCTTCCTGTCTTCAAAGCCAGCTCTCTATTCACGTCAACAATGCATAAATACATATATACACAGTATAGATAAGATTTTTTAAAATAACAAATTTAATAATTACTATGAAGCAAGCATGCAAAATGTGGATGCTCTTATAGAAAATCCTAAGCATTTAACAAAGTAGAACCAAACCAATCAATAAACAGTCAAAAGAGGGTAATGAGGTAGCACAATGAATGCAGTGGTAGGTCTAGAATCTGGAAGATCAGGGTTCAAATTTGGCCTCAGACACTTCTAACCATGTGATCTTGGGCAAGTCACTTAACCCTGATTGCCTAGCCATTGCCACTCCTCTGTTTTAGAACTGATACTAAAACAGAAGGTAAGAATTTTATAATAAATATAAATACATAAACAAATTAGCAAAAGGATAATTTTCTATATCCCCCTTCCAGATCCATCTGAAGTTTACTAGCTTTAGATTCATTATATACACATTATATGCACATAAATTTAAACAGTTCAGGTTGTACTGATTTTAGTTTCCAATCACTTTGTATATGTACTATTATATTCTCTGTTATTTTGAATATTTTTTATGGCACTGTGGTAGGTATTCTATTCCATTATTGTTGATCAGTCATGTCCAACTATATATGACCCCATGGACATTATTTATGGTAGTTTCTTGGCAAAGATACTACAGTGGTTTGCCATTTCCTTCTCTGGTAAGTACCCACTTTACAGATGAGGAACTGAGGCAAATAGGAGTTAGGTGACTTGCCCAGGTTCACACAGCTAGTAAGTAACTGAGGCCAGATTTGGACCTGGACTTTCCTGACTACACCACCACAATTTATTGTGCCAGTCTCCAATAATGAACCTTAATGGATTATTTGGATTTTTTTTTTTGCTACTCCAAGTAAATCAGTGATAACTATATTTGTATTAACATGTCATTTTCTCTTTTTTATGATAATAAATGAGATTTAAAAGTCAATTAACTATGCCTACCCAGAGACTCACCAAGAAAGATCTTTCTTGGTTGAAATAGTATACACTTGGAGTTCTTGTTATAGTGGAAAGCACACCAAATTAGGAGTCATAAGACTTGAGTTTAAACCCATGCCCTATGCTGTCTGTATAATAAAGGGATTTGGACTGAATTACCTCTAAGGTCCTTTCCAGTTAGAAAACTATGCTCTTATGAAGTCAATTGCTGATCATTTCTAGCTGTATAAAAGTAAAATGCATATATATGTATATATATATAATGGAGATCTATTATTTTATATAATAAAGAACTATTATTTTAATGGTATCAATAGTACTTTGAGCATTGCAGATTACAATCCTCCCCATTCTTTAATAGACAATTTTCATGAGTTATTGTTCAGTTGTTTTTCAGTTGAGTCCAAGTCTTTGTAACTCCATTTGGAGTTTTCTTGAAGAAACTGAGTTAAAAAGGGTTAAATGACTTGCTCAAAATCACACAGTAGGTATCTGGGGTCATATTTGAACTCAGGTCTCTGACTCCAGGCCCAGTGCTCTATCCATTGTGCCACCTAGCTGTGGAAAAAATACCCAGTCATTTGAAGACTCTATTTGATGATGAGTATCTTTGAATTTAGCTAGATTGGGTCTCTGATGTCAACTCACAACCCTTCCTTTGGTCTACATCTTAAGCCTTTCCCACTCAGGAGGACCGGCCAAAGCTCACAATATCCTGACCCTGAAAGTCTTCAAGAACCAGCCTCCATCTGAGGCATGATAGTGAAATTTTAGCAGAAGACTCTATTTGCAGATAGGTTGAGTGAACCCTCACCCTAAACCTGAAATTTCCCCATATTAGAAGTACTCATTCCTCATCTGATAACCTGCTCTATACTGGCTCTGGCACAATTGTACCCATCCCACTCTAAACCTCACCCTCAGTTTATTATTATTATTTTTTAAAGATTTAACTACGTCTTTGATTCTTCCAAGGAAGAAGAGTGGTAAGGGCTAGACAATGGGGACTAAATTACTTGCCCAGGGTCACACAGGTAGGAAGGATCCAAGGCCATATTTGAACCCAGGACCTCTTGTCTCCAGCCCTGGCTCTCAATACATGCACCTAACTGCTCCCTCGCCCCCAGTTTATTCTTTTTCAGTAGCAACTAAAGTGTGCATGCTCTGGAGGCCTCAATATAATTCTCCTGTATCAGCTTTGGAAGGAAAGGAAATATTGGAGCTCACATTCCTCTTTCAGACTAAACCTACTCTCTAGCCCTCAGTTTCCAGATCTATAAAATGATGTTAGGAGTAGGGAATTGGAAATGATGTTCTCCAAGGTCCCCTCCAGTTCTAAATTCTACAATGCTATCTATATTAAGGAAATCAACTGTTTTTCTTGCTATTTGGTTTTGTTTCACAATCCATGTTCCATGTTGCAAGATTAGAAGTTAAACATGAAATCTGTCAGAATTGTCAGGTCAGGTGAGTGTTTGCACTTAATAAACTGTTGGTGTTTTACAGATAGAAAAATGCACTTTGGCAGGCCATTAACTTTCCAGGTGGGATTAGCAAAGGATTCTCCAAATTTCTGTCTCCTGGTCCTAAGCAAGTCCCTTTGCTATGTCAGACTTCATTGGCAGTCTAATAGCAGTAGTAGTCTCTCGGTAACCGAGGATGACTATTGTCTTTGTGTGTTTTTGTGCACAAAGACACTTGTGCGTGAAGGAGATTTAAGTGGAAAAGTCGATGCACAGAGACAGTCCCACTCTCTCAGCGTTGGAAGCCTGGGTCCAGTGTCATGAAAAGTTGTTACATCTGGAGACTTCCTCAGCTGCATTGGATGGCCGTGTTGTCTTTTGTGCTCCAACACTCCCTAAGCACTCCACAGTGCCTTGCTGCGTCGCCATCTCAGCCATTGAACCTTCTTATTGGTTTCTTCCGTCTGTTCGGCCGAAGCAGTCTTCACATGCTGGGTGAGCAAAGCCCTGGTTCACCAGGGGTTGACGACCGACCCCTCACAAGGTTTAGCCGGCCTGTCGAAGCCATTGCCTGGGGTGTGGCCACTGCCGCATGCTAGCAGCTACTAGGAGCCCCAAGTGAGAGCTGGGTGTCAGGTGAGGGTCAGAGGCTGGAGAGCTGCCCTAGGAGGGCACAACAAGCCCTCCATACCAAAGATGTTACTCCTCCCTGAGCACCCCATACACCCCGGCAGTCTAATGAAGCCCATGAAATAGACCTGTTCTCAGAATAATGCTTTTAAATGCATAATGTAAATTACATAGGATTGGAAAGGAAATCAATTAATTTGGAAGGCAGTTATCAATATTTTTAAAAAAGCAGAATTTTACAATTACAAGATTAAGAATCCAAATCTAGGCTATAATTTTTTTGAAAATTTTCTGAAAATTTTCAGAAGATCTTTCCAGAGTACATATTTTCTTCCTTTATTTTTTAGGCTGAGATGAGACAGGTTCATATTATTTATAACATACTAGCAGCCTTCTACCTAACCCAATCAATCAGCTCAATCAGTTGGAATTAAGATTTGAATTTATTGTTGTTTTTGTCGGTCATGTCTAACTCTTGGGTTTTCTTGCAAAGATATATTAGAATGGTTTGCCATTTCCTTCTCCAACTCATTTTAGAAATGAGGAAACTGAGTCTGAAAATGAACTAAGATCTTCCTGGTTCCAGTCCTGGTACCCTATTCACTGTGCTGCATAGCTCCCCAAAGATTTGATGCTTTTTTTTAAACCACAAAATTGGGTGACCCAATCAATACTACTTTTCATGTTGTTGTAGAGACATCCTCTTGGTTCAACTTCCTCTTATCCAAGCTAATTGAAATACCCCAAATTAAGCTGTGTTATGTAATAGGAACAATTATTGGATATGGAGTCAGAATTTAGGTATGAATCCCAGCTTTGTTACTTACCAACTGTGTAACCTTAGGCAAGACATTTGCCCTGGCTAAACCTGAATTTTTCACCTGTAAAATGAGTGGGTTGAGTCACTAGATACTTTAAGATCCTCTTTCTCTCCATCTATAATCCTAATGAGAAGGATCTATTTATATGATTATCTAATTTTCTTTAGAGATTGTCTAATTGGACTGCCTCAGTTGAGGAAATTGAGGCCAGAGAGGTTGTGATTTGCTCAGTCACACACATAACAAATATTAGAGATAGGATTCAGACCTAGATTCTCTGACACTGAATCTGGTGAATGTTCTTTTCATTATGCTAGTTTGCCTCATGACTCTTAGACTCTCTTTTATATGATTCTCTCTTACACTGATCCAAAATATCTCCCACTCTTCTGGTCTACTAAAACTCTTCCTCCTACCTTGCCTGGAATCCCAACCAATGGTGTAATCCCATTGAGTTAAAATGGTAAGTTTTGGACACAAAACTGTCATGATTAGAGGCCAGAAGTTGGAGCATTAAATCAGGCTACAAAGATCTGCATGAATTATAGCCAGCAGTAGTCAATGATATTTCATCTTTGTTAGGACTGTAATTTTTTTATTTTTATTTATTCTTTTTTTTTAATTTTACCATAGAATTCATTAGACACAGGTTCCTTCCTCCCCTCCCATACATGACCCTCCATAAGGTGGAAGAGATTAAGACTGGATTTGGGGCAAGGGCCACTATCCAGGAGGGACAGAAGCCTCCTTCACCATCTCGAGGTTTGCCACCAGAGCAAAGAAAGAAGCAGCACTGCTTGACTAGTTGTTCTTGGAGAAATACTCCTTGCTATCCCTCCACTTTGGGCTTGGTAGTGTCTCCTCCAGGCTTCCAGCCTGTAGAGCATACTTCCCCATGCTCATCTGAATGATGAAATGCTTGCATTAGCTTCAAAGTCTCATCCACTGAGCGCCCAACAGGAACGTCATTGACAGTGATTTGCTGGACAAATTTGCTGAGCATTGTTAGCATTCTGAGGTTCAAGGAAATTACCTGGTTAAAAAAAGTCATGCAAGATTCCACCTAGGAAGCTAGGCAAAGCCCAAGTGGATATTAGGCCATTGAGGGGCAACAGCTTAAAGTCCAGATAGGAACATTGTTGGGTCATAGATTAGCGAGTCAGGATGTGGGGAAAGGAGAGTAAAGAAAAGATCATCTACATCATGCATGGTGTATCTGAATGTGTGGAGTCAAGAGTCAGAAATCCATTGAGAATCTGAATGAATAGTGTGACCAGAGTGCAAATGGCTAAAATATACTCTCTGCCACTAATATTTCTTTATGCACTGATTCTTTTTGATCTTCCGGGATGAGCTGCCCTTTCTGGTGTCTTAAATTACCTACAAACTAGCAAGTCCAGAGCCAGATTAGGAAACAGACACATGTTACTTGAAAGAGGACTGAAAGATATAGGGACTAAGCCTCTTCCATTAATATATTAGCAAATATTATTTTATCATATTTTGTGTTTTGTGCCTTGGAAAAGCACAGAGGATATTATAGGATAGATAAGTTGTAATATAGGCTTAAGAGGACTTAGAATGATCAGGACTTGGAGTCAAGAAAGCCTGAGTTTGAATCTTGCTAAGGAACTATCTGTGTGACCCTGGGAAAGTCATTTAATTTCTCTTGGCATCAATTTTTTCATCTGAAAATTAGAGATAATAATAATAATAATCACAACAGCTATATCATAGGGTTATGGTGAGAATCAAATGAGATAACCTAGGTAAAATGCTTTGCACATCTTAAAATGCTATCTAAATATGATCTCTTTTATTATAACTATTTGATACTATTGAGTACTATTCGTTATATTTAGGGTCATAGGATTCAGAATTGGAAAGGACCTAGTCCATCTCATTCATTTAGATAGCCAGGGAGTTAAACTTCAGTTCATTCAGTCTCACTTTATAAACAACTCTTTCTCACATGTGAAATGTAGACTGAAGAGAATTCTATACATTTCAAGTGTCCCTGTTGAGAATACTGTCAGTGCTCCATTCTATTTACCCATATATGCATTGTTTTTCCTGCAAGGAAATTTCCCCCAATACCCATTAGCTTCTGACTATCTTTTTGTTCAGTTCCCTGCTGGATAAAGTTACTTACTGTTGTTTCTCTTTAGATTTCATTATCATTATTTGATCTGGTGTCCTTTATAGACCTTTGCTAGAGTCAGTCTAAATCAAAATCATGAAACAGACAAAATGTATTTTCTGAACTCTCTCACCTCCTCTTTCTCTATCCTTCTGCTTATATTTTTCTGCTAAGGACCTTCCTTTCACCTTCACATTTCCATTGAGTTGTCCAGTTTATTTATTGTTCCCAGGGCCCCATCACTAGAGCACCCTACTTCCCATTGTCCAGGGTATTGCCATTTGCTTCAAATCTACTCTGCTTCATTGCCCCCCATCAAAACTTAAGTCAGCTTATACTGGTTCACAGTAAGGAAGGATTTAATATCATCAAATAGCTTAATGTATCCAGATATACCGAGGAGCATCTAGAAACTTAGAATATTAGACAAAAATTACTTTAGAAATCATCTATTCTCACTCCTTCATATTAAAGATGAGGAAATGGATGTTCACAAAGGCTAGGTATAGAGTAGATACAGTAGAACTGAGACTAAAAACAGATCTTTAAATTCCCAGGTCAGTGCTTTTCTTCTCATTATTCAACACTTCTGTTTGTTTATTTAAATGAAGCTTACCCATGCAGCACTGCTTTAATACTCTATAGAAAATTGACCTTTAAATCATCAAGATCTGGGTTCACATTCTGCATCTGACACATACTGCTTCTGTAAATCTCAACAAATCACTTACCTTCAGACAACTCTCTAGGACTATAAGATACAAATGAGTTTTTAGCCTGTGTTAGTGGAAGGAATGTCAACACCAGGAGTTCTCCCATCACATTTACCATAGGTCTGGACCAAAATTCTCAAGTTAAGTTTTCCTTTTATATAACGTGAGAACTATCTTTCACAGGCTTTTGAAACAAATACTAGAAAAAAAAAGAACATGAAGGCAAATTGAGCAATAATTGTCTACTTTAAAATTTTTTTATTTATCTGTAACATTTAAAGTATTAAAACATTCAACGAACTCCCTCTCTTCCTCCTCTCCCTTCATTAAAGAAGGCATAATTTGACAAAAAGATATATGCCTTACTCATTTCTTTTTATCCATTCTTTCTCTGGAGGAAAACATACATAATTCATTCTTCAAAGAATAGTTCTCTTCCTGTATATAATGTTATATAATGTTTCATTCTTCATAATTTCATGTAGGTTTTTATGTTTTCCCAAAATTAATCTGCCTATCATTTCCTATAATACAGTAGTATTTCATTACAATCATATGCCAAAATTTGTTTAGTCATTCCCCATCTCATGGCATCCCATCAGTTTCCAGTTCTTTTAACACCACAGAGAGTTGCCACAAATATTTTAGAATATATAATTTCTTATCCTTTTTCCTGCATCACTGTAGGAAATAAACCCAGTGTTGGTATTACTAGGTCAAAGTATGCAGTTTTATAACCTTTTGAGTGTAATTCCAGATTGCTTTCCAAAATGATTGGCTTAGTTCACCATTTCACTAACATTTATTCTCTTTTAAAGGTTGACCTTGGTTATTTTGACTTAGAGGGAAGGGGACATCTATGGATATAAGGAGAAGTCCATTTCTTCTATACTTGTTCCTAATACTTATAGCATAAACATGAGCCCACTATATTCTTTTGGGGAGAATCATCCTGTACAATCTAGGAAAAAAATATAATTTTGTGAAATACTGTTGCATTCAATAGAACTTGATAACAACAATACTGCTTTGGGGAAAAGTTTTTGATGCTTTACTAAATATTTATGCTAGCTATCTGAGAACTAACTCAGGCCTTGTCCTTGAGAATTTCTGTTGAGAACAGGTTTCTTATAAGCAGCTTATCCTAACTCAAGTCTCTTGCCTTTTACTGACAGATGACATTATTTTTAGCTTAGGCTGAATTAGCTTACAACAAACACTCTTTGCCAGCGCCTAGCTACCTCATGGTCATTAACCTTAGCAGTTATTAACCTCATTTTTACATCTTATATAACCTGAACTTTCCCAAGCTTCTTCTTAAACTCCAGAAATAATGTTAGAGCCATAGTGACGGACACATTGGTTTAAATTTCATGACCTCTTATCTAGTATAATTTTAATAGACAGAAAGAGAAAAGTCAGAAGAAGAGATGGCTATCTATCTTTTCTTAATCATTAAAATCTTGACTATGAGGCATTATAGATTTACCTACTTCCTGTGCTTTGGAGTGCTAGTTACCCCAGAATCTAGGTACTTTTTGTTGACGGAGTGTGGGTTGTCTATGAGGGTTTTAAGTGGAGCCCATTATTCTTGGTTCCCAAGATAGTCTGCATACTGTCTAGGGAGTATATGATCTCAATTAGATGGGGTAGAGGGGAAATCAAAACACAGATAAAGAAGAAATACCTAGAATAGCTAACCAATTCTTTCACACTCAGGCAAGGCAATGTCCATAGCATACAAGTGTCCTCTTGATGATTGCAGCTGGGAAGAGAGGGAGGGATACTGATAATGCCCAAGGGAAACTCTGACTCCTTCCTTCCAGTCTTTCTCCCTCCCTCCCTCCATTCCTTCCATCTGTCTTAGAATAGATATTAAGTATTGGTTTTAAGGCTGCAGAGTGGTAAGGGCTACACAATGGGGGTTACATAATACACCTAGGAGGGTCTAAGGCCACATTTCAACACATGACCTCCTGTCTTGCTCTCTGTCCACTTGAGCCACCTAACTGCCCCATTTCTGACTTCTTTCAAAACTGCTCCAATTCTATCCTCTGCAAGAGGCTTTCCCCTATCTCTCTGGCTACTGGAGCCTTCCCTTCTAAGATTAACTTGTATATACTGCTCACTGTACAATTTATAAGTATGAATTTATGTACAGATTATCTTCCCCATTAGTATGGAAGCTCCTTGAGAGCAATGAGTTTTTGGCTTTTTAAATATTTTTAGCCTTTAGCTAAGTACTTGGCACAAAGAAAGTGCTTTATAAATGCTTTTTATTGATGTTGTTTTTTGTTACTTCATTCTATTATGCCTTTGGATATCCTCTGGGCTCAAGGCAGTGAATCACCGAGGAAGACTAGTAAAGCTATTTCTGAGACTTTCTAGGAGAGGGCTAGGGAAGGAATGTTTTGTTCATTTCCTTCTCTGGATCTGAGTAATCCTTTTGGGGACAGGGGCAGGAGCCACATGAAATTAAACAGCAGTGTAATCAATAATAACATGGTACTACTATTAACTTCAAACAGCAGTGATTAATAGGAGTGCAATACTATTAGTATTCAGTGGCATTTGGGCTCACAATGTACTAAGAAGTCAATGAGATTCATTGGATCAATCAGGAGACATGAAGATCCCTAGAGGGGAAAATATCTATACATATATACATACATACTGTATTCAAATCATGTCTTGCTCTGGTCCCCCTGACCACTACCACCCCCCTTCTAGTATAGTAAGCTTATAAGTAGCTAGTGTAAAGTATCAATAGCAAGATTTCAAAGAACCTAGAAGTCACATAAAGGCATCGGAAAATTCAAAGAAGTATACTTTGCAAACTATATCATATATTAACCAAAAAAATCACATTCTGGTAATATGTGCTAAATCAGGGAAAGTCATCTAGACTTTGCTGTTGAAGAAATTTTGGGTTTTGGTCCTATGATTTATAAATTTAAGTCAAGTTCCAGACATCTGCACTAAGACTAGTAGAACACCAAATGTTAATGATAACCTTGAGATGACTTGGATATGTTAGCTTTAAAGTTTTACTAACAATTTTGAGATGAATTAGATACATTAATGAACTAACCCCAAAGGGGTTCAGATAAGAATTTTTCCAACTAAATGCCTATATTATTTTTATAAGAGCCCAAACTTTTTCCCCTGAATTCTCTTCTACCACCATCTCAGTTCATGCTGCCAAGGTGTTCCCAATTCTAATCCATGGTTGTTGTTAATGTAGTTGTTTCAGTACATCCAAATCTTTGTGATCTCATTTGGGGCTTTTTCAACAAAGATCCTGGAATGGTTTGCCATTTCCTTCTCCAACTCATTTTACAGATGAGGAAACTGAGGTAGACAAGGTTAATTAACTTGCCCAGAGTCACAGCCAGTAAGTGTCTAAGGACAGAGTTGAACCCAGGAATAAAAGTCTTCCTGACTCAGACCCAGCACTCTTAATTGCAAGTTGCCCTAATCCACTGTTATGTGTCACACTACTCTGTGCCTCTCTTTTTCCACCCCCTCTTCTCCAACATTGCCTGCCTTCTTTCACACCTTATCCTCAGCCCTGTGCTGTCTCCCTCTGTGCCCCTTTCCCTGCTTATCTCTGTACTTTCTGTGCTTTTTGCCCTTACACCTTCTGTACCTTATTAAAATGTGATTGCAGCCTCACTTCCCACTGCCATTGTGATCTTTCTGGAGCGTACTCAAAGAAAAGGGCGTGCCTGCCTGATTTCAGTTTCATAAATTAGTTAGCAATTCACATACATGATACACATATATGTATATATTCATCTTCTTGTGATTTTTATTCATATGTACATATATTTACACATATGTGGAGAAAGAAAGGGGGGGGAATAAACCCCAGGAAAACATTTCAAAATGGGAATAGGAACTGATTGGAAGTCTAAAGCTGATAGATGGCTTGAGTTCAGAAGAGTCCTGAGTTACAGGTACAGTAGGGTGAAAGCTGATTGTACCAATATGATAAGTCCACAGGAATGGAGGTTCACTAGGCTGCCTAAGGAGGGGTGATTTGAGTGAGGTAAAAGAAATGCGGCATGTTAAAACATCTGTGCTTCAATATTTTGATTGGTCCATGAGTTCCTGATATATTTCCCATCTGGGAGAGATAGAGAGAACTAGTCTTAAGTGAAAAAATGGGAACAGGAAGAATAAAAAGATATTTTTAGAAAAATAAAAAAGGACATTTTCTTCAGCTAAATAACTCAGAAGCATTTTTTTAAATATAAAAGACATCTACAATTATTGCAGGATGAACATCCCTGCAGTGATAAGTGGAGACAGATTCTCTCAGGCTACATTCCTTTTCCATCAGAAGATTTGGAATCTTGCTGCTTTGTGATCACATAGTTTTAATAATATGAAATCACTACATCACTAATATAAAGCCTCCCTATCAGACAGGCCCTCTCATTCCCAGGTTGTTTGCGTGGACTTCTTTCTTAAAACAGATCATTTTGAACCCAGAGAAGGGTGAGACAATTCTTTTCCCTCTCAGAATATAATTCACCAGTTTCATTTCCTCAGGCTCAGAATATTTCCAAAGAGACAAAAATACAAATCAGATATTTTAGGTTACACTTAAACTATAATCTGATACATTTTAACTCACACCATCATTTCCATTCATGGAAAAATCAAAGATCCAGGACTGAGTGAGATAATGTATAATCAAGCAACCAGCAAGCATTTATCAAGCATCTGCTAAGTACTAGGCACTCTTTAGTGACTAGAGATAGTAAAAAAAATTAAATAGTTCCTGTTCTCAAGTAGCTTTTATTCTATTAAGTAAGACATCATGCATTTGATTAGTATTTACAGAATAAAAACAAAATGTTATTGTTCATTTGTGTCCAGTTCTTTGCAACTCCATGGACCAACCATACTGTCCACTGGATTTTCTTGGCAAAGATACTAGAGAAGGTTGTCATTTCCTTCTCTAGTGAATTATGGCAAATAAAGGTGAGGTGACTTATCTAGGATCACATAGTTTAGTAAGTGTCTAAAACTAGATTTGAACTCAGATCATCTTGATTTTAGGCCTAACACCCTATTCACTGAGCCAGCTAGTATTCTTTTTTTGGTTGTTTTTCAGTTATTTCTAGTTGTGGCTTGACACTTTGTGACTTCATTTGGAGTTTTCTTGGCAAAGATATTGGAGTGGTTTGCCATTTCCTTCTCCAGATCATTTGACAGATGAGAAAACTGGGGCAAACAGAATTAAATGGCTTTCCCAGGACCACATAGCTACTAAGTGTCTGGTACTAGATTTGAACTCATAAAGATGAGTCTTCCTGACTCCAAGACCACTTTGCCACCTAGCTGTCACAAAATAAATACAAGATAGTTCAATACAAAGTGATTACAGAAGAATTGCTTCCCAGCTCTGGGAGAGGAGAGGGGAGAAGGGACAAGGGAGGGAGGCAATTTGGATCATATAACTTTGGAGAACTTATGTGAAAGTTATTAAGTAAAAAATAATAAAAAACCAAAGGAGTTACAGATAGGGGATATTAGCAGTGGGAATACCAGGAAAGGCTTCACATAGAAAGATAGTACTTAAGCTGCATCTTTAAATTAGTAAGGCAAAGATAAAAAAAGACAAAATGTATTTCAGGAATGAGGAATGGCATTTATAAAGTCTTTAAAACAGAATATGGAATACTGGATGTTAGGAAAAGAAAGTTCGGTTTAGCTGAATTGTAGACTGTGTAAAGGATAGTAAGGTATAATCAGACTGGAGAAATAGTTTGGGAACAAATTGTGAAGGACTTTAATAGCCAAATAGAGGGGTTCATGTTTTATCTCAGAGACAAAAGAGAATCATAGGAATTTTTAAGTAGTGGAGGGACACTTCCCATTCAAGGAAAGTCACTAGCATATATGTGAAAGATAGAATGCTGACGGGAAATATTTGAGGCAAGCAGACCAATTAGTACATAATTCTAATAGTCCAGGTGAAAAGTTGGTAAGTACTTGAATTAAGGTATTAGATGTGTAAGTAGAGAGGAATCAGGTATGAGAAATATTGTGGAGGTAGAAATGTAATGATTTGACAAGTAACCATATATTTTGGGGTAAAGGAGAGTGAGGTGTGGAGGGCAATGCTGATGTCATGAATCTGGGATGCTGGAACGATGGTAACACCCTTGACTAAAACAGAACAGAGGGTAGGTTTTTGGGGAAAGATAAGCTGTTTTCAACATATTGAATTTGAGATATCCATGAAGCATCCAATGTGAAATATTGAGTAGAGAATTGGTCATGCAGTCCTGGAGCTCCCAGATATAGAGACTTGGGTTTGAGTTCTGGTTCTGACCCTTACATGATTCATGACTTGATAAGTTACATAACTGCTCCAGGCTTCAGTTTCTTCATCTCTAAAATGAGATTAGATTAAATTATTTAAGGCCTCTTGTAGACCTAAAAGTCTAGAACTTTGATTTTTTGTCATAATAATTAACACATTGCTAGATGCATTACATTCTTATTTCCTAAAAAGCTCTCATACTTACAATTTAGTGGCTATGTCTGATTTTGCCTTGGCAACAAATTGGATTCAAGGCAGAGCTTTTGTGTCACAAACAAAGAAACTATAACATTTACTGGTTGCTTGGCCTGTTGAGGGCCATCCTCTACTGGTAGCAACTAGACCAGGCAGACACAATAAATTATTTGATCAGCTTGCTCATTGTAAGTGGATCATATTTAAACCATAAGCATGTTTAATTTCTGAAATAGCTACTCCTACTTTTTGGTCTCAATTATTCTAATCATCTATCTTAATGTAAGAGGTTTGAAGAAGATGGAGTTCATTCAGGTAAAGAGGAGGCTTTCAGAGTCTATTTGCTTGGTCTTCTGGAAATTATAATTCTAGTGTAAGATCTTGTCACTTTTGGGGAGAGAATCTTGAGAGCTCTGAAGTAGAGGCTCAGAATGCAAAGTTTAGTTTCAGTTTTGAGGGATCGTTTCAGATGTGAGGAAAATGAATGTAGTGGCAAGCTTACAATTGAGAACAACTTTTAGTTGGGGAGGGGAGACAAAGACAAAGAGATAGAGGAAAGAGAAAGAGAAAGACAGAGAAGAGAGACACAGAGACAGAGAAAGGAAAATTGGAAGGAGAGACAGAGACAGGAGATAAAGAGAAAAAGAGACACAGAGAGAGAAAAAAAAGAGAGGGGAAAGAAGGAGGGAGAGACAGAGACAGAAACAGAGAGAGGAGAGAGACACAGAGAGAAAGAAAGAGAAGGGAAAGAAAGGGAGGTGGACAGAGAGAGAGAGGGAAGGAGGAAAAGGGAGCTGGGGAGGAGGAGGGAGAGAGACAGAGAAAGAGAATCCAATATTTCCCAGATTCCTGGGAACCACATAGTTTGGAGAGCTTTTTGTACACCTAGACTAAGCTAGTTGTGTTTTTTTTTTTCCTATTAAAAGGCATTGAAACAGCCCTCACAATTTAATAGGATAAGAAGACTAAATCTTAGGATGTTGACATAGCTTCCTGGTCTCCCTTAGTATAAAAAAGCCAGTGGTATAAGGAATATCAGCAGCTTTCTTCAGGTTTCTGACCATGGATTTTCATGGTCAATATAGAAGGAGGCAAGCTATGTTAAACCAAAGGTTGTGTCCTTGTCGAATATTCCTTCCTTTCATAAACTTCCTTTTGTTAACTGCTAAATGTTCTATAAGTGACTCATTCTGTTCGAATCTTGAATCTATAATATCAGACCAGACCTGTAGGCCTGGACTACTACAGATGCTTTAGCAGGAATTGATGATGTGAGACTTGAAACTACAGTGTTGAGGCAGCTTGAACTGTCTACCAATTGGCTACATCTGCCTAATTCAAACCCCTGCTAATTTTTACAATTGTTCATAACTTCTAATTTTCATAGTAAACTAAAAAGCCATCTTAACTTCAATATAAAACTAAGACCTGGCAAATCTGTATTCAATTTTGTGTTTGTTCTTAATTGTGAATAGTGGGACTCCAAAAGGAAAAACAACAACAACTGAAAATGATTTAGGAGTAAGGAGTAAGAAAAGATTTCTTTTTCCATACCAGTGGGGGCTTCAGATATATGAAAAAGATATTTGTGGGTTTTGATTTTTTTTCATTAATAACTTCTTGAAGTTCCTCAAAAGCAAAGGAGATTAACCACATGATTTGGGACTATTCTCCAAGGCTAGTGGTTCTCAAAGTATAATTTGTAAGACCCCTGAGAGAATAATTATTCAATTACTAAAACGTTCCTCCCTTTTCCAATTACATGTTTGTGTGAGGCTAGATTTTCTATGTATACTTCAACCAGATCAACATCCACAGCTAACTGAATGAAGAATAAGATAGGACAACCCAGCTCTTTTCTATTAAGTGAGATATTAAAGAGATCTGCAAAAATGTGTAAAAACAATGCCACTCTTACTAACATTTTTTTTTGTTTGGAAGTAGTTATTTTTCACAAAAATATTATTAATGTTAACATTTAATGGGTTTGTTGTTGTTGTTCAGTTGTGCTTAACTCTTAAGGACCCCATTTGGAGTTTTCTTGGCAAAAATACTGAAATGTTTCCTTTTCCAACTCACTTTACAGTTGAGGAAACAAAGGCAAACAAGGTTAAATGACTTCCCTAGGGTCACACAGTAAGTTTCTGGGGCCAGATTTGAACTTAAGAAGATGAATCTTCCTGACTCTAGGCCAAAAACTCTATCCACTGCATATCACCATAACCAAGCTGCCCATTAAGTATTGTGACACATATATGGTTTGTTGTTACTTCGATATGAATTAATAAAGACATATTTTTAAATTTTTATCAGTTATAATTTCTCTTATGCTAAATGTCAAGATCAATATCTCTATCTAAAACCCACATCAATAAAACCTTTTTGGTGTCCTCAATTATTTTTAAGACTGTAAAAGGATCCTAAAACAAAAAAAAAAGTCTGAAAATCCTCTAAGCTATAGTTGTAACTAAACAGACTTAGGTATTAATAATTGTGTGCTTTTTTCCCCCAGAAGCAAGTAGCATCAGATCTTCCTTATCTCTTTCCTTTTGAAGGGATCTGTTTCTAGAGAAAAGGGTAGATCTAAACTAACTGAAAGGAAGCCCTTGGGGTTAGTAGGGATCATTTAAGAGAGAAGAGACTTTCACCTAGATAGCTAATCTTTCTATTGGTTAGATATACAATGATCACAGTTAAATTAATAATTTTATCCTCCATTTCACTTTATTTTGGTTGTGTCCACAATGTCTAAGAATGGGAGGCGAAACCACCTATGCCATGTAGGCTTCCTTGAGAGGCTGAGTGCTCAGGACTTGGAAGGCACTAAGTTTCACTGCATTCTGCTCTGATGAGGCCACCTATGGATTACAGTGATTCCTACCACAGATCACACTTTAAAAAGAACACTGATAAGAGTCTTTTGAAGAGGATAGCTTGGAAGTAGAAGGGCTTTGAGATCATGCCCTATTGAGAACTAGTTGCTTGGTCCATAGAAGAGAATACCCAGGAGGAGATATGATACCTGCCTTCAAGAGCTATTGAATAGTGAAAGGATTAGATTCATTCTGGCACCCTTTCTACCCTTCCAGTCTTGCACCTTACTCTTCTCCAACCATATACTCTGTAATCTGGTGACACTGGCCTCCTGGCTATTCCTAGAAGATACTCCATCACTAGACTCCAGGCACTTTCATTGGCTGTCTGCCATTCTTGGTACTCTTTCCCTCCTCATCTCCATCTTCTGGTTTTCCTAGCTTCCTTCAAGTCCCTGCTAAAATCCATTTTCTACAAGAGTCTTTCTTGAACTCCCCTAATGCTACTACCTTCCCTTTATTAATTAAATCCTATTTATACTGCATAAGTGCGTCTGTGTACACACAAATATGTATGTGTTTGTGTACCTATATACACAAATTCTTTGGACATAGTTGCTTGCATGTTGTTTCCCCATAAGACTGAATTCCTGAAGAGAAGGGACTCTTTTGCTTTTCTATCCCCAGTGCTTAGCATAGTCTGGCATACAGTAGGCACTTACTAAATGTTTACTGACTGACTAATTTGGCTTCAGAAGATAGTAATGGGTAGAAGCTGCAGCAAAGCAAATTTAGGCTCAATTGAGGAAAACTTCCTCATAGTTGGAGCAACTGTGGGTAACTTGGATGAAATCTTTTAGCAAGGCTAGATCAATATTTTTAGGGTAAATTGCAGATGTAATTCCCATTTGTGTATTGTTGGACAAAATAGGCTCTGAAGTCCTTTCAAAACCCAAAATTCTGTAATTCAGTGAGTGCCTCTTTTCCCAGGGCCAAATTTCCCAGTTCCTCACATTGCTGACTGGCCAACTGTCAAGGATGTTGTAAAGAAAAAAACTAAATGGAAACCAATGTCTATAAAAAGGGTTCAGGATATTAGATCCTGCCTAACTTAAGATGTCATTTTCAGTGTTTCCTTTAAGTCAGAATAAGAAATTTATATATATATATATACATATATATATATATATAACTACTCTTTTTCTAAATTTTGAAACTTAATTCTTTGACATTATACCTTGACTACATCTAACTTTAAATGATGTTTACAGGTGGATTCATATGCCTTCACTCCTTTAAGAGGTAGGAACAAATTTATTAATCAACTCTTTGGAATTATAGGATAGCTAGCTCTTGGCTGGCTAAAGAATCTGCCATACTCCTGGTGATCTTAAAAAGTATGAATAAACCCTCCAAGGAATCAGCTAGTCAAGGAAGTAGTCTGATTCTTGAGAAAAGAACCAGTTATGAAAGAAGATTCCACTCTTCAGAAAGAATGACTTTTTTTTTTCATTGTCTCTTCCTGAGAGCATTGGATCAGGGTGAGGGGAAGGGATATAGTTGTCCTTCATCCAACACAGGCAATGGCATCTTGCATCATAGCAGCCTACCTAGTAAAAGATACTGTGCTCTAAAGAGAGTAGGCCCAGAGAGGACAGCTGAGGAATTGAGGTAAGCTGCAAAAAACGACCAAGCAAAGTGGACTAGCTTAAGAGGAATAACTGGAGCTTTGTGGTGATGGAAATGTGAGTTGCTTTAGCAGCACATATTCTCTACATGTGTGCCTCTCTATTGGAATACTTTGTGTATTTACTTATCCAATTGATGCTGTATATATCTGTGGGACATTGTACCCCAGGTTTATGGGAAGAATATTTTGTTACCATGGCATAAGCTATGCCATTTCAGTAAATACCTTTACTTCAGTTAATTCCTTTGCTTTGAGGTAGTTGTGGCAACTGGCTAACTATTAAGAATAAGCAGGGGGCAGCTAGGTATTTCAGTGGATAGAGTGCCAGGCCTGGAGATAGGAGGTCCTGGGTTCAAATTTGGCCTCAGATACTTCCTAGCTATGTGACCTTGGACAAGTCACTTAACCCCAATTGTCTAATCCTTACTGCTCTTCTGCCTTGGAGCCAATACTTAGGATTGATTCTAAGATGGAAGGTAAGGATTAAAAAAAAAGAGCAAATATACTTTTCAGTGATGAGACTGTACCCTAGGCTTATGGGGAAAGTGTTTTGTTATCTCACCACTGTTCATGAGGATTCATGAGCTGTAGTTTTATTAGCATAGACTAACAAAGTATCTTGTACTTGGGACAGTTGTCCTCTGGAGGATCCAACATGTGAATGTAAAATTAGGAAGGTAGTCTAACCCTAAATCATTATCCAACCAAGGATGATATTTACTTTGCATAACCCCTAAATTTATATCAGTTACATACCTAACCCTATAACATTAGTTACCAGAGTGACATTCCTAAACTATAGATCTGCCCACATTACTCCCTGGCTCAATGAACTCCAGTGGCTTCTTATTAACTCTAGGCTCAAAAGTCAACTCCTTCCTTCAGTAAATAAAGGTCTTTACAACCTGGGTTCAACCAATTTTCTCATTTTACTCAACCTCATATAATCTATGGCTCAGCCAAAATGGCTTTCTTATTATTTCTCACACATAATGTTTCCTCATCACTGGGATATACTCCCTTCTCAACACTATCTCTTAGAGTCCCAAGTTTGTTTTTTAGTGAAATTTTTTTCTTCTACATGAAGCATTTTCCTTTCTCTCTCCTTAGCTGGAACCAGAACAAAGATGGGAAAATTGTAGAAATCAATACAGTTGAGCTCTTCACAAAATCCTCCAAACAGGTCTAGAAAATTCACCAGAACAAATAATCTTGATAGAGACATTGAGGAAAAAATTATTGGGAGTCATTTGTCCAGGCCAGTTAGGCAGAGGTAAAAAGAAAGAGAAAACGAAAGACACCTCAAGGAAGTCAGGCTCAGAGGCCGGCATAAGGATCATTCCAGTGCTCAGGGAGAGGTATTAATCAGGGAAAGAGGAGATTCCAGACTCACATTAGAACACCTCAATAGGGACAAATACCAACTGGTAGCCTCATCACCCACTACCCAGGTTTGGGTCATGGTTACGGGTAGCTTGAGAAGTGAAACTGCACATGGAGGGTGGCATTCCTATGTAGATAGGCTCTGGACATTTACTGAGAAAGGAGGAAGTTCAGAAGCAGGTAACAATGGTATAGCAGAATGGGATCTCAGTTCCAGCATCTGGCCTACTCTGCAGAGGAATAACTGACCAGAAGAGAGCCCATAATTCTGTAACTTTGTTAATTTACTTTCAATCAGGTAATTTTGGGAGCAATTAAAGCTTGCAGGTCTCCAGTCTGTCCCTGAGATCCTGGAATAATACAACACTCCATACTCCAAGAAAACAGCAGCAAAATCAACCCACATCTTATCCCCAGAAGCAAAGCAGAGCTCAGGCCTAATATCAAGTCTGAAGTCAGGAATCTGGTTTAAAGAATCAGCCAACAAAAAAAAATAATATTAACTGAAAGAGCTTATATGCTGGCAGGGATGCTCAAGATATAAATCCAAAAGAGGATGATTCCAAAACAATCTCAGAGGACAATGTGGCTAGGGTGCAACTCAACCAGAATTCCTGGAAAAGATGAAGAGTTGTGTTTTTAAGTGCCAAGATTTTTTCATAAATGGAATTAGAGCATTTGAGGGAAAAGGAAAAGAAAGAAGCTATGGAAGAAAGAATTAGAAAAGGGAATGAGAGATACAAATTTCCTGATAATTACAATAGACCAAATATATGCCAATGATTCCATGATGCAACAAGAAATATTAAAACAAAGCCAAGTCTAAAAAATAATGGGGGGAAAGGAATTTTATAACAAAAAAATGACTAGCAAAATATATGGAAGAGGAAAAAATTAAGAATTACTGGACTATTTGAATGTAATGACTGAAAAAAAAAAAGAAAAAAAAGCCCAGATATCAGATTGATTAGGGCTGGAGGAGTAAGAAAGAAACAGAGAAACTTTGTTCTCTCATCAAGATTTCCTCTTAGGAGCTTGGTTCCAATTCTTAAATTGTCAACTCTAGAAACTGGATTATCCCATCACTAAATTAGACTAATCTAGTATTAGATTGTCTAAAAACTGCCATTTTTTATATGTGGTTCCTATTTTTACATGTAGATCTGATTCTTTTAGCTTATTAAAAGATATTTCCTAAATGGCATTGTTTGCCTTCATCCAATGGACAGTGCCCTACAATTCTCTCAAACTCATCTATTATTTGTACATTTTAGTGGAGTTGCAGGAAAATTCCTTAACATCTAGTTTGAATGACAGATTGATGCTTAACTGATTTTTGATACTTTTACTGATAACTGATACTTAACACCTGGTATGAATGATGGATTGACTCAGATGAGATTTCTGGGATTTTATGGTCACTTTTTATGGTCATTAACTGAGGGAGTGTAGAACCTCCACTTTTATTAAGTTTTCTTCTGAAAAATACTATTACATGAACCTGAGAAAATCACTTAACCTCTAAGTACCCCCCCAGATAATTTTCAAAGACTACAAGTTAGCAGTTGCTTACCTGCAATAGTAGAGAGTATTTTCTTTATTGGGTGTTCCCCACACCCACTATATCAAGATCTCGTAATCTGAACCCTCCATTTTTTTAAGTTAAAAGAGACCCTCACTTGAATGAATCAAACAATAGACTTTTTTAAAGTACCTAGTATGTGCCCAGCAAGATGCTAAATGCTGGGGATACAGAAAGAAGCAAGACAGTTTTTGCCCTCAAAGGAGCTTACAATCAAATTAGAGGAGACAATATTCAAAGAAATATATACAGAATAAACTCTAAGCAGGTTAATTAGGAAATAATTTGAGGGAAGGCACTAGAATTAAGAAGAGTTGAGCATGGCTTCCAGTAAAAGAAATTATTTTAGTTGGAACTTAAAGGAAACTAGGGAGGTCAGTAGGCAGAGTGGAGGAGTGGGAGTATCCTAGGCTTGAGGAATTGGCAAATGTCAAGAGCAAAATGATGGAGGGTCTTGTGCTTAGAATGACCAGGAGGTCACTTAAATATATATTGAATATGAAGAAAAAGAATGAGTAGAAGTTGAGTTTGAGATAATACAGATTTAGGTAAACCTCAAAATAAATCTTTAGTCCAGCTTTTATATCTTATCAAATTATAACAACTGAATGAATGTAGAAAGACAGCAAATAGTTTGTGTTGTAAATATTTTCTACAGTAGAAATTTCAGCTCAAGGGAAAGTGACTGAAAAATGAGGTCTTAGATTAGACAGTATCTGATAAATTTAATGGGATTATAATAATAACGAGAATTCACCTTTATGAATTGTTTTAAGATATGTAAAGTGCTCTATAAATATTATCACATTTGATCCTCAGAAAAATCCTTTGAGGTAGGAACTGCTAATATCCCCATTTCATAGATAAGGAAACAGACTGAGAAAGGTTAAGTGAGTTGCCCCATATATTCCTATTAAGTAGGATTTGAATCCTTTTAGCCAGTCTACCAAGCTGTTTCTCAGAAACATAAACATCTCTCTTTTTCCCTTCCTCTCTCTCTCTCTCTCCTATGTCATTGTCTCTTCCTTTTTCAGTTCTGCAATCTATGTCTTTCCATGAGGAATAATATCAAAGAGAAACATTCCTTGCATGTGAACTAGAACGACTCCAGGAGTTGATGCAGAGTGAAAGGAACAGAACCAGGACAATATTGTATACAGAGGTACAATCAAATGTAATGGACTTCTCCATTAGTGGCAATGCAATGATTGTGAACAACTTGGAGGGAGCTACGAGAAAGAACACTATCCACATTCAGAAAAAAAAACTGTGGGAGTAGAAACACTGAAGAAGAAAAAACAACTGCTTGAATACATGGGTGGAGGGGATATGATTGGGGATGTGGACTCTAAGTGATCACCCTACTGCAAACATCAAAACATGGAAATAGGTTCTGATCGAGGACATATATATTACCCAGTGGAATTGCACTTTGGCTATGGAAAGGGTTGGGGAGGGGAAGGAAGGAAATAATGTGATTATTGTAACCAAGGAATAATGTTCTAAATTGACTAAATAAAATAAAAAAAGAAAAAGAAAAAAAGAGAAACATTTTTATTGTAGATAAAGAAGCATAAATGTTATCAAGTTCACTAAAATCAACTCATGATGACTAAGAAGAAATGTTCTATTACCCAAAAAGGCAAAATTCCAATTATTGAGTAGCACTTGGCTACCACCTGGTGGTTTTAGTTTGAACACATTTTCAACAGAAATAATTTTCAGCTACAATAAATTTGCTCCAGAATAGGTCAAATTTGCTTCAACAAAAGAAAAAATCTGTATCATCAGGAAAATAGAAACACAGGAAAGATGTATATTTCATACACAATGTTATATATATATATATATATATAATCCATTTTTGTCATTGCATTATTTTAAGGAAAGGCTTTAAAGATGAGGTAGCAATTATATGGTTCGGGGAAGAATTAAACTTTAAAGAAGAATTAGGAGAAAAGTCTTCAGGAAAGATGATGAAGTAGAGATTTTCTTTTGCGTGGGGGAGCATTATTAAAGAACATTAAGAGATGGCAGTGGGAGAAGGAAACAAAAGAATCAGTCAGAAGAAATTTGAGGCAAATGCTTGGGGGTGAGATGGGGAGTAGGAGGAAATCTAATGTAATTTTCAGCTTCTTGAAAGATTTTGCTCAAAAGCCTGTGGGGAACAATAGACAAACTTGACATAATAAAATCAGTCAACAACCCAAGGCTGTATTTTTGACATTCTAAAACTTATTTAAGAACACTAACTGCCATTAAGCTTTAACATTAAAAAAATTAAATTTGCCCAAAATACTGTTAATCAAATTCATATTGAGGCTTATGATGAATATGTTAATTACTGAGCATAATTTAATATCAAATAAGCAAATCATACTTGGTACCTATCCCCACCTCCCTACCCCATAGCATTTTGTAGCTAATGATTACTGCTCATTTCTCTTTTCTCTTTGTTATAATGAATTTGAGAAGTCTTATTCACTGTGTTTAATTATTAATAATAATGCGGTTACTAAAGTTCAATTTCCTCATGTCTGAGAAATGTCGAAATTGTAACCCCTTGTGTTGTGATTAAAATTATCTTGAGAGACTGATTTTAGGATAATAATATACTTTTATTGATTATGTCAGGTTTTTTGGTTAGGCCAGCATAAAAACCAATAAAATTATATAGGTCTCCATGATTTCTCATGACTAGGGATGACCAGAGTTGGGTAGGTAGGTTAATAAATAGAATTTTAGGAGCTCATTATTCAGTTCCTCCACTGAATATCCCAAGACTCTTTAATTGGTGATAGATAATTAAGGGGTGGCTCATCAAACTATCTACCTTTCTCTATTCCCACAGGTAGAGAATTCACATTTGCAGTAAAACAACTCTTCTCCCCTTCATTTATTAAACAAATTCTGAAAAAAGGGGAAGACATTCTTTGGGATTTCCAAGGACAAAAAAAAATGTGAAAAGCAGTAAACTAGATGATCCAGATCCCAAACACAGGAATACAAAGTAATTCTCCCTACTATATAGTAATTAACATAATATATTAAAAATAAATGTTCATACTCACAATGACTTTGGTTCAGGTATATGTAAGACATTAAATCTCCAAAAATACAGTGATTGAAGTAAGTGTGAAAAGAGAGTAGAAACTTTTAGAGACTCAAATCCACACAATCTATTACATACAAGTACTGAAAACTAGGATAGAATGGAACAAATATATCATTTTCCTATCTACCATGCATTTGTGGAAGATGGGACTTTAATAGCCCTGGCTTAGGCAGGAAGTACAGAGGAATGTCCCTAGTGATTTCATGATAACAATGATAACTAGGATTTGTATAGAGCTTTAAAGATTGTAAAGTGCTTTACAAATATTATCTCATTTTATCCTCAGAACAACTCTGGTAGATAGGCAGTATTATTATCCTCATTTATGAGGAAACCGAGATGCCTCTTTTTGCCTTAGCTTCTCCCTTTGTACTACATCCCCCTTTTGAGGATCGAACTCAGGACCTTCAGTTTATGAGACTGATGCTCTGCCTACTGCACTAAGTAGCACTCAGCTTTTGCTTAGCCCCAGCCCCACCTAACTGGAATTGTCATTTACCTTAGGTCTATTATTCAGTCTGAAACTGCTAGTCTGAGATTCCCTTCAGGATAGATTCTTATGGGAACAGGGAATCAGTCCAAGCTTTGTAGTCTCCAGCTTATCAGCTAGTCCTAAAACTTGGGGTTCATCAGATCTTACTACGCTACAAGTTTGGGGTTTCTAGATTCCATGTTGACAAGGTTGAGAAGGAACATCTTCATTTGAAAAAAATAATTTAAAAAATCAGAGTAGACTCAGTTCTTTCGCAAAGGCATTAATTCAAATCACAGAGCAAGTACAATAGTTATGAAGAAATCCTCCAAAGGAATTCCGTGGGAACTGGAATGACCTCCAGGAATTGATGCAGAGTGAAAGGAGCAGAACCAGGAGAACATTGTACACAGAGACTGATACACTGTGGTACAATCAAATGTAATGGACTTCTCCATTAGTGGCAATGCAGTGACCCTGAATAACCTGGAGGGATCTATGAGAAAAAACATTATCCACATTCAGAGGAAAAACTGTGGGAGTAGAAATACAGAAGAAAAACAACTGCTTGATTACATGGGTCGAGGGGATTGGGGATGTAGACTTTGGGGGAACATCCTAGTGCAAACATCAACAACATGGAAATGGGATCTGATCAAGGACACATGTGATACCCAGTGTTGGCTACGGATGGGGTGGGGGAGGGGATGGAGGGGGAAAAATATGATTCTTGTAACCAAGGAATAATGTTCTAAATTGACTAATACATATATATCTATCTATATCTATATCTATATCTATATCTATCTATCTATCTATCTATCTATCTATCTATCTATCTATCTATCCATCCATCCATCCATCTATCTATCTATAAAGAAACCCTCCAAAATAGGGTGGGAGGTTCTCACTCTCTCATAAATATACAGTCTGTAGGGAGAAGAGTTTCCATAAACTTAAAGTACAATGGCAGTGAACTATACATGTAGTGAACACATTGGATAAGGTATCTCAAAATTCCAGAAATGCAAGATCTTAACATACTTTCATTCCCTAGAGGGTCCTCAGAAAGCTATTCAGTAATCCACAAGTTCCTCTGCAGCTCAGCTTGATCAGCTAGACAGGCATTTTGGCTGGCCTTGTGTCTTAGGTCCTTAGTATCCCAGGGACATGGGACTGTCTGCCATGGAGCTGGATCAAAAAAGTCACAAGAATGCTACTTCTTTGCCTTCTCACATCTAGCTTGCTTGCTGCTAGGCTGTACTGTGAAGATTTTTCAGAGACAGATCTTGGCTGCTTCTGGGTTGTGCCAATCAGGGACTGAATGCTACAATGAGAGTTTATTAGGCCGGCTACTTTGTTGCTAGATTGACTTTTCTCAGTGTATAGCAGTGGGAGGAACTACCTTGGTTTGCCCTTCTTTGACAAGCTGCAGGATTATTTTGTCTTCTGCCACTGGCTCCATAGGGTGATAATGAGCTGTCTTCAGCTAGAAATGCTAAGATCCTCTGGAAGCTAGTGGGATATTGCCTAGGATTAGCACAATCCTCTCTGACTTCCTCAGAGCTCTAGAAGTTTAACTTTTCCAGGTTAAGGGTAGACTTTCTGGCCCTACAGTCCTTTCAAGTTCAAAAGTACCTTTCCCCCATGAAGACACTCTACCTAGCCTTGATGTATATATCTTCACATTCTTTCTAGATCTTATGCAGATGAGCAATTAAGGGGAAATGTAGTCTGTAGTCTGTGACTTTGAGGCAAGTCAATTGTTTTTTTTTTGGCCTCTTCATTTGCAATTGATCAATCAAATTCCCAGATAGTTTCTAGGGTGAAAAATGTCTATTTTGTAACTGAAGATTTATTTTAGTATGCCTCCATTTTATTTTACTAAACATTTTTACAGTTCAATATAATTTTCACGTGTTTTCTGACATTTTGTAATCCATGTTCTCTCTTTTCATTCCCCCCTCTCCCTCTCTAAGATGACAGATAATATAACATAGGTTATACATGTGTTACAATATAATAAATATTTCAGTGTTCAACATGTTGTGAAAGAAGACACATTTATGCTTGAGAAAAATTCATGAAGGAAATAAAGTGAAGAAAGACATGTTTTAAGCTGCATTCAGACTCAGATTCAGCCAGTTCCCTCTATGGTGTTAAATAGCCTTTCTTACAACGCATCCATTGGAGTTGTCCTAAAACCTTGCATTGCTGATAATAGTTAATTCATGCTAAGTTGATTATCAAATGTTATTGCTGTTAATTGTTTATGATATTCTTCTTGTTCTGCTCACCTCACTTTGTATCATTTCATGTTTTTCCAGGTTGGTCTACATTTTAGACTCTCCAAACCTCCTATGGATAGAACTCTTGGGTCTGTAGTCCTGAATTCAAATATGACCTCAGATACTTACTAGCCAGCTGACTCACAAGCCATTTAATTTTTGTTTGCTTCAGTTTTTTCAACTATAAAATGAGGATAATAATAGCACCTACCTCACAAGGTTATTTTGCAGATCAAATGAGATAATACTTATAAAAGGGCCTGGCACACAATTAGCTATGATGATGATATTGGTGGTAATAGCAGAAGAGTTAGGTACAAGGGCTACCTCTGACATGTACTGATGGGGAAACCCTAGGTAAGTCATTTGATTTCTGTGTCCTAGGAAACTCTCTAAGATACTATATTGTAGAGAAAATTGATCAGTCTGCATTGGTAGATGGAATTTTCTCACTGGTAATTTCCTTGCCAATTAAATGATAGGCCCTGTACAAAATACATATATTTTGTCCGAAACTTTCACAAACACATATACATATATATACACATATATACAAATATGCATGCATATATAAATATATATATATATATATATGTCTAGGTATGTATATATATACACAAAGCCAGGGTACTGCACAGCATTTAGAAAGGTTCTGCTAGAATGTAGTGTATAGGCTCAAATATATATATTTTTAAATCTCCTAGTTTAACATGGAGGACAGCTTTTCCAGTTTTCCAATCAATCAGACAGTAAGCATTTCTTAAGTATCTCTTTCATGTGCTTTCCCTATATACAAACCTATATATACACACCCATATATATGCATACATGGAGATAATATATATATTTTTTATTTTTAAATTTTATAATATTTTATTTGATCATTTCCATGCATTATTCATTAAAAACAAAGATAATTTTCTTTTCCTCCTCCCCCCCCCCCATAGCCGACGTGTGATTCCACTGGGTATCACATGTGTTCTTGATTCGAACCCATTGCCATGTTGTTAATATTTGCATTAGAGTGTTCATTTAGAGTTTCTACTCTGTCATGTCCCCTCAACCACTGTAGTCAGGCAGTTGCTTTTCCTTGGTGTTTCTACTCCCACAGTTTGTCCTCTGCTTATGAATAGTGTTTTTCTCCTAGATCCCTGCAGATTGTTCAGGGACATTACACCGCCACTAATGGAGAAGTCCATTACGTTCGATTACACCACAGTGTATTAGTTTCTGTGTACAATGTTCTCCTGGTTCTGCTCCTCTCGCTCTGCATCACTTCCTGGAGGTCGTTCCAGTCTCCATGGAATTCCTCCACTTTATTATTCCTTTTAGCACAATAGAATTCCATCACCAACATATACTACAATTTGTTCAGCCATTCCCCAATTGAAGGGCATCCCCTTGTTTTCCAATTTTTGGCCAAAACAAAGAGCGTAGCTATGAATATTCTTGTACATGTCTTTTTGTCCATTATCTCTTTGGGGTACAGACCCAGCAGTACTATAGCTGGATCAAAGGGTAGACATTCTTTTATCGCCCTTCGGGCATAGTTCCAAATTGCCCTCCAGAATGGTTGGATCAGTTCACAGCTCCACCAGCAATGAATTAATGTCCCTACTTTGCCACATCCCCTCCAGCATTCATTACTTTCCATAACTTTCATGTTAGCTAATCTGCTTGGTGTGAGGTGATACCTCAGAGTTGTTTTGATTTGCATCTCTCTGATTATAAGAGATTTAGAACACTTCTTCATGTGCTTATTAATAGTTTTGATTTCTTTGGCTGAGAACTGCCTGTTCATGTCCCTTGCCCATTTATCAATTGGAGAATGGCTTGATTTTTTGTACAATTGATTTAACTCTTTGTAAATTTGAGTAATTAAACCTTTGTCAGAGGTTTTTATGAAGATTGTTTCCCAATTTCTTGCTACCCTTCTGATTTTAGTTACATTGGTTTTGTTTGTACAAAACCTTTTTAATTTGATGTAGTCAAAATTATTTATTTTACATTTTGTGATTCTTTCTATGTCTTGCTTGGTTTTAAAGTCTTTCCCCTCCCAAAGGTCTGACATGTATACTATTCTGTGTTTACCCAATTTACTTATGGTTTCCTTCTTTATGTTTAAGTCATTCACCCATTTTGAATTTATCTTGGTGTAGGGTGTGAGGTGTTGATCTATTCCTAGTCTCTCCCACACTGTCTTCCAATTTCCCCAGCAGTTTTTATCGAATAGTGGATTTTTGTCCCAAAAGCTGGGGTCTTTGGGTTTATCGTATACTGTCTTGCTGAGGTTGCTTTCCCCCAGTCTATTCCACTGATCCTCCTTTCTGTCTCTTAGCCAGTACCAAATTGTTTTGATGACTGCTGCTTTGTAATATAGTTTAAGGTCTGGGACTACAAGGCCCCCCTCATTTGTGGTTTTTTTTTTCATTATTTCCCTGGATATCCTTGATCTTTTGTTATTCCAAATGAACTTAGTTATGGTTTTTTCTAATCCAGTAAAGCAGTTTTTTGGTAGTTCAATGGGTATGGCATTAAATAAGTAAATTAATTTGGGTAGGATTGTCATTTTTATTATGTTAGCTTGTCCCACCCATGAGAAATTAATGTTTTTCCTATTGCTCAAGTCTAGTTTTAGTTGTGTGGTGAGTGTTTTGTAGTTGTGTTCATATAGTTCCTGTGTTTGTCTTGGGAGATAGATTCCTAGGTATTTTATTTTGTCTAAGGTGATTTTGAATGGGATTTTTCTTTCTAGTTTTTGCTGCTGAGCTGTGTTGGAGATATATAGAAATGCTGATGACTTATGTGAGTTTATTTTGTATCTTGCAACTTTGCTAAAGTTGTTGATTATTTCAATTAGCTTTTTGGTTGAATTTCTAGGATTCTTTAAGTAGACCATCATGTCATCTGCAAAGAGTGATAACTTGGTCTCCTCCTTGTCTATTTTGATGCCTTCAATTTCTTTTTCTTCTCTAATTGCTACTGCTAGTGTTTCTAGTACAATGTCAAATAGTAGAGGTGATAATGGGCATCCTTGTTTCACTCCTGATCTTATTGGGAATGCATCTAGTTCATCCCCATTGCAGATGATATTAGCTGATGGTTTTAGATATATACTGTTTATTATTTTTAGGAACAACCCTTCTATTCCTATGCTTTCTAGTATTTTTAATAGGAATGGGTGTTGTATTTTATCAAAGGCTTTTTCTGCATCTATTGAGATAATCATGTGGTTCTTGTTGGTTTGCTTGTTGATGTGGTCAATTATGTGGATAGTTTTCCTAATATTGAACCAGCTCTGCATTCCTGGTATAAATCCTACTTGATCATGGTGGATGACCCTTCTGATCACTTGCTGGAGTCTTTTTGCTAGTATCCTATTTAAGATTTTTGCATCTATATTCATTAGGGAGATTGGTCAATAGTTTTCTTTCTCTGTTTTTGACCTGCCTGGTTTTGGAATCAGTACCATGTTTGTGTAATAAAAGGAGTTTGGTAGAACTCCCTCTTTGCTTATCATGTCAAATAGTTTGTATAGTATTGGGATTAACTGTTCTCTGAATGTTTGATAGAATTCACTGGTGAATCCATCAGGCCCTGGGGATTTTTTCTTAGGAAGTTCTTTGATGGCTTGTTGGATTTCATTTTCTGATATGGGATTATTTAAGAATTCTATTTCTTCTTCTGTTAGTCTAGGCAGTTTGTATTTTTGTATATATTCATCCATATCACCTAAATTGGTGTATTTATTGCCATATAATTGGGCAAAGTAATTTTTAATGATTGCCTTAATTTCCTCTTCATCGGAGGTGATGTCCCCCTTTTCATCTTTGATGCTGTTAATTTGCTTTTCTTCCTTCCTTTTTTAAATTAGATTGACCAGTACTTTGTCTATTTTGTTTGTTTTTTCAAAGTACCAGCTTCTTGTCTTATTTATTAAACCAATAGTTCTATCACTTTCAATTTTATTAATTTCTCCCTTAATTTTTAGGATTTCTAGTTTGGTTTTCTGCTGGGGGTTTTAATTTGGTTGCTTTCGAGTTTTTTAATTTGCATTTACAATTGATTGATCTCTACTCTCCCTAGTTTGTTAATATATGCACTCAGGGATATGAATTTACCTCTGATTACCACTTTGACTGCATCCCAAAAGGTTTGAAAGGATGTCTCACCATTGTCATTTTCCTCGATGAAATTATTAATTGTTTCTATGATTTCTTCTCTAACTAAACGATTTTGGAGTATCATATTGTTTAATTTCCAATTAGTTTTTGATTTGGTTTTCCATGTACCATTACTGATCATTATTTTTATTGCCTTGTGGTCTGAAAAGGCTGCATTTATTATTTCTGCTTTTCTGCATTTGTGTGCCATGTTTCTGTGACCTAGTGTATGGTCAATCTTTGTGAATGTGCCATGTGGTGCTGAGAAGAAGGTGTATTCCTTTTTATCCCTATTTATTTTTCTCCATATGTCTATTAATTCTAATTTTTCTAAGATTTCATTAACTTCTTTTACCTCTTTCTTATTTATTTTTTTATTTATCTAAATTTGATAATGGTTGGTTCAAGTCGCCCACTAATATGGTTTTACTGTCTATTTCTTCCTTCAATTCTCCTAGTTTCTCCATTAGAAATTTGGGTGCTATATTATTTGGTGCATACATGTTGATTAGTGATATTTCCTCATTATCTAAAGTCCCTTTTAACAAAATATAATTACCTTCCCTATCCCTTTTGATCAGGTCTATTTTTGCTTTGGCTTCATCAGATATCATGATTGCCACTCCTGCCTTCTTTCTGTTAGTTGAGGCCCAGAAGGTCTTACTCCATCCTTTAATTCTGACCTTGTGGGTGTCTACCCACCTCATGTGTGTTTCTTGGAGACAACATATGGTAGGGTTTTGGATTCTAATCCATTCTTCTATTCGTTTACGTTTTATGGGTGAGTTCATCCCATTCACGTTCAATGTTATGACTGTCACTTGTGGACTCCCTGGCATTTTGATATCCTTCCCTAATTCTAACCTTTCTTCCTCAGTTCTACCTTTTAGTCCAGTGATTTACTTTAAATCAGTCCCCCTTGTACTTCCCTTTCTACCCCCCTCCCTTCTTATTCCCTCCCTTATTTTCCCCTGTAGTCTTTTTAAAATTCCTCCCCCCACCCTCTCCCTCCCTTGTACTGCTTCCCTCCCCACCAGTCTGTTTTTTACCCTTCTCCTCCCCTATAGGGTACAAATCTATTCTCTTCCCCAATGGATTGGATTGTTCTTCCCTCTTTGGGTCAGTTTCAAAGTATGTAAGATTTGAATATTTCCTATCTCCAACCTCTTTACCCTTCCAGTGTATCGATGTTCTCCCCCCTCCCGCCATGAGCTTCTTTGTGACATATAAATTTACCCCCATTTGTTTCTTTTCCTATTTCTTTTAGTCATAACCTCTTTTCTTTTTTAGCTTTAGTCATGTATATATATATATATATACATACACATGTATATGTATTTATGCATGCATATATCTATATACCTATTTATGTCTTGTCCTTTCATCCTATACAGTTTGTCACTGTTCCCTCTGAGTGTAGTTCTTCTAGCTGCTCAGGTGATAGCAACAGTTTTTAAGAGTTGCCAATGACGTCTTTTCTTATAGGGATACATATCATTTTAACTTATTGAGTCTCTAAAAAATTTTTGTTGTTGTTGTTTTTTCCCCTCTTTTTTAATTACCTTTTGATGATTCTCTTGAGTTCTGTGATTGGACTTCAAATTTTCTGTTCAGGACTGGTCTTTTATTTATGAATGCTTGGTACTCTTCTGTTGTGTTAAATGACCATACTTTCCCCTGTAAGAATATAGTCAGTTTTGATGGGTATTTTATTCTTGGCTATAGACCTAGTTCCCTTGCTTTCTGGAATATTGTATTCCATGCCTTTCAGTCCTTCAGTGTGGATGCAGACAGATCCTGTATTATCCTCACCATATTTCCATGGTATCTGAATGGCTTCTTCTCGGCAGCTTGTAATATCTGTTCTTTCATCTGATTGTTTTTGAATTTGGCTATAACATTTCTTGGTGTTGTTAGTTGGGGATTAAATACAGGGGGTGATCTGTGGATTCTTTCATCTCCACTTTCCCCTCTTGTTCTAGGATCTCGGGACAGTTTTCCTGGATAATTTCCTCTAGTATTATGTCCAGGCTTTTTCTTTTGTCCTGGTCTTCTGGTAGTCCAATTATTCTTAAATTGTCTCTTCTTGAACGATTTTCTAAATCGTCTGTTTTGTGAATGAGATGCTTCACATTTTCCTCAATTTTTTCATTCTTTTTGTTTTGTTTTATAGTGTCCTGCTGCCTTGTGAGGTCACTTGATTCTAGTTGTTTTACTCTGGTTCTTAAAGATTGGATTTCATTTCTGGCTTTCAGGACACTATTTTCTTGTTTTAGTTCAAGTGCCTCTGTTTCCAGATGACTTATCTTAATTTTTAAGTTCTTTACCCAATTGTCTTCAGCCTCTCTTAGTTGTGTTTTGAGTTCTTCCACAGCCTGTATCCAATTCGCTGGGATTTCTGGTTTATCGTTTGCTGATCTCTACCCCTCTGTTCCATTTGCTGAGTCGTAGCTGTATATTGTAGTTTCTTTCTTCTGTTTCTGTTGTTTGTTCAAATTCACCCCCCTTCTTTACTCCCCGTATTTGTCTGTGCTCTTGTTCCTCTCATTTTTTTGTTTTTTGGGGACTTCTATCGGTCTCCCCTCTTGGAGCTTTAACAGAAGATCTCTTGGTGTAATCTCTGGGGGAGGGTTGTTGGGGGTTTGAGCTTTCCTGTCCTCTGGAGGCTTTTGATTGGCTTAAAGTCCAGCAGTCAATGAGGATGGATGGGGAACCTGGGCTTCCCTGCGTTCTGGAGACTTTTGATGGGATTGAGTTCAGCTTAGTTGGGCTGGGTTTACTCTGAGTTTTAAACTTCCTGGACGGGTGGAGCAAATATGGAGGATCTCCAAAGCTCTGGCCAGGCTGCCTGGTCTATGCTCTTTCTAGGCTGCCATCTTGACTTCGCCTCTAGGTTTCTGTTTTTTCAGAAGACCCTGCTCTCTAAGGGGGGAGGGGTCGTGGCTTGCCTGGGTTCTGAGGGCTCCTGATGGGATTAGGTTCACCTGGTTTGGGCCAAATGAGCCCTGAAGCAAAAAACCTCCTCCTCCACAATCTGTGTTGAATGCCTGGAGACTGGCTAGGGTTGTTTTCAAGGTAAGCCCTTCACCGGCACTGAGGTTTTTGTTCTTTCAGAAGCTCTGAGGGCTCCTCAGATGGGATTAGGTTCAGGTGGTGTGGGCCGAATGATCCCCGAGCCAAAAAAAGGAAGAAAAAAAAACAACCTCCTCCTCCACCGTCTGTGTTGAATGCCTGGAGACTGGCCGGGGTTACTTTCAAGGTAAGTTCTTCGGAGCAACCCCTTTGCCAGCCCTGAGTTTTCTGTCCTATCAGTAGCTCTGAGGGCTCCTGATGGGATTGGGTTCAGCTGGTGCCCTAAAGCTGGGACCTCCCTTGAGACTCAGATGGAAGGACCCAGCCAGGGGGCTACAGGCTTCCCCCTTCTCTCTATGTTTCCCTGCCGACTGTGTTGGGTGCCCCGGAGACTGGCTGAGGTTGCTTTCATGGTGAGTTCTCAGAGCCCTGAGGTTCCCGCTGCTGCTGTGGGCTTAGTACTCTGGGTTGGGGGGGGATGGGTCCTGGGACCTTCCTTCTGCCTACCCCTTAGATCCGAGTGATCTAGGGTTCTGGCTTTTGGGGGGCTGTACCTTTTGATCCAGGTCCAGGAGGAGGTTTCCCAGGGTTTGTCCTGTTGTTCAGCTTGAATTTCGGTGTCCTAGGAGTACTCTGTTTGCGATCAGTAAGGAAGGGTTTCAGAGGTCTGAACTTTCGCTGCTTCTATGCCGCCATCTTGACCAGAAGTCGAGATAACATATTTTGTGGATAAAAATGATTTATATACATATCTACATATAAATTATATGTATAAGGGGTGTGTGTGTGTGACAATAACAGTGAATATGGGAATGAATCTGATCAGGATACATTTTTCCAAGTATCTCTCATTGATCCTGTAACTTATAGCCTGGAATAACCATCATTACCCCATAATAATGACTCCGAGGAGTTGACTTAAAGCTAAGCCAGAGGTGCCTATTTTAACTATAAAAAACTAAGACTTCCTGTCCTGGAAGAGACCCCTAAATCTTACAAATTAATTCAAGATTGTTCCCTGTTATTTTATCAGAAATCAGATCCTGATAAACAATCTAAGATATGTATATTCCATTCCAAATGGATATATCCTGTTATATGAATTATAGTTCTCTATTACTTACCTCCAATTTTTCAAAAATAAAAAGTATATAAACATAAAGTTTAGACTGTCTGGCAAGCTCATACTTATCTGGGTTCCCAAATATATGTGTGAATCTCTCTCTCAGGAAATAAATATAACTGTTGTAGAAACTGCTTTCTCTTTGATTATTTTTCCAGGGTTGACAAATATTTATATTTTTTTCTTACAGGAATTTTTTATTTTTCTTGTATCTTTTGACTAATATTAACCTTACCTGACCAAAATTTGTCTCAAAGTACATGAAAATTTAATTAAGAGCCTTAAACATTTCTTAGCTAAGAAGGAGAGGGATAATCTGAACTGTCTTGGTGACTCCTTGGTGACATGCAAAATCCTCCTCTTCAATTAGTCCATTTTCGAATCCTCCAAATGTAGTTTAATCTGCAACCTGACTTAGTTAACCTATAGAGTTTGATTCGTGTTCTTAGGATATGTATGATATTATAATTGTTTTTTTTTTCTACTTTGAAAGAAGTATGGGATTATGCATTTTTTTCTTTAAGTTTATGGCCTAAGAAGAAAGTACCAGATAGTAATATATAAAGGAATAATTTCTATCATTATTGTAATTTTTTTCTATAAGAAGCCTTGTTGGAATCCTCATGATTGTTCAGGTTTATTATGAAGCCTGATCCTATGCTTAAGCATAATAAGAAAACCTAGGGTTTTACCTATATAATTTCTGCATTGTGGTATATATATATTTGACAGAAGTTACACACCACATGATCTCAGAGAGGAGATATTTCTCCCATAACAACATAACACACAGAGGCCACCAATGACTTTCTATTTGAGTGTATACATACACACAAATAATTGGGGAATTAGGAAAGACCTTTTGAAAGAGGTGGTGCATTAGCTGAAGAGAATTAAAAGAGTGAGGTAAAGAGGGGCACTTTTTTCCTTTCTCCATTCTGGCTCTTGTATTTTAAGTAGAAGAGCTTATAGTGAATGGTAGTAACAGATATAATATTAAGTAATATTCTGTTAATCTATTAAGTCATCTAATAATAGAAGTAATAGTTACAGATCCTTTAATGGGGTCATTCCCTATCTTGACACCTCTAGTCTGATGGCAAATGAAGACCTAGCCACTATGGAAGAATCACAATCACTTCTGACACTAGACAAGTGATACATAGTGGCTAAGGGGTGGGAGGGTGGAATAGAGGTGGAGAAGAGAAGAGTGAAGTGGATGGGACTGCAGTTCCAAACTTTCACGTTAAAAGCAAACTCTGTGTTAAGAAAACACTTTTCAAAAAAATAAAAATTGGATGGGAGGACTAGGAGAGGAAAATGGCCCTGGGGCATTTAAACTTCCAGGGTATTTCCCGAGGCACATCTCAAGATTTTGTTCTAGCCTTACTTTCCAGTTATTGGAAAAATCCATAAAATTGTACAAATAGCCTGTCAAATAGGCCCAATTAATTTATCATTTGAGATTCCTATCACAGAATTGAGGGGCAAAGGTTAAAATAATAAAGCACGGGCATTTTCTCTATTTGTCCTTTATGTTTGGAATGCTCATCCTCTTCTACTCAGAGTTCTCTTTCTCTCTCCTTTTTTCCTTCTCTCCCTCTCCCTATAAAATATTAATCTATTACATGTAATGAATCTATTATGTATTATCTGTATACGTACCAAGCAGTTGCTTAATAAATATTTGCTGATTCATTATACACAATGCAACCAAAATGGTAGTAATTTCAACTATCCCAAATTGCCTCATAATTACACCTAGCTCCTTTAAGGATTACTTGGAGATTTAAGCAAGAGCCTGCTGCCTCTGGCTAATATGACCACCAAAGGCTTCCGTACGCTGCTCTCTCCGGACCAATCCGAGCCTAGACTGCACTCCCTGAAATAGAGTCATTTCCGTTCTCTTATTTCCAGAAGCTCTCCCGCTAGGTCCTGTTAACCGGGGCCGCTTCCGCCTCTCTCCCGGAACTGGAGCCACTGCCGCTGCGGCTGCCCCGGGAAAGGGGAAGGAAGGCGAGGGGGCGGGAGCCGGGAAGGTGGCAGGGTGGGGGATGAGCGCGGCGCCCGGCGGAGGCGCGCAGACGCTGCGGACCCCCGGTCGCCATGGTTACGCTGTGGAGTTCTCCCCCTATCTGCCGGGGCGCCTGGCCTGCGCCACCTCCCAGTACTACGGGATCGCGGGTGAGGCCCCAGCCCTCCCCGCCATCCACTGGGGGGCACTCGCGGAACCAATCGCGGAGGGGGGCAGGGTGGGGGTTTTGGGATGGGGACCTCCAGCGGGCTGGTCGTCTTAACGTTCCTGTGAGGGTCGGTGTCTGTGGAGTCTAGCTCTGTGACCCTGGGCTGGTCACTTGACCTCTGAGATTCAATTTTCTCATTTGTAAATTGGGGATAATAATTGCACTGCTCGTACCAATTTTGAGGACGGTGTGTTAAACCTGTATATAAATACAAATACCCATTATCACAACAGAAACAACTTATTTTTCTCTCCTCCGACCTGATTTGTCTACTTAATGTTATAATACAACTATGATCCCAAGTCTTGGAATCTTAACCATTTCCTTTCTCTCATTACCTTCTCCATCAATCACCATGTTCCTTAAATTATAATTCTAGAATATATTTAATCATTTATTCCTTGTTTTCCTCCTGTTACCATCCTGGTTCTGGCCCTCACTGACCATCTGGGCAGTTGATATAGGCTTTTATCCCCTATTTCTGCCTCTAGTCTCTCTACTACTGTAATCCACTCTAATCCAGATTGAATTTTGGTAAGTAGTTGTATTCTTGTACCTTCCTCTAGGGGCTTCTGAGTGAAGAAATGTAATCCATCTTGGAAATTAGGAAATTTCACAATTTCCAAATAATTTTTTCATCCTTCTCTTACACTCTTTTCCTCATTATACACACGTTTGTCATCCTCAACCCTCTTTAACAAATTTAACTATTTCCTCTTCTAACAGTTTCTAGATTCCCTAGCCCTAGGTTTACTGTTCACATTTTGTTTTGTTTTCTTCCCAGTCTGAATTGCTTCTACCTCTCCTCCAGATTCTGCTTTTTTTCCCTGTATGCTTAATATTTTATTTTGAATTATATTTATTTGTACAATTTCCCTATTAGACCCTCCCCCCTTTAGATTTTGAACTACTTTATCATTATTGTATTTCTCAACACCTGGAATTGTGCCTTACACATAGTAGATATTTAACAAATATTGAATCAAAGTTTTGATTCTCATCTTGGCTCATTCCCTAATTAAAATGATAATTTTGCAAAGCCACCTTTATCACTCTGGGTTTCAGTAAAATGGATGGGGTAATCTTTTCTGTCAATTTCAGAGTTGTAAACAGCAATTTAAATAGCTTATGCAAAATATGTACAAAATGTACAAAAAAAATTATAATAGCTAACTTTATACATGTGCCAAGCACATATTAATAATTTAAATTATTATCTTATTTGATCTTCAAAACATCCCTGGCAGGGAGATGGGTACTATTTTTATCCCTGTTGTACAGATGAAGAAACTGAGGTTAAGTGACTTGCCAAGTGTCACACAGTTTTATATATATGTGTATATATATATATATATATATATATATATATAATTTGAACTCAGGTCTTCTTGATTCCAAGCCCATTGCTTAATCCTGTGGACTACCTAGCTGCTCTACAAATAAATTTTTTCCCCCAGCCCACCCAACTACTTATGGGACTGAGGACAATTTTATTGTAGATTTTCAGGAAGATTCTTCTCCCACAGTCCCCAGTGTGCTTAGTGTTGTAGAAGTTAAGCTTCTTTTGATTAAGAGAAAAAAAAAACAACCATTTATATTCATTTACCTACTATCTTTTAGATATTACTAATATACCTTAAAAGCAATGGAACCAAGGTAATTGATCCTCCCTAGTGATCAAACCTCCTGTTTCTTACATGCTTAATAGCAGTGATGGAGAGAACCTTTTAGAGATGGAGTTCTGTGCCTCACCCCTGCCCCCCATCCTGGGAATCCCACCCCTCATCCCTCCTTAAACCACACAGGGGAGGGAGAAAGCCTTTCCACTGAACTATTGAGCAGAGGGGTGGGGGAATGTGAAAAAATGTTAGACAGTGGAGAGGGGGAAGAGAACAGCTTCACCCAGTCCCTCTGCTTTTCTAGTAACTAACTTTGGGGGTAGGGGCGTTCTTTGTGCCTTCTTTGGCACCTGTGCCATAGGTTTGCCATCACTGCTCTATAGAATGAGGTACTGCTTCTCTGGCCATGGACATGATGCTACTGTCCCACCAATCCCTGAATACTTTTGTTTATCTAAAGTCATGATGGATCTGAAAAGATCTTTCCTTCATTTTGCCCCACTTGTGACCAACCTCACAGATTGTAGTATAGTTGTTTGGGAATTTGAGTTCTAGCTGGTGGCCATAAAAAAATGAATAGTCATTCTTATTAGCATCAGTAGCTCACTTTGTGTAAAATGCCCAAGTTAAGCACTGGAATAATGAGGAGAAAATTGAAACCATCCTTGTCCTCAAGGAGTTTGTGTACTACCATGACTATAAGACTTTTGTTTTTAATTGGCAATGTGTTCTATCTAGCAAGTCAACTAACCTGGTTTAGAGCAGAATTGGTAGAACAAGTCTATATGCCAATTTAATTGCAGAATGTTTTTTTTTTCTCTTCAAAAGAATTTCTCCTATGACAAAGAATGCCATACATCTTTTAGTTGAAAGGAGACTTCATATTTGAAAAGATTTCCTTATTATTTTCTAATATTATAATAATTATTATCAGCTAATGCATAGCTAATATTATTAAGCACTTACTGTTAGGAACTATGCTAATGTCTAGAGATACAAAAAGAACAAAAGACAGTCTTTCCCCTCAAGAAACTCACAATTTGATCATCTACTCAATAGGCTGATATTTGTTTAAAAACTTCATATTTTAACAGTGAGGGAATATATTCAGGGTGCAGTCTCGGGCATGTTTTTGGACTTGACTAATTTGGGACATTGCTTTGTTTAGCTATTCATGGTTGTTATGAGAGTATAGTATTTCTTTTTTCAGGAGGACTGGAGGAAGCAAATATATTTTTGTTAATTGAAAGCACAAACAGGAAAAACCCTCACATTTGAAGAATTATGTAAAATAAAGCAAGTTAAACTTTTATGTGCATATACTATATACTGTATCAGAAAGTGTGCCAAAAGCTTAAAAACATTTCCTTAAATAAAAGATTTTCTCTCTTTTAAAAGACAGATTTTTATTTGAATAATTCCAAAGGAAAAGAAAACCCCACAAAAATGAACTACATTTCATTAAATGCAACTGTGTTGACCTTCCTGGTTTCATAGTATATAGCTAAAGCAGGTGGTAGTATTGTTAGTTTTTTTTTTTTAATCCTTACCTTTTGTCTTGGATTGATTCTAAAACAGGGTGTAAGATTGATCAGGGCTAAGCAGTTGGGGTCAAATGACTTGCCCAAGGTCACACAACTAGGTTGTAGTGTTAATGTTAAACATAACCTTGATTGCTCCCTTCCCCCCTCCTTTTAGGCTGTGGAACACTCATTGTACTAGAACAAAATGAAGCTGGGGTTGGACACTTTAGAAGGTAATATAGTGCTATAATTTTATTTTATTGAATTTTATTTTTTAAATTATATGTAGAAACACTTTTTGACAATTGTTTTCTGACATTTTGAGATTGAAATCTCCCAACTCCCCAAGGTGGTAAATAGTCTGATACAGGTTATAATATATCAGTGCTTTCATGCAATGTATATTTCCATATTCCTTATGTTGTAACTGAAGACATGTCACATACAATTAAATCTCAGGAAGGAAATGAATTGAAGGATGCATGCTTTGATCTGCAGTTAGATTCCAATAGTTAATTCTTTGGCTATGGATAACTTAAATTTTTTTTCTTTATCATGAGTTACTTGGAACTTTGTTTTGCTGATAGTATAGTTCTTTATAGTTGATCATCATACAATATTTCTTTTACTGTATTATGCTATTCTGCTTTTGCTCACACTTCACTTTGAATCATATCATAAAAGTCTTTCCAGGTTTTTCTGAACTCATCCTGTACTTTATTTTATTAGTTTTCCATTACAGCTCTATACCACAAATCATTCAGTCATTTCCAATTGATGGACACTCCCTCGGTTTCCAATTCTTCTCCATTACAAAAAGATCTCTCTCTAATTATTAAACTAATGTATTATATGCCATTATCACTGCTGGTTGAATAGTTTGAATGTTTTTCCCATAGTCAAAATTAGGTTTGTTTTGAATGCATTTGTTTAATAAAAGTTTTATTTGACAATATACAGAAAGGTTTCACAAGGTTGCATGTTATGTCACTTATTTTTCCTTTTGAATTTTGATCTGCCATGCTTCTTTAAAAACTGTAGTGTTAATAAACACTTATTTGTAATTTTTAAAGTCAAAGACATTAGACTTCTTAAGTCGAATATAAAATGATACTGACCCATTTCTCCATTTGCTATTGTCAACTTCTAATTATTCAGAAGCAGGTTATCTAAATTGTGAATTGTTTTATGTATTTTATTTTTTTTCTCTTTTCCTTTAGTGATTTTTTTTTGTGAACAGAAAAGTACTTCAGTCAGGAAAGACAAGGACAAAAAATCATCTAATAACTACTTTCTTCTATTAAAAATGTTTGGTAGGGAAGTTAAGACTATTGGTCTAAATGAGAATTATTAAATATTGGCTATTTCTATATTTCAGAAAGAATGGAGAGTTAAGTGTTGAATTGTGAATGTAATATTACAATATGCTTTGTAAAACTAAAAAATGCTGGTCTTGGTTACCTTGGTGTAGTTTTGATTGGAATGATGGCCTGTTTGATGTGACATGGAGTGAGAACAATGAACATGTACTAATCACATGCAGTGGAGATGGGTCTCTACAACTTTGGGATACTGCTGAAGCCACTGGCCCTTTGCAGGTGTTTAAAGAGCACACACAGGAGGTAAGAAGGACCTTTTGCTGGGCTCCATTTCTTGTTCTTTTTGCTTAGATGAGATGAGATACACTTCAGTTAAGGCAAATGTCCATATAAGGGACTTTTGAATATGGGGCAATATTATAAGTTTGATTCTTTAGGGAACTCTATATCTTAGATGTCACTTATTGTTTGCTCATTCAAACAGAATTTGTTTCATTCATAGCCCAGGGTATTGGGAAAAGGAAGAAAAAGGCAAGTTTCTTATGAGTCAATTGAAATCTTTCCATATGTATATTTTTTAGTCTAATGACATCCATCAGTTACTTATTTGGTAAGATGTACTTACAAGTTAATGCCTTAAGAGATAGACTGATGGTTTGAAAGGAAATCACAAAATGAGGACAACTAGAACAGATTGCAGAAAGAACATAAATTAATTAGTTTCAAAGTAATGCCTTGAGAATAATTATTCAACTTCTCAAATTATACTAAACATATAATCTACACTCATTTCATTTAACCAGAGTAATTATAATGTATATAAGCCATACATATAAAACATAATTTAGGTCTCCCTGTCACGTTAAAAAAAACAATTTTTACTTTCTGTCTTAGAATCTATACTAAATATTGGTTGCAAGGCAGAAGAGCAGTAAGGGCTAGACAATGGGGGTTAAGTGACTTGTCCACTTAGGAAGTATCTGAGACCAGTTTTGAACCCAGGATTTCCCATCTGTAGACCTGGCTCTCTATCTATTTATCTATCTAAGATAGATATCTAAGATATCTAAGATAGATATCTATATATCTATCTAAGCTATCTATTTGCCCCCCTCCCCCACCCCCCATTCTGTTGAAAGTCAAGGTAAAATATTTTCTTATTCATTTTTCAAGTTGATAGGTAAGTGCTCCAAATAGAAACTTGCCCTTTTATTTTGAGTTTGTAGTTTGGAGTAATGGTTATTGAGACTACTAAAAAAGTTATTGTATGATTATAATTTTTTGATGTCACAGATTTTTAATGAAAACTTATTGTTAAAGAAGAAGTTTGAACAAATAAACTAAGTTAATGTATTTTCAGTTTTTATTTCATCAGCTAATACTTATTATCTATTTTATGCAAAATTGTATCTGAACCTTTTGATAACTTAGATTATAATATAGTAATTAGCAAGCCTATCATGTGCTAAGAACTCTTGGGGTATAATTATGACATTTAAATTCTTCTGTCCTGAAGGAGCCTTACTTAGGTGGCTGAGTGGAGTTTTGCATGAAATTAGGGGTTCACTGAGCTAGAGGTGGAAAGAGTACATTTCTGGCAAGAGGAACAGTCTAGGCCAGAAGGCATAGAGACAGTTGGTGTAGTGTGTATATGAGGAACATCAATAGAGTCAGCTTGGCTGAGCTGAAGGATTCATTAAGAAGAGTCATGTGTAATAAGGCTCTACAGGTGGGCTGTCAGTTGGTGAAGGGCTTTATGGAATAAATAAAGGTCATATTTAATCTTAGATGTGAGAGGGAGACATTGGAGGGGAGAGATGGAAGGGATGATATGGTCAGACTTGAGTGATATGACCTTGAGCAAGTCACTTTACCTCTGAATCTTTCCTAACCTGTAAAGTATGGTTTGCATTAAATGAAATCCAAAGGTTGTTTAAAATTTTTATTTTCCAGCTCTGAGAATTTATTGAGCTAATACAGACAGAAAAAAAATTTTTTTGTAACCAACTCAAAAATTGTCAGTCATAAAAACAGTCTTTGTTTTTTGCTACTATCATTTCCAGAAAGGGCATTGCAAAGCAAAATAAATGAAAAATAAATTATCCTGTGGTTTTTCCCATTTTCAATAGGAAGAATTCCCGTGTTTCTAAGGCAAAATTGCAAATCTTTATAATTCATAAATTGACAAATGAATTACTCTTTTGAGAATTCAGAAGGAGGGTACTGCCTCTGTGTAAGCTTAAATATGCTAGGGAAAACACAAATTGTCTATCCTTTGTAACAATGAAAGAGGGAAAAAATAGAGAACAGAAGTAGTTCAGCCAAACCAATGAACAATTTAATAAGATCTGGCAACTTGTGTAGTACTCCAAGGTTTTAGTTCCCCACCTTGCAAAGAAGGGAAAGGGATCCATTTTCTCAAGTCTTCTTTACAACCAAGATTCTTACTCATTATATTCCTGTAATATTCAGTTTCTTTTTTTTTCTTTCAATTTGCATTTTTTGTAGTCATTCAGTATTATTTTCCTGATTCTGCTTATGAAAGACTTTTTTGAGTTGGATAGCTGAATAAAGAAGGGAATTTCTCAGCCTCTCTATAATTAGACAATGCTTAATTTTATACTGATTGCACTGATAATAATGATACTTAAATTTATAACCAAAGACATATTTAAATAAAATTTGATATTACTCTTAGTGAAGAAATTGTAAATAGCTAAAATCTTACTTCCTTAATAATTAACTCATTGTTTATTATGTCTTTTGATTGATAGAAGTGGATAGGTCTATATTGATAGTTGACAGTCAAAAATAATTAGAAATGTAAAATGACACTCAGTTAAATGGTAGTGCTAATTTAGTCTCTTCAAAAATACCTTAATGACTTCTAAACAACATAACAGATTTGTGAACCTCAAGGTTTTATGCATCTTTTCATGAGAAAATGATTATAATCTCTATATATGATATATGTGATATGTATATATCATATATATAAACCATAAGGATTAGAAGTCTGATTTCACTGATATAGGGATTTCCTAAATGAGGAAATTTTAGGTGTCTAGGGTGTTGAGAGGATGTGACTTGCCCAGTTACACTGCCATATGTATAACTTAATTAATATTATTATTAAAATAAGTTTAGCACTTGAAATATTTTTAAGGTAAAAATCAGTCATAACTTTGAGTCAGCATAATAATTTGTCTTTTAGAATTCAAATTATGCTTGCTAAAGTGATATATAAATAGCTCTAGAAGTAGATGGGACCTCAGAGAGATTAGGTAATTTGTTCAAACTTATAAACTTCGTAATGTCCAAGTTGAAACTGAACTCAAGTTCTCTTGTTTCTGGAGCATAAAATTCATTTCTCACCTTTCGGTAGAAAGGTGGGGACCTGAGAAGTTTTCTGGATACTGGTTGCTCTCAAACATAATGGTTATATTGGATTGTTTTACTTAGCCAGTGGCACTATGTGCCACTGCTACGTCTTGTCCTTTCCCCCACTTAGGATTCTATTGGAAAGGAGAGGGAGGAATTGGAAGGAAGTTGGCAATTTTGTAAAAAACAAGCCTCATTGTTTTCAGAAGAAGGATATTGAAATCTCCTCTATGTATTGTCTCCCCCTATCAAAGTATGAGTTCTTTGAAAGCAGATTGTCTTGATTTTCTAATTGTATACCCAACACTTAATACAGTGCCTTGCTCATAGCAGGACTGCCTAATAAGTTTTTTTTCCATTAATATAACAATTGAGAACCACTGATGGACCCAAGAGACTGAGCCACTGCACTACTTTCTTTACTAAAGGACTTTTCTGCTATGGATTCATCAATGGAGTGGTACTGACCTGATTATGCCCTGGGAGAGGGAAGCCTCTAATGAGAAGCCTCTAACATTCTTCAGCTCAAATTTCCACTCTAGCATCTCAGAGATAACTTATTTAAAGTTTAGATGTTGGCTGATATCTAATTCTTCCCAAGAGGGTGTAAAAAAATGCCTAATTCTTCCCAAGAGGGTGTACTCAGTGTATTGGTTAAATCGGGTTTGGGACAGGTATTTGTTTCCTACACATAGAAGAGGTGCCAAAGGACACAAATGATTCACCGTAAGATTCATCAACTTATAACCAATCTTATGCTCAGGAACCAAATGTTGAAAATTCTTCAAAGCATAAAGCTATTTGTGAAGCTGCAGTATAGGCATTCCAGTTCCCACTTTGGCTCTGCCACTTTCCAAACAATTCCAATTTGTATCTTCTGTTAAAACAGCCCATGTGCTTGGTAGGGGTTATCTGTTCAAGAACTTTGGATGAGTTCTAAGGAACTCTTATCTAGGCTACTAGTCAGATCCAACCAGAGGGACTCCCTAGAATCTCCACACTTTCAAACTCAAAAAGACTTTTAAGACTGTACTTGTCCATCTTGGGTTGGATACTTTGGCTCAGACTTCTCTGGGTAGGACTCATCCTTTATCTACCATGTACTCATGGCTACAGAATTTTGAGGGTAGGGCAAGCTACTCCTCCCTCACTCCTCTTGGGAAGGATTGAAACAGTCCTGACAGGATCCAGAGCTGGAAAGGAAGGGAGCACCAAGGGTGGAGCACTTTCGAAACAACCATTGAATCATCCTTTTGCTCAGTGGCCAATAGGGGAACTGCCTTGTCATCTTTAAGGGCTAAATGCTTTAGTGCTGAGCCAGGTACATGTGATTCACCCGAAGCAAAAAAAAAAAAAAATCTATGGAGCTCCTGTGCAGAACAGCTGGGATGCCAATGGGGCTGGAGCACAGAGTGGTAGGAAAAGAGTGAGTGTAAGAAAACCAAAAAGTCAGGAAAGCTCTAGATTGCTGAGAATTTTAAATGTCCACCAGAAATGTTCATATCTAATCCTAGAGACAATTGGACTTTGTTGAATATGGAGAAAGGCAACATGTTCAGACTTGCCTAAGAGGAACATCACTTTAACACTTACTAGACTTTAAGGCATATGTTTTCTCTTTAAACTCTGGAAAATACTTCAGTGCATCCTTTAAGGTTAATAATCTAGTTTTTGTGCTTTGGGGCTCGGGAGGCAGTATTATTGTTCAAGAATATTTGAGAAGAGAGTGGCTTGTCTTTTTAGGATTTGTTAGCTGAGCAAATAACCATGTACATATTTACAACTATAAATGGGAGTTAGACTAGAAAGTCTTCAAAGGCCTTTCCAGGGCTGAACTTTGTGATTCTAAATCCTATCTCGTCCACCTTATTATGTACCTCCACTCTATAGTCTACCCACATTTGTCTTCTTGCTGGTTCTCACATGCTTCTATACTTTGTTTCCCATCTCTTGGTCTTTGCATTGTCTGTCCTTCATGCCAAGAATGCTTTTCTTTCTCAGGTTGACTTTGCAGAATCTCTGTAGAATTCCTTCAAAACACAACTTGTGTCACCTTCCCAAGAGACCTCTCTCAGTGTCCTCAGCTGTTAGTGCAGGGGTTCTTAATCTGGGGATAAATGGACAGATTTTAGAGAGTGCATGAGTGCAGATGGGACATCTTTATCTTCTCATACTTTTGCTTTCCTTTGTGATACTGTGTATTTCATCATATGCATTTAAAAATAGCATAAGGTATCCATAAGCTTCACCAAACTTCTGTAGGTGTCTGTGATATAAAAACAGATAAGAACTCCAATACTGGGGCCTTCTACCTCAAGGTATACTTTTTGTAATATTCTTTCAAGGCTCATTTTCCCAATTTGTTCTGGTCTTGTAGATTAGCTTCCCAGACTTCAAATTTAATTACTTCTTTTTAAGGATTTTGTTAGCTGTGTCTTCAGCTAATTAGTTCTGAGAGGCTGTGAGGATTTCTAGTATAGTTCTTCCAATATTGTGAATTTTAGAACAAAAGTTTCTTGAGGGCAAGGACTTTAGGATTTATCTGTATAGTGTCTGGCTTGGAGTAAATCTTTAATAGGTGTTCAGTGATTGATTAAATCAAATACAGTTGCATTTCTATTTGGCTGTGAATTCCTTGGGGCACTTTTAAAACACCTAACATAGTACTTATTAAGTCATTTAAAGATAAATATTTAATAAATGAAACTCTTAAGAGAGTGGCATGAAAATATCTCATCTAATTTTTATTCCTCCACATGTGGAAGATTTTCAAAAGTAAACTTTTCCTTTTTTTGCATGTTTATATGATCTTAGTGTTATCTTTTGAGATTAGTACCTTTCTTATGGTTTCAACTTCATCCTAAGAGGCCAAATCTATTTTCACAGGTAGAGCTATGTTACACCTACTTTTTGTAACCTAAGAGTAATAACACATTAAAGTTTTATTTTATATATGCAACCATATTAATTGTGAAGATCCTTATTTCTTTTTTAAGAGCTTAAAAGGACTTTTTTTAAAACTTTCATTCTTTTGAGTTCCATATTCTCTCTCTTCCTCTAGTCCCTCCCCCATTTATTGAGAAGACAAGCAATACGATACTTATACATGTGAAGTCATCCAAACATATGTCCATATTAGCCACATCTTTAAAAAAAGAGTAAGAAAAATAAAGTGAAAAATATTTCAATCTGTATTGTGTTCTGCAGCTTTCTACTTGAAGATGGATATAATTTTTCATTATGAGTCCTTTGGAATTGTCATGGGTCATGGATCATTGAATTGATCAGAGTAGCTAAGTCTTTTACATCTGATTATCATCATTACAATATTACTGTTTCTATGTATTGTGTTGGGGGTGGTTTCTATTATCAGCTGAGAATCATTTAGTCAAGGAGTCTTAAGTAGTTTTTAGAAAAATGGTACATTAAAAATAGTATAAGACATTCCCCACTTCTCCCCAAGTCTGTGATGCACTTCTCTACAAGTACATATAGAGTCCAGAGTAAAGTGGATTCAAGCTTAAAGAGTATTCTTGGTTGTTGGAATTTTTTTTTTATTCTCCCCTTCATAGGTTCCCCTTAAGAATGGTGAATCAGCATCCATTTTTCCTTCGCTTCCAATGCAAACATTGCTGCCAGGTGATCAAGTGGGAGCATGGGAAGTCTAAAATTCTCTATACCTTTAGAAATTGAAAGGGTACTAAAGAGACCTGGCCACCATCCCACCTCTCCTTTCTGCCTTCTTTTTCAGAAGAGAGTTAATTAAAATTTTATACTCATTCCAGGTTCTGGAAAAGCTTCCCATTTGAGCTAATTTGATGCTTTTCTATAGGACTTGGAAGGCATAAGAAAATTCTACAACAAGCTGGAACAGAACTTTTATCAGATTTTTTTTTTTACCCTCACCTTCTGTCTTAGAAGTATCAATTCCAAGACAGTAGAGCCTTAAGGGCTAGCAGTCAGAACTGATTTGTCCTGGGTCACACAGCCAGAAATTACCTAATGCCAAATTTGAACCCAGGCCCTCCTGACTCAAAGCCTGGCATTCTACCCACTCACTGAACCACCTAGCTGTCTCTCTCAGGTGTTTCTCAAACAAATGACCTGCAAAGACATTTTGCCCTTTGCCTATGGTCTATTGATTGGTTAATGTATCAGGCTCTGTGTAATGGAAAAAAATGACAGTTTACTTATAAGTAAAAAACTTCTTAAAAGTATCTTTAAAAAAACCTGGCTCCAAACATAAAAGCATTAAAATTATGGTTTAAAATGTTTTTATTACTATTTTAAATATTGAACCTGTGTTATTAGAACTGTCTTTTATATATTGGTTAATTGACATTGAAAGCAGTAGCTTACATACCTAATTGTTTCAATATAATCTTACTCTTCTTACACAGTGCTTTATTGTTAACAAAATGCTTTTATATGTAATAACTCACTTGATTCTCATAGTAACTATGAAGTACTATGGAGTTTGGACAGATATTATTATGCCTATTTTAATTTAATTTTTTATCTTTACAGATATGGAAATTGAGTTTGGTGGTTGTTATTTGACCAAGGTCACCTGGATAGTAAAAATACCAGGTCTTTTGAGTCTTAGCACAGTGCTCTTTCTAGAATATCAGATCTCTGATTTAATTTGTGATAACTTTTATTGTAATATGCACAATGTTTTTATAATAATGATAATAATTTACCTTTTTAAATTTATTTCACAAAGTGCTTTTCTTGCCATAATCCCATAAGGTAGATTGTAGAAGTATTTTCATCATCCTACATGGGTAAGTGAATATTTAGAGATAAATGACTTGCTCTCTCCTATCCCGATAGTAAATAACTAACTTTGGGATTCAAACCCAAGCCCTCTGACTTTCAATTAAGTTTTAATGATTGTTCCATGCTGCTTCTCTTGTGACTCTTAAACCCATTGCTTTTTGCATTCTGCCACATTTGGCCTAGCTGAGTCGACAGAAAATAGAACATTAGGTTGTATAAATGTAAACTTTTTCATATTTAATTTTAGGCTGCGACTTAATGTGTTAGATATTTAGGTAGTACCGAATGAAGCTTTTTTGTTAGAAATTTAGATATTTTATGTGAAACCCCATTTTGTCTGACTGACCATTAGATTTTTTAATGACTTTGATAGGTATATTTTCCATATAACTTAATGAAATAAGGTGAATTTAGGGACATTGGAGGAAGACCTGTAATCAAGATCTACCTCTGACCCATACTGATTTGTACTCCTTCTTACCTCCATCTTTTATAATTCCTAGCTTCCTTCAAGACAAAGTTCAAATACAGCCTTCTGCAAGAAGCCTTTATCAGCCCTATACTGCCCCATACCCCTTGTCCCCAGCTTCTAGAGCCTTTCCCCTATATATAAGAAACTATTTACATATTGTTTATATTAGAACTTAGGGACAGTTTTTACTCTTCTGTATTTTCTTACTGCTTAGCACAATGCCTGGCAAGGTAGTAAATAGCTAACTGAATTCTTTGCAATTTGGATTTCCTGCCTTAAATTGGGGTCTCCTCTTGGTAGTTTCAGAGGAAAAGGCACTAATATTAAGAACTGATGGGAAAGGCTTTTCATAGAAGGTGGAACATGAGCTGAGCCTTGAGGAAAGCCAAGAGGCAGTGAGAAAGTTCTAGGCTTGGGAGACAACCAGTGAAAATTCTCTGAATCTTAACTGATCTTTGGTAATTAATGTCCTCCTATTTGGTTTTTGTTGCCTTTAATCTTCTGAGTCTGTCCTTCATGCTACTGTTCAACTAATCCTGCTAATGTAATTATTGCACCTACCTCATAGAGTTGTTATAAGGATCAAATTAGATAACATATGAGAAGTGCTTGATGTGGAAGGAACATCTTCCAGGCAAGGGGGACAGACAGTGTTAGACTTCTGGTCTGCTAAATAGCAATCTGGTCCTAAGAAGAGATGGCAGAATTCACATGTTATTAGTTTCCCAATAACAAAAACATTTCAGCTTTTATGGATTTTGGCTTAAGTGAATTAGAGAAAATTCTGTAGGGTTGGAGGCTAAAGTTAAGGCTTGAGGAAGAGAGTAAAGAAGTCTCTTTATCATTGCCCTTATTAATTTTTTAATGACTTGTTCCTGTCCCTTAGAAAACGGAGAAGTATTTGTAGTTGATTTCAATTAAAATCTGGTTTATTTAATCTAGATGATTTATATTTTTTAATTAGGTTTTACCATTCAAAGAAATATACTTGTTAAGAAATGAATATTATTACCCAGTTTTAAAATTTTACCAGCTATAAAGGTGCTAATATTTATGACAATTTCTTTGTAAACTGGTTTGAATTCATAATCTTTTATGCAAAATATTGCTTTATACAAAATGAGTGAGCTTCTTTCATGCAATTGTTACTTGTTGCCTTTTCATAAGAAATTTAAAAAGAAAATCTAATTTAATGACCTAAAATTTAGACCTCAAAAATACTTAAAGCATGTTGTACCATAACTAGTTTTCTAACATTAAAATTTTGTTAATATAGACTCAGAATACTTTGTGATTTATAGGTTAAAAAATCTTATTTAATGTAAAGCAGTATGCTAAGGTACTTTCAGATCTCATGGTCATGAAGAGAGGGAAAGAGGAGAAGCATTTATATAGCAGATACAATGTGCTAGACACTGTGTTGAGTGCTTTTACAAATAGTATTTCATTTGATCGCCACAACACTGGAGGGTAAGTGTTATTATTTTTCCTGTTTGACAGATGAGGAAACTTAAGACAGAGGTTAAGTGATATACCCAGGGTTACTCATTGAGTAAGTGTCCAAAGTCACATTTGAACTCAGGTCTTCCTAACTTGAGTCCCAGTACTCTTAACTACCATACCACAAGCTGCCTACTGACATTCTAAGAGAAACTCTTCTCCTTTTGCCTTCTGAACAAGGACTCAAAGAAAATAGACATTAATTAATATTGGTAGTCTGATAGGATGTCCTTAGATGAAGTTACACACAGTGAATCAGATGGAAAAAAATGTTGATAACATTCTATTGAATTTTTAAGCTGTGACAAGAGAGATGTATTTGTTCATATGCAACCTCCCCCTCACTAAACTTTACGGTAATTGGTGTTGTTTCAAAGTCGTAGGTTGAAAGCAAAAATTTTATTATCAAACTTAATTACTAGAGTTCATTTGGAATCTTTTAAAAAGTGTTAATCTTTAAAATTTTCCCATTTCATTTAAGGCCCACTAAAAACTTTCAGAAATTTTCTAGTTCAGGTATCAAACAGGGGTAAGAGAAACAAACTATTAATTTTGTCCTTAGAAAGGATTTTGAAAAATAGGTACTACGTGTTTTATGAGTTTTTTCAGTTATTTTACTTCATAAAATAAACATCTTTTGTTTCATAAGACACTAAATTATAGAATAACTGATACCCTCATTTACCTGAAGACAGTGATTTCTCATAAACTGTTAGTAGAGTAGGAATTCCAATCTGTTATCTTCGAATTCAATAAATTACATTCGAGATTAGCACAATTATTGATACCTGTTTAAAGCATTCAAGAGAGATAATTGAAACATTGGGGCCATGAAGTAAGTTAACTTTTCAAAGTTTTCTTTTTTAGTATATTATTCATTAATATGAATATAGCATATATGTGTATATATATATGCATATAAATATACATGATTTTATTGCTATAGGAAATTTCCATTGAGAAATTGTCTACTATTGCATATCCTACTGCAGACACTTGTATCTCTGTGCTCTTGGTATGCTATATAACCTGTATGAGCCTTACTTTGCTCATCTGTAAATGAGCAAGCAGTATGGACTTGATGACCTCTAAAGGCTCTTCCTGCTCCAAGTCCTTTGTTCATTGATGCTTATCTTTTGAGGCCGAAGTCATATCTCTCCTTCACTATGAAGATGACCATATTAGCCCAAAGTGAGCTCTTCTTTCTTTAAACTCCTACAGCACCTTTTGCTTCTACTATTCATTTAGTATTTAGCATGTATTGCCTTTTATTGTTAATTCTTTTTTCACATCTAGTTTTCCTAAATAAAATCTGAGCTTTTTAAAGGTAGGGACCTTACTCTGCTTTACTCTTTTTCATATCTCCTAGCACCTAACAGGGTCATATGATTATAACTCTGGAGCAGGAAGGAACATCACAAAGGTCATCTAGTCCAACTCCTTAATTTTAATAAAAGAGGAAACTTTGACCCAGAGATATTCAGCTGATTTTCTCAAGGTCATACATGTAGCAAGGACAGGATTTGAACCCAGGTTGTCAGCCTCCAGATTTTGTGGTTCTTTTTTTTAATGTACCTTGTTTCTTCCTTTTCATTTTTTGGGGGGGAGTGGTCTTAAGTCATCATTTTATCTGGCTTGTATTTGAAATAACCAATACAGTAGTTCCTTATAGTTACTATTCTTGACCCTAAAGATTTACAGTGCTAAAAGTGGCATTTTCCCTTATTTTTGCAAACCAGGTTTGCCACAGTCCAGCTTAGGAAGACATGTATTCAGGTTCAACAATCTTCATTATTGAGCACCCACTTTGGAAGTAGTGAGTGCTCAAGTAATGATTGATTTGACAGTCATTTTTTTCCTTTCCTTGTTTTATCCCACTGGCATATCTGCCATGTGCTTAATTCTTGCTGTATTGCCAGGGCCCATCTTTTTTGTTGTTTAACAGGCAAAATTAATTTTAAAAATTATACTTTGTACTAATTTCAGCTGGTTTTTCAAAGAAGACTGCATCAGTGTGGTTTTCTTTGCCCACTTCTTTGCTTTATTTGGTGATGATTTACTCTCTGATCTATGGAGTCATAATTTTAGAAAGAGACAATGAACAGTTAAATCAGTGTGAATTGTATGGGTGTTGGCAGTGATTTCTCATGAGTTTATTGATATAATTTTAAAAATGTTACTCCATTTCTTACAAGAAATTTCTTTTATAATAGTGAGTATAGTTAAATAGATAAAACCAACACATTGATTATATCTGAAAGCATATACCTCAGATTGTTATTTGGAAGTTACTTTGCAGCTGTACATTAGGTCATTTCAGTACTTAAAGGTTCTCTGATTTTGTCAGATCTTTACCAATGCAAATTATAGCCCTTCTTTATCTTCTTTAATGGCCTCAGAAAATAACTAGAACTGAAAAATTCATCAATATGTAACCAGATACTGATAATTAGTTTTTCTGAATTTAGCTAGGCTGCTCCTCAGACAACAGATAATCATTATCATGGCATACTTATTTTTTGGGGACCTATCAGAACTGGGGCTCTTAATTCAAAGCTTTGAGAATCCTGGGTCAGTCCCCATAATGATGAGGTATCATGGTGGGACTTGAAGGAAAGCCTTTATCTTCAGTGTGAAAATCCTGCCTTGCAAATGTATGAATTAATATTATGTTAAGTATTAAAGCATCTTAGACATAGATTTTTATGTATACCAGGTTGCATTTACATTTATTGTGTCAAAAACTTTAGCAATGTGTATTTTTTTAGTAACAAATCACACTGGCATATGAAAGCTAAAAAGCAAAATGCTGGCAAATTACATTTAGTTATATCATTATTCAGTTCAATAAGTGCTTAGGTTATCTTAGCTTACATTTAGAGATATTTAAACATTTTGTCAGATTGAGCATATAGTCTTGCACCATACACCAACCATAGTAGAAAATGAGATTTCCAGTGATTTTCCCATGTTAACTGACCAGGGGACTAAAAGCAGTAAGAAACAGATGAAAAAAGCAGTGCAGGATAACTAAGCTGTTTACCATGAGATTGGAAAGCTCATACCCATTCCTATAAGTATCCTCTAAGAAAGGCCAGCTATGGATATTCATTTAATTTTAATACCATCTGATAAACATTGACTAAGCATGCTTTCTTAAATGACTAACTTTCTAATCTGCCTTGACATTTCTTTGGGATGTTGCAAACAATGATATATGGTGGGTATAAAAAGTGTATTTTTTTTTTCAGTGAAGGAGATTTTAGAATATACTGTGGAGAAGTATTTTAAAGTAGAGTCGATTCTTGTTTTCCATTATGGTTTAGGTATAATAAATTGAATGAGATTGATCATATGACCGTCTGTTCCACAGATTCTGTATAATTTCTGAGACATTCCTATTTTATCCTAAAATAAAAACTTAATTCTTGTAATTTAAAAACAGTAAAATATTAATGTGATAGTAAATTAAAACTTTAAAAATATTTTTAGGTTTATAGTGTTGATTGGAGCCAAACCAGAGGTGAGCAGCTTGTGGTGTCTGGCTCATGGGATCAAACAGCTAAACTGGTATGTTAATTATATAGTATTCAAGACAAATGGATCATTTTCATTCAGTGTATTAAACATACATCTACTAAATACTTATTGTGTACAGAGCTCTGAGCTAGAAGTTTGGGGAATACCCTTTAAAAATAATACATGGTTCTTGTCTTAATGGAGTTCACAAATCTGTCACAAATCTATCACAAATCATCTTTTCCTTTTTCCAAATGAGTTTCTCATTCTTTTTGTGCTAAATAATTTCTTTTCAATTAGATTATTTTAAAATAAATTTCATTAATAGTTTTTGTTTTTATATCACTTTCATTTCCAGATTTCTTTTTCTTTCTTTCCCCGAAAGTCATCTCTTGTAATAAAGAGTAAAAGAAGGAAAAGAAAAAATCAGTTCAGCAAAACTAACCACATTAATCAAGTGTGACAGAATATGCAGTGTTGTACACCCATAATCCCCTCGCTGAAAATAAGGGATGAAGGTGTACCTTTCTTCTTCTGACCAGATTAATTCTTGGGATTTGACATCAGCGTAGTAGTAGTGTAGTCATAGTCATAATCATAGTTATAGTTGTAGTCGTAGTTGTAGTAGTAAATGGCAAGTCACATTATCTTTGTCAAGAAAATTGCAAACAGTATCACAATGAGTTGAATATGACTGAAATATGGTAGTAGAAGTAGTAGTAGTAGTAGCAGTAGTAGTAGTAGTAGTAGTAGTAGTAGTAGTAGTAGTAGTAGTAGTAGTAGTAGTAGTAGTAGTAGAAGAAGTATTTACTTATATAACTCTTTAAAATTTGCAAAGTTCTTTACAGATATTGCCTCATTTGATTCTTACAACAATCCTGGGAAATAGGTGCTATTATTATTATTCTCATTTTGCAGATGAGAAAACTGAGATAGGCAGGGGCTAGGTGATTTGCTCAGGATCACATAGTCAGCAGGTTGCTGAATATCAAAACCAAACTCAGGCTCAGTGTTGTACCACCAAGCTGCTTCATCCCCTGATATTCCATCTGTAGTCTACTGAGACTAGGTATTGCTTGTTGGGTTCTCTGTACCTGGGCAAGGCACTTAGACATAGTTTTCTCATCTATAAAATCAGGGTAATAGTGACATTTACCTCCTAGGATAGTCATGAAGATGCAGAGTGTTAATATTTAAGTGCTTTGCAAATCAAAATGTTATATAAATGCTAGCTATTATTACCCTCCTCTCCTTTGGAAAGGGGAAGCACATAATTTGTTTTGTTTATATTAAGCTTCTTAACATTTTTAATTTAAATGTCTGTGTATAATTATGTATATATATATGTATATATATACTATATGTGAAACCCTGTATCTAAACATATCACTCAGATTCATTTTATTTATTTGTAGTGGGACCCAACTGTTGGAAAGTCATTGTGTACGTTTAGAGGCCATGAAGGTGTCATTTATAGCACAATCTGGTCACCCCACATCCCTGGTTGTTTTGCATCAACCTCAGGTAAATACTTTGATAACCTGTTTTTAAAAATCATCACTTTAGTGAATGGCTTACTTTGTTTTCTCCAGTAGATGGCATTCTGTATCTTACCATCAGTAAGAAAATGGATTTATAAAGGTTTGTCATCATTTTGTGCTTCTGATCTTTATACTGTTGATTCTTTTCTAGTACATTTTTAACAGTAATCACTGTTCCCCTAGGCTTATTTAATTTTTGACAATCTTGCTCACTATTGATTTTAATCAGCTTCATCATCTGAACTTCTGTTGTTCTTTTTTTTTATTATTTTAGTTACTAAAGATTTAGTATATTTGTTCTTTTACTTTATTTCTTTTGCTTTTGCTCATGATCATGGTGAATAGCCAGTTTTATTTCAATGCTTAGTGTAAAGCAACTATTTAAAAAGATACGGGCAATACCTTTAGTTGATTAAAAAACTGTTTATATACATATGCCTGTTGTTTTTTAAAGAGGGATAAACATTGTACTTGAAAGCATTGTCAGTAAGGTAACCAGAAATATGACTGATAGAGGAAAGAATATTGAATTTTTTTCACTTTTTACCCTTAATTAGGAAAATGAATATATTAAAAGTAGGATAAATGACATTTTACTTATATACATACATATATAGGTATACATATAGATATATATGAAAATATAATGTATAAAATTATTTGTGTTTGGTTAAAATAAAAAATTTAAAGGAGGATTCAACACAATTCTTGGATCTATTGTTGATTCATTAAAACAACTACCATTACACTTTAAGATTTAGAAAGCATTTTTTACACAGCAGCCCTATAAAGTTGGTATTGAAAATATTGCCATAATCTCACTTTTATAAAGAGGAAAACTGAGTTCAAATTTGAATGGTTAAGCTTATTTCCCCAGTGTCATAGAGCAGCCAGTTGGCAGAGGGTTACTCAAAGTTCAGTCTTTAGGATTCCAAATCCAATTCTTTTTCTTCAGAGAAACATGCCTAAACTAATGTAAATCATTGGCCAGGTAAATGACAATTTTTTACTGAGCCATCAAATTTCTACTTCTCAAAACTTGAAACACTAACTCTCACTTTTCCCTGTGTCCTACTATTTTTCCATATCATGTCACAGCCTCAGCTCCTTCAGTGGCTGTCCTGAGACTATTAGATACTTTACTTCTCTCCATGTTATTTGGATTGAGAAATACTGGCTTTAAACAGTTTCTAGAATTACAGGTTTTAGGACTAGAAGGTACCTTAGAGTGCATGAAGAAGAGTAGTAATGTATAATGAGATGGGAAAGGAAGATTGGGGCTATATTGTGAAAGGTTTTAAATATCAAATGGAGAAATATCTATTTGATCTGAATGAGAGTCACTGGATTTTTATTTATTTATTTTTTATAATTTTATTTAAAAAATTTTTTTTCATGGTTACACGATTCTTGTTGTTGTCTCCCTTCTGTCTTCCCTCCCACCACCCAGAATTGACAAGCAATTTCACTGGGTTATACATATATCATCACTCAAAGCCTATTTCCATATTATTCATTTTTGTAATAGAGTAATCTTTTAAAACCAAAACCCCCCATATCATATACCCATATAAACAAGTGATAAATCATGTTTTTTTTTTCTCCCCCACAGTTCTTTCTCTAGATGTGGTTAGCACTCTTTCTCATTATACTGGATTTTATTGAGCAAGGGAATGATGTAGTCAGATCTATGCTTTAGGAATATTAATAAAGGTTCTTCTTTGCTTATACTGGAAGCAATTTGATTGTATTTTTAAAATTCAAAAACTACATTAATTATAGGTACTCTTTACATCCATAATACTGTCTTCTAGGGATTGACCCAACAATGCATTTTTTGCTGTCACTTTTTTCTTTTAGCCCTTTACTTTCTTTCTAATGTTTGATTATTCTTTACCATAACACTAAGCCAGGCAACGGGATTATGAGGTTTAGAGCTTGAGGTGACCTTATGGGTTTTTATTAGAGTTATAATTATGCCCATATTAATTAATACAATTTTGAAATTAATTAACCCATTACTGTCATATATGTTGATAGGCTTAACATTGTTTTATGATTTTCTTTTAATATTAAATGCTAATGAACAAATCAGTTTGGGCATTATTTTCAAGCAGTTCTAACACATGTTAATTGATGAATATTTCTTGGATATCCACAGTTTAACTCTAGATATAACATTACTTGATTGGCTCTATTTTGCATAGAGGTATTGTTATCTTCAGTATCTAGTGAAATGTCCCAATAGTATTATTAATAATTATTAATAATCTGGAATAATTTGTTATGAAAATAATTTTATTAGTATAGAACTTGCCTTTAGCTCTTAAACCATTAAATCAAATGAGTGATTTTAGAGACTCACAATGAGTCTTTTCCATAGAGCCATCATAAAAAATTATATATAATGTATTTCCATTTAGAGTAAAACAGGAATGAATCTATTGAGAACAACTTTTAGTAATTTTTATAACTAAATAGATGTTAAAGGATGTTTTGTATTTGAAAATACAATTTCTCTCTGTTCCAGTTTCCTCATCTGTAATATGAAGGATTTGGATTAGATGAAATCGAAGGTCTTTTCTAGCTTTAAGTCTATGATCCTATGAACTAAGGTATTTTTTGAGAAAATAAATGCAACTTCTTTGCCTTAGCTATGTGATACTGTTCTTAGATTACAATTATGTTTTAGAAGGAAAAATAGTGATTTCTATAGTGTTTCCATATGTCCAGATTCCTACTCTAGCATTGACTGAAGTTTCAATAATTTAACAAAAAAGTTATATGCTAATTCTACAATGGTTATTTAAATGTCAAGCCAGAATCATGTATATTAAAAGCTCTTTATTTGGGTTGTCATATGCACCTTCTCTTTTCTCATGTATCTTTTGTATAGCAAGGTATATGTATTATTGACATTGGATATGGGAAATAGAACATTCAGCTGTGACTAAAGGACAAAATCTCAGCAGAATTGAATGATTTGCTCGTAGGAAGTTCTCAATATGATGTCAAAAATTAGCTTTTTAGACCACCTGTACATTATAAATAGCACTTAAGTATAAACTTCTTTTAGAACAGAATTCTTTCATGTTAAAAATAATAAAAATATCCTTTATGACATTACTCTGATGGGACCTACTTGTTATAAAACCCTTGACTTTATTGCCCTAAAATTAAAGAAAAAGAAGAGATTGATGATAATGAAGACTTGGTTTTACAAGTAACTGATTTTGTTCTCTTTTTTCTTCTTATCTTTTTTTCTTTTTGTTGTTTTCACTTGAATCTGATTTGAGGTGTGGCAAAAATCATGTTACTGGCTATATGATTTTTTAAAACTCAGAAGAAAGTTTGTCTATGTAATTATCATCCTGACATAAGGACATTCTTCCTGGTGGTTAGCAACTATCATAGTAAAATCTAAAGCTTTTTTTTTGGCTAAATAATGATATCTCTTTCTTGGCCACTGTCATTTTCTCTTTTTTGCTAAAATAGTGAGAGAGGAAAATATAGATTTTGATAGAAGTAGAAGTGTTGACAGAATTAGAGGGTCAGAATTAAAAGAAATTCAAGAAACCGCCTTTGTAGGTACATCAGATTATTTATCATGTGTAACATTTGAGGATGAAGAAAGAAGAACAAAGAAGAGCAATCTGAGTTGCTACTTTGGGACAAGCATGTTTTCAATGGGTAGTATGGTTGCTGGCGGATTTTGTTGTATATTAACTGTATTGATACTTAACTTGACAAAACTCAGTTGATTTATGAAGAACTTTCTTAAACTTTGACATCTTGGGGATAGAATATTACTCTACCACATTCTTGTTCTTTCTTCCTTCTGCTGTGGTACACCCCAAATCAATATTTTTTCATTGAGGAAGAGAACTCACTGTTTGACTAGTTAGGAAAATGATACACTTGGTAGTTTAATAAAATCGAATTACCAAATTAAATGATTTTCATATTTCTTTCCATAAAATGTTTAAGGAGTGTGACCTTCATCAGTTCTGTGAGACTTAGGGACATTTTCCTATGTTGTATAATAGGAAAATGGAAAACTGCTCAACTGAACTTATTTTTATTTGATTTAGAGGTTTTTAGAAAGTCCTAAACAAGAACTGAATAGAATGAAGTGTCCTGGCATTGAGAGTTGCATCATAAAGATGCTATAGAAAGACTATGGGCTATGAAAGCTATTCTGAATGTTAAGCTTCAGGCTATAGAATAAAAAAATATATGCAAGTGGAATGATTAGGAAAATTGCTACTGAAGTCAGGAAAAGTGGAGTGATTAGGAAAATTGCCTGGACTTAAACTTCTGGTGGTCAGTTATTGATTAAGGAGAGAGAAGACCAAAGAACTAGAAAGTCATGTCATTCTTGATTGTTCCTTTGTGACATCATATTATAAAGTGGAACTTAAATTTTACTTAGCCTAGACAGTAGAGTCAGTATAAAATTATATTTTTAAAAACACTTAAGAGAAGAAGTATCTTTGAATTATAAATTAAATGATAAACTATCTTTTGAGTTATGAAACAACTATTGCTGCTACATTAATCCATGTAATTTCATATAACATAAAAATGCCTACAATCTCAAATCCTAGTAGTTAAAATAAAACTTCCTCTGCTGGAGGAAAAAGTCAAGACTATATCTCCTAGACATCTGCCATTTTAATTAAATAAACTTGTTTGGGTCCAATGGACTTCCTCTTATTAGACCATTTCACAGTACTAATAATGGTTTGTGATTGTACTCAATCTTCTTTTATCTATCTTTTACCTATTGATGGAAATCAAATTTTTTTAAACAGCCTTCCTTTTAAATGGTGTACTGTGTATTTAAATACATTTGTTTTTGATATCAAGGGAGGTTATGGTACTGATAAGATGGGAATTTGGATAGGTACTACATCATCACAGAAGTTTAATAAATGTCTGGCTGACAATGGAAGACCAGACATCTGGAAAATGTGATTAAAGAAATGGCATAAATAAATGTGTCCTGTTGGCTAAAAGGGTCTTGTGAGTCATTGTACCATTTGGCCAGAAGGTCTCTTTTCTACCTGGAGAACAGTCATGAGAATAAGATGCCAAATATGCTAGAGCAGAACCTACTATAAAATAAACATGTCTTTTCATCTCAGTGACCATCAAGCCCCATGCAGAGCAAAGAGTTATCTGTTACGACTTCACCATAGGAAACACTCCTTTTGGATAATCACATAATTTTTGTGCTTTTAAATTAATTAGAAGGAAGAAACCAAGGAATGACTAACTTCTAAAATTCACAGTGTAGCTTTAATAGAACAGTGTCAGATCCATTATGATGGCATTAAAAATGAGTAATAAGCCTTTTTAGCATAGTGGTTGTACCAGGGAAGTTTAGGATAGCAGTCACTTTTCAGATCCTAAAAGACATTAGGGGAAATGTTCTTTGAATCATTAAAACATCCATTACATTTAATGATGAGGGTGAATGCAAGCTCACTGAACACTAAAGATGGTGCTTTTCTTATAACTCTAGCGTTCTCTTTTTTGAGTTGCAGTGTTTAATTGAATACAGAATATTGAATTCAGTTGAGTCAGTTAATTGAGTTATTTTCCATATTCAGTACAGTAATTAGAAAGGTAATACAACATTAGTAGAGAGGTGGGGGGGGGGGGGTTTGGTAACTAAATATAGCAAAGGAATAATCAGGGTCATTGTAAAAAATGAACATGCTTCCTTCTTGACCTTTTTAACCTAGGCCCTTTTTATATGTTTAGTGATGTATATGTTTATATCTATGTCAGTTTAGGCACGTTCTTACAACAGTTTGCTGCCCTGTCCTTCAATTTCTGTTTCTGTTTTCTGTCACTACTAAGCTGATGAAACAATTTCTAACATACACACACATACACACACACACACCCTTAAATGTGAACAATAAAACTTTAGTATGTTTAGTTAAAAAAAAAGCTTAGTTGAATATTAACTGTTCATTAACCATATGTGGCTCCTCCTAGAGTTCTAGTTTGAGGCCTAGTGTCAGCATAGTTTTTATGGAATTGATTATACTTTCAAGATTCTATTTATAATAAAATAAAGTTTCATTAATTCAAAGAGCAAAGAAACAAAAGACTATGAAATAACTGAGTTGTCTGGGATCAATGAAGACCTAGTCTGAATCTCAATAATTGAATATTCACCTTTCCTTGTCTGTTTTGTAGAAGAAACTCAAAAGTGTTGTGCATTGCTTTCTGCATAGCAAGCCTTAAACAAATATTGGTTGGACTGAGGGAACACATTTTGACCGAATCCAATGTTTGACATTTTTAAAAAATTAATATTAACAGGTTCAAGAACATTTGGTGTATTTCTCATAGGTAAAGTTTTAAGTAGTAGTAGGATTAACTTTGTTATGGACATTTTGAACCAAAAGCTTTACTTTTAGTATATGAGACAGTTATATGAGTCCTAATAAATTCAATTGAAGATATTAATACATTTCTTACTTGGTAAGGAGAGATAGTATAACATATGGAATAGAATGCTAATCTTCTAATGAGGAAGACTTGGGTTCAGATCCTGACTCTGATACTAACTCATATGAGATTGGACACTTTCTTGTCCTTAAAATGAACATTAAAAAATCTCTCACATTTAGGAATAGTATTGTGAGGATCAAGTGAGACAATGTCATGCTTTAAAGGACTATAAACATCAGGCATTATTGTTGTAAAAATATACTATATCTATGTAATGATTAGAATGGGTTGTCACCAGTAATTGTAATTAACTCTTAAGTCACAAGACTGTTAATAGATTTATTAGTGAGAAAAAGAAAATAAGAGAGAAATATATAGAAAGGAGGTGAAGAACTTCCTAGCCTAATAATCCAGAGCCTAACAACTCAGTCTCCAAATCTCAGCCTCAGAAAATACCCCCACCTCCACTAGCTTCTTGCTGGGTCTTATCTTCTAAGTCCTCACTACATTCACAAGCTCTCCTACATCACTCCCCAGGAACCAATCCTGGTTGCACAATTAGCCTAGCACCACCCGGGGGGGCAGTGCCTGTGGGATCAATCTCTACATACATCTAAGGAATGGATACAGGAGTAGTAAAGCTGCTATATACTCTTGATTATGCTCTTTCCAATTGCTTTATTCACAATGGACACACTTTCAGCCTTTAATGTCAGTTGCTTATAACTGTCAGGAAAACATTTTTGCGGTTTTACTTCAGCATAACTCATGTAGGGAAACCTGAAACGTATCTAATTTTATAAACTGTCAGATTACATGAAAAATGAAAAGAGTTTTTAATTTCTATGTATGTTTGCCTGATTTGAGGAGGATTTTGTAAAGTACTTGCTAAGTCCATCTCATTTTATGGCATATGTTCTAAATTGTCATCACTAGTAAAAATAGTTTAAAAATTATTTACAAAATATTCAAAAATTGGAACAGGACTTTATGTGAAAGAGACTTTTTCAGCTGCAAACATTGGTGATTTATTTTTTTTCAAATGTTACAACATAATTCCACAGTAAAAAAGTTAATTTATGGATGTTGCAAATCTGAATTTAGTTCTGAAAATAAATCCAAATTGGATGAGAAACAGAATTGTTTCCACATTTCATCAAAAGGAATTCCAATTAACTAGCTCCATGTGCTCTAGTATTTTGCAAAGCTGCATAATACCCAGTGCTTTAGAAAATTATGCCAGTATTATTACTGCTTTTGTCACTGAGAACTATCAAAACTACCAATAGTCAAAGATACATATGGATTTCTACTCAGTTCCATTAAGACAAAGTTAGATAATGTGTGATGAAGGAACTCAAACTAAAGTCCTTTTCAGTTCTAAAATGCTTGGGCAACAACCTCAGTGACCCTAAGCATAATATGAATGTCATTCATTATTATTATTATTACCATCACTAATAACAAACTAAATACCTTTGTTCAGACTGGAAGGAAGAAGTCTGTTTGTCATATAAATATACTCAAATTATAGCATATACTGCCATGCAATAATTTATATTTTATTTGTGAATTTTTAGAGGAAATCTTTGCTGGAGGGTAGAGTTTAGACCCGATGGTGTATTTATTGAAATTTTCTTCATCATAACATGCTTAGATCAGTATGGTTGTCTTCAATGTGATTAATCTTATTGCTAATCTCCTAGTTGGCCTTGGCTATGGTTACAAGACTGATCTTCCTCTGACACCATCATTGCTATTAGTAAAAATTTATTTAGTGCTTGTGTAGGGAATTATGCTACCCTTTAAGTATAAAAGGATATATAAGATATGATTCCTGTCCTCCAGGGATTTATATTCTAGTTGGGGAAAATATATGCATAAGAAAACTAATAATACAAGGTAGTATATGGTTAAATATCAAATGATTAGATCAAATATTAAGTGTTAGGTGGTTTCTGAAGATTAGCAGATTAGTTTATAGTTGTTTACTACATCAACCTGGTTATTGCCATGTTTTACTTCACTTCATTCACATTTTTTGCAAGTTGTCTTCCTCTCTTCCACCTTTCCAGTTTTAGAATCATAATCAAATCAATACTGCCACTGCTGCTGGAAGAGGGTATCATTCTATTCCCCCTATTGCTTAAGTCACATTTCCCATAATTTTCCAAACCCAAATGACTTTTCTTGACCATTACGCTCCTGTCTGTGTCCTGTTAGAATGTAAACTCCCTTAGGACAGGACAGTGTCTTTGTTTTATACCTATATTCCCATTTGTAACAAAATACATAGTAAGGCTTAATAAATGCTTTTTTCATTCATTCACTCACTCACTATACAATGTCCCAAAGGCCTTTGTATAGTTTTAATACCTTTAAAATAATACTTTAATATATTTGAACTGAACAAAGATTTTTGGGATACCTTGTATATTTTGCATCTATCTCCTTCCACTCAAACTGTCCTCCAAGTTTACTATCTTATCACTTATCATGTGGGCTATTGGAATATTATCCTGATTGGTCTCCCTTTTCTCTCTCTCTAATACTCCTTCTTTTCAATTTGAATCCCCATGTTGATTTACTGCTCCAGAAGCTTTTGCCTTTAGACTAAGATACAAACTCTTTTGTTTACCTTTTAATTTTTTAATTTAAAATTTTATTTTTTTCTATTCTATTTCTATACCTATTCTAGGTATTATTATGCAAAACTTATTTCCTTATTAATTTTTGTAAGTGAATAATCTTATAAAACCAAAACCCCAAATCATATACCCAAATAAACAAATCATATGTTTTCATCATTTCTACTCTAACAGTTCTTTCTCTAGCTGTGAATAGCATTCTTTTTCATAAGTACCTCAGAATTTTCTTGAATCGTTTTATTGCTGTTAGTAGCAAAGTCTATCACTTTTGATAATTCCACAATATTTCAAGTACTGCATATAATGTTCTCTTGGTTCTGTTGATTTCACTCTATCAGTTCATGTAGGTCTTAGGGACATTCCTTTAGTTTTCAATTCTTTGTCACCACAAAAAGAGCAGCTATAAATATTTTTGTACATTGTTTTCCTTTTTAAAGCCTTCACAATCACTCTCCAACCTTCCCCAGTTTATTGCAGCTTGCTTTTTCATGGCCAAAACTAACTTACTTACTTTCCCAAATATAGCCCTCCTTTTGTCCCACATGCTTAGAATGTAGTACTCCTTCCTTATCTTTGCCTCAGAATCCTCAGCTTAATTTAGAGTTCAGCTCAAGTGTCACCTCCTTCCCAAGCCTTTTCTCATTTCCTTTGTTAATAGTACCCTCTTCAAGACATTAGATTACTTGCATTTTGTATATAATTCTCTATATGCTTGTCCCATCCTCCCCATGTATCCCCTACCTACCCCCAATAGAATGTAAGCTCCTTGAGGATAGGAACTATCACATTTTAAAAGTGCTTACTCAGTTGAACTTTTGAATTATACATTGTATATATGGCTATTCAAAAATACTTGAAGAGTTGATCTTGATATGAATTGTTCAGTTCACTAGAGTTCATTTTTCCTTTTATTAAGAAATGTAAAATGTATGCTAAAATGAATTGTGTTAATTTTTGTAATTCAGTGTTCTTCCTTGCAAAGTTTTATGTTTAAAAGCTTCATTTGATCTGTGATCCTCACATACTTTGGTCATTATAGATTGTAGTTTTTCAAAGCCTTCCCATCTAGCATGATGACTACACAAATTCATTCATAGATCTTCTTTAGAGTCCACCTTATGTATCTGAGGCCTTCTTCTTTGTCTCTTTACATTCATGGCTGTGAAATGGAGGGGAAGAAATGGAGTCATCCACTACTTAATTTAAGGACTTGAGTGTGGTAGAGATTAAATGGAACTAAAAGTTGGAGGGAGAGATAGAGTGTTTCTCCTCTCTCTTTCCCTAGTAAAACCCACACTTGTTGTTTTTCAGAGTCACAGACTATATTTCTTCAGAGACTGAGTCGAGATAGAGACCAGGACTGAACTTCTTCTCCCTCCCTGAGGAGAAGGTATAGCTTTTCCTCCCCAAGCTTCAGGTCTGTCTTCTTAGATATTTTTTTTTTCACTTTAAACATTATTTTATTTGGTCATTTCCAAACATTATTCATTGGAAACAAAGATCATTTTCTTTTCCTCCCCCCCTTCCCACCACTCTCCCATAGCCGACACACGATTCCACTGGGTATCACATGTGTTCTTGGTTCAAACCCATTTCCATGTTGTTGGTATTTGCATTAGTGTTCATTTAGAGTCTCTCCTCTGTCATGTCCCCTCAACCCCTGTAGTCAAGCAGTTGCTTTTCATCGGTATTTTTACTCCCATAGTTTATCCTCTGCTTGTAGAGAGTGTTTTTTAGATCCCTGCAGATTGTTCAGGGACATTGCATTGCCACTAATGGAGAAGTCCATCACCTTCGATTGTACCACAGTGTATCAGTCTCTGTGTACAATGTTCTCCTGGTTCTGCTCCTTTTGCTCTGCATCACTTCTTGGAGGTTGTTCCAGTCTCCATGGAATTCCTCCACTTTATTATTCCTTTTAGCACAATAGTACTCCATCACCAACATATACCACAATTTGTTCAGCCATTCCCCAATTGAAGGGCATCCCCTCGTTTTCCAGTTTTTGGCCACCACAAAGAGCGCAGCTATGAATATTGTTGTACAAGTCTTTTTACTTATTGTCTCTTTGGGGTACAGACCCAGCAGTGCTATGGCTGGATCAAAGGGCAGACAGTCTTTTATTACCCTTTGGGCATAGTTCCAAATTGCCCTCCAGAATGGTTGGATCAGTTCACAACTCCACCAGCAATGAATTAATGTCCCTACTTTGCCACATCCCCTCCAGCATTCTTCTTAGATATTTTGAAACAGGCACTTGATCTAATCAAACAGCAATTTATTCTTAAGGAACACACATAAAATAGGGCAAGTAAGATGGTGGGATAAGGAAATGGGAAAGGGGGAAGTAGGAAGTCCCTAAAAACTAACAACTGACTCCCTTCTCCCCAAATCCTGCAGCATCAGGCTTTGCCTGCCTTACTGACCCTTTGGGGTCAATTGTGAGAGCTATCTTGACTTCTATCTGTCCTAGTTATGATATGAAGTTCAAGGACTGCTTTAGAGGGATAGAGAGGAAATTTTCTTGGGGTGGATAGCTTTATGACAAAGTCTTATCCAACCCTGTTGTCTTCTGCTGGATTCAGGGGGGTCTAGATTCACAGAAGGATGATCAAGACTCAGGTTCTCTCAGACCAACCTCTCTGAAGGACTCCCCAAAAAGAAGTGAGTGAATTGCTTAGATTTTCTCAGCTTTTCAGTTTCTTTTCTTGAATTTTCTGTCCTTCTTGCCTTTCCCCCACTTGATTTGTTCTTCTGGCAGATTGAGTCTGGGTTTCCTCTCTTGGAGCTGCTAGTGTATCACTTGAGCAATCTATCACTCTTGATAAGTGACCAACCCTTTTCTAATCATGTTTCCTTATACTGTTTCTTATATGTGTTTGAAATACACTATAGCTGATCTACATCCACTCTAGGTCTTTCTGTTGTTTTTTGGATTACCTTCAGATTTGATTCTTTGGAAGTTGTGTGTGGTGTTTCAAGATTTACAACAAAGGCAATATTACTAAAAGAGAATGTATGTTAAAAATTAGTTTTTATTTTTGAAATTGTTTAAAGAACAGTACAGATTTCAAATTCAATTCAACCAGCTTATTTAGTGATATTTAATTATGGACCCAGCTAATGTATATAGCATGATATAGATATGAATAAATGTGCCTTTTGCAATTGGGGAGGAAGCATCTGTCCAAATGTAAGTTACTTTTATCTTCATTTAAGTGCTTTGAAGAAAAGATATTATTTATTTACTTTGTGTAAGCTATGAGAGATCTCCAATATTTTATAAAAGTTGGATGTTTCATTGTTTGGATTTTGCCTTTCTTTTGGGGAAATTGAAAGTAAAAACTTAAGAGGTAAATAGCTGTTTTAGTGGTATTTGATAAGGGAACTTGGATTTATTTTTTTCTTTATATATATATATATACATATAATGAGATATAAGAGTTTCAGAGTAAGGAAAGATGGTATATTCCAAATTAAAAAAAAATAATAGCTATTCATAGATCTTCCTCAGGGAGACTAGTCAGGTGAGCCATAGCTTTGAAAGTCTAATGTTTCCATTCTGATTCTAATTTGGGGAAGTGTTACAACCTCCTCCCCTCCCCCATATGTCCTATTAAAAATTGATGCCAAATGGAAATTCTATTTGTTAAAGCACTAGCATAGTATTATAGGTATCAGAAATAAGAGTAAAATGAAGCAGTAAATGTGTTTGAGCTTCATTCCTTGAGGAAATAAAAGAATATTAATTAGTTGGACTTAGGTACATAGGAACAAAGGTCTGGAAAAGGCTGTTGAACATGTTAAAGATTATGCCTCTTTAGTTATACTACATATACATTTATGATATCCTTAAGTGAAGACCCAAGGACTTTTTGTAAGGGTGCGCCCTTCCCCAGAAAATTAAAAGACATTTTAATGAAGTAAGCTTCCCCCAGTTTTCTCCTCCTATAGACATCTTAATAAAGAAAAGAAAAATATTAAATGGAATTTTTAAATGTTTACTTTGATTTTTCCTTTTCTTTGCAAACCATTCCTCCTTAACACTGATAAAGTCTTGCCTGATAAAAACCATCAAATGGTTCTCAAATGGAAAATGTTTTCTATTTGTTAACAGATATACCCAACAGAACCAGGGTGTATACATTGGGCACTAGAGTTAGAGCCAAGAAGACCTAGGTTCAAACTTTGCCTCAGATAATTATCAACACTATGAGCCAAGTCACTTATCCCTTCTATGTTTCAGTTTCTACATCTATAAAAAGATTTTGGATTCATTGATCTTAAAAAAAAATACTTTGTAGCTGTAAATCTGTAATTCTATGATTCTGTTAGTTAAGAGAAAAAAAATTTCCATGCTTGAGCAAATTTAATCAGTTGCTAAAAATATGTCCTTGTCATGTATATGTAGATTATTATTTTAAATGTTAAATTATTTAATAACAATATGTTGATATAACTGAATTATTACAATTCTAAATTAAGGTCTCTTACTGTGATGTAACTGAATTATTACAAATCCAAATTAAGGGCTCTTACTGTAGCAGTGGAATAAGGGTTCTTTGAGTTTGAATTTAAAAATAGGGAGATTTGATCAGTTTCTCCTACCCATTTCAGTTGCTTCATTTGACTAAAAGTCTCTCCAAATGAGTAATTATCTGGCAACTCATTATCTACCCTAGAGAGGGGAAAAGTAAATCAATAGAGAAGACTTATGTGTCCAGATAGGTTAATTAAAGGATATTTTGTATAGCCAAATGAGTCCTTCACAGTGGGATGCTTTCTCTTTGTTTGGGAAAGGTTATATTTTTGGTATGTGTTGAGATGATTTTTCCTTTTTGGAAGTTGCAGAATGGTGATTAGTGGATAAGCAAGGTGTTACCTGCTACCTCTGCTTCCAAATTTATCCATAGTATCTTTGAGTTCAGGAATTGTTTGAGGGGAGGGAGGGTGAGAGTGGGGAATTAAATGTTCTCTGACTTACTACAGGCTTGCAAACAAAGAGAGCATAGAAAGGGATTATCTTTGATCCCAAGTGTTATGGGATCTTCTGGGCCCAGATAGACACTTATATGTAAAGTTATTATTAGATAAACAGGAGACTTTCTTGTCTGATTTTAGGAGTAAAAGAAAAATCCAAGGATAATAACAGTTAACTCACAGAAGTGCTTATGATTTTTACTCCTTGGAATTCTACTTAGGAAATACTAACCCGGATTCTATATGGGGACAAAAAATAAGCTTCCAGGAAGAGAGAGATGTTAACAAGAAATACCTTACTTAGTAATATAAATAGGATTAAAATATGTATATGTTTATATATTCTACATCAAGCATTGTTACTACATTTTTACTCTTTGCTAAGAAGACTATCATTTGTCATTAGAAAATGGTAGAAAGCAAAACCATATGCTTATACACATAATAAGAGAGGGTTCAGAACTACAGAGATTAGACCTTAAGGACAGCATTGCACAAGTTTAAAGTTTTGTTGTTTTTTCCACAAATACTGTTTTCTGTTGAAATAGACACTGCTGATTTTAGAAATGCGTCTTAAAGGCATTTCAAATTAGAGAAATCAGTGCTTTTAAAATAATTTAAATTTCATTACTTTAATATCTATAGTAGGAGATTTTTTTCTATATTATTCCATATAATGTATGTTCCATTGAGAAGTAGTCTTGATTGAGTACTTTTCAATTAAATTCCTTCTCAATGTACTTACTGCATGATCTCTTTAATGGTTTGCTGAACCACTATTTAAAAGCATGTGATTGAAAAACATAGATGGAAAATTTTGCTAGTTTTTTGGAAATTGTTGAAACAGTTGTATTTAAAAGGCATCTCTTTATGCCAACTTTTTCTTTTAATGTATATAGTGAAAGCAATGAGATTGTATTTTCAGTTAGCTCAGAACATATAATTTTGTGGTTGTGAATTTTAAACCCTCTAAAACCACACAATTACCAAACTTGATTTAAAGCTATACCATGTGCTAAGAATTTTGCTTTTAGCACTACTGTTTCTCATTTATCTTTTCAAAGGACTAATGCAGCAAATTGTAAATGTTGTTCCTGAAAGCTGTCTAGCATTGATTGTGTGGTTCTTGTTGCATATTAGTTATTGGTTTGAGTATAATTTGTAATCACTTGATGTTTATTGCTTTGAATTGAGAATTGTAATGGAATTGTGTGTGTTATGATGTCCTTTAATATGACAGTTTTCAAGTTTGAATCAAGTATAATATACAATTAAAATTTTCTTGTACAACTAATTCAGGAATTAGCAAAAATACATTGCTCAATAATATTCCTATTAAATGTCAAATATCTCAGTAGTGGCAATTTAAGAAACACCCATGTGAGTATTTGGTACATGATCCTAAAAGCCACTCTACATTTGAGACATAAAGTCTGTGGTAGAGTGGGAAAAGCATTGGACTTGTTGTGAATGAATGAATGAAGCATTTATTAAGCACTTATTGTGTGCAAAGCACTGTGGTAAAAAACCTCAAATCTGGTCTCTACTGCTTCCTAGCTGTGTAACTTTTAACTTCTCTAACCTTTAGTCTCCTCATCTGTAAATTGGAGAGAAACTCTGTACTATCTACCTGAAAGTTATTGTGATAATCAAGTGAGAAAATTGATTTTTTCTAATATTTCTAATAAATTTCTAATATTTTTCTAACAGCCAATCTAATAATGGATAGTTTTCTAAATTATGAGTTATTCTTTAACTGCCAGCTAATGTTATAAGCCAAATTCCTCCATTCTATCCTGAAGACTTGCTGAGGTCAGTTAATATTTTGTCTCCTCACACACAAAACACATTCTGCTCACAGCAGAATAAACCTTTAAACAAACAAACAAAAACCTCTGTAGGGGTGTTGACTCATTGGCTTTAAAATTTTGTAATCTCAATTTTTATAAGAAAGAAAATATGCTATATTTCCAAAGGTCATTTGTTCTTGCTGAAACTTAAAAAAGACACTATTCAGGATACCTAGGAGATTATTCCATTTTCATTGGACACAGTCTTATCTGTCTTTATCAGGAAGGTCATATGCAAGGTTTTATTTCTCAGAAAAGTAACATCCTTTGGTGCTCAAGCATTTGCACAGTTCTTTTCTTGAGGACAGACTATGGAGATTCTCATTGCCTTTTTATTTCCCTAAGGGAGAAACTTCTACTTATAGGTTTAATCATTATTGTGTTTGACTCAATTCTGGTTCGATTTTCTTGCCCTTAATAGATCTAAAACCACTTAGGTTCATTTATTTTTATATATGAAGGAGATAATTCACTGAAAGGAGAAAACAATTATAGTAAATCAAGACAGTTAGGTTTGAAGTGATCATCACTGACAAATGTTGATGAGTATCCATTTAGTCCATGATATTTAACTGAGTGCTGAGCCCTTTATTGTGATGAAAAGTAATTAATTTTCTTTCTTTTTCCAGGGGATCAGACTCTAAGAGTTTGGGATGTGAAGACTTCAGGAGTCAAAATTGTGATTCCAGCTCATCAGGCAGAAATTTTGAGCTGTGATTGGTGCAAATACAATGAGGTATTACATGCTAAACAGTATTAACTTTTCCTAATAAATCATTCTTTCTTCTTTAAAAATAATTTTATTGGTATTTTTTGTATTTTTACTGCCTTCATTTACAAATCTATCTTTCCTTCCTCACCTGCCCAGAATGCTGTACCCTTTTGCAAAGAATATGAAAGATAGTTTTTTAAAAGCCAGTTTAGCAAAATTAACACAGTTGAATCCAAGAGCATGTGTAAGATTCTTTGCCTAGAGTCTCCCTACCTGTACAAAAGTACATTTTATCATCTCTTTGAGGCCAAGCTTAGTTTTTTAAAATTACATAACATTATGTGTTGTTGGTGTTGATGGTATAGATGTTATTTCCATTATCACTGTTATATCCCTTAACTGTATTTATTTCTTTGCTACTATAAAACTATGTTAATCTAAATATTTTTGAGACAACTGGACCTTTGTTTAAATCTTTAACTTCTTGGGGTATATGCCTAACAGTGGAATTTGATTAAAGAACATGGACAATAAGCTACTTTCTTAGCCTGATTTCAAATTTCTTTCCAGAATTTTTTGAACCAATTAATTGCATCACTGTATTTTTGGGTCTGACTTTCCATAGCCCTAAAGCAACTTTTCTTTGGTAGTAAAAAGTTATTTGCTTTCCATATCAAACTTATTTCATATCTATTATGGAGACCCATAGATGTTTAGGTTAAATTTAATCACTTTGGTTTCTAATTGATGCTCATTTATGACCTGAATTAGCATAAAGAGGATTTAAAAGCACATGACAATAGAAAGAATGAGAAACAGATGAATGCTCAAAAATTGAGAATTTTAAAAATAGAATTAAAATTTTTGTTATAATTTAAATAAATTTAGAATTTTAATTAGAATTTAAAATTTAAAAATAGAATTATTTGGGTTGAATGATTTTATGATTTCTGTGGCATTGCTTCTTCAGTTTGCTAATAACTTTTCTCCTCTTAAACATTGGTGCTTAGCACTTTGCATTTCTGTTATGCTCTTAATGGTATTATTTTTGTATTCTAATTATTTGTAAAACTGTCATAACTTCATACTAGATTGTACCTCTTTTAGGATTTAGATCTTGTATTTTTATCTGTCTCCACCATACCTTGCCTCATGCTTTGCACACAGTAAGCATTTAATAAAAGCCTGTTTAATTGAATTAAATTTGTTACATTCTCTTCTCCTTCTAGGACTCTGAATTTATATTACTTCCTGCTTTGATTTATTTTTCCATTTTGCCTTCAGACTACTGTTTCATTTGTAATTTGTTAGCCTTAAGTATTTATTTAAAATTTTATAACCCATTAAAATTTTTTTCTCTTTCATTGTCTCATTACTGTAATCAATTTCTATTGTTCTATAAGAAAGCACTACACATATATGCATACACATAATTTATGCAAAACTTCAGGTAACTTGATGAATCAAAGCTGAAGATGTTAAATTGCAAATGCATATGGATTTGTGATGGTTAGAGTATGTATATGTGTGTAATTATACAGTTTATGTATAATATATTGAACTTTGCCAAACATGGAAACACTCAGTATTTCTCCCACCCACTTTTAGATTCATTCTTGTTAATTAAATAATTAAATAAAGAAATACAAATATTGTGTTCTTATGAATGAATGAATGAGAAAAAAATAAATTGGATCCAAAAAAACCAGTGTTTTGTTGGATAAACAAAATTGTCTGAATAAAGATATTGACTTTGCAGACTACAACAAAAACAACTGCTGCTTTGAATGAATTTTCATAATACTAAAATCAAATTAGAAAAAGATTATTATTTTTCTGAGATCTGGAACAGATAGATAGATGCTAGTGTTAGAGTGCTAGTGAACTAAATGGCTAAACCTTTTATTTCCACTCGTTATGCCAAAATTCTCAAATTTTTTTACATTATTGTCAGAAATAAGAACAGGGGCTATTTAGTGCTTTTCATGTTAAAGTCAAATTAATTTTAATTGTGTTTTTTCCCCAACTATTTTTAGAATTTGCTGGTAACAGGCGCAGTTGACTGTAGTTTAAGAGGCTGGGACTTAAGAAATATACGACAACCAGTATTTGAACTCCTTGGTCATGCCTATGCTATTAGAAGGGTTAAGGTAAGTCAGTGTGATTTTTACATTTCTTTCCTTAATACAGATTTGAAAATTAATTGCTGCTTAATTAATACATAATTACACTTATATTCAAATGTTGGCTGCCTTAAATTCTGATTGTTGCTATTTTAAAATTATATTATTTTCATTAAGGACTATATAGTTTGAAGGGCTATTTACAAAGTAATCATCAAAGAAAGGTTAAAAATGTGCATGGTAAACACTGTGTAATGAATGTATAATACTAATGAGATAGAAAGTAATGATTTTTTTTTTAAGTTCTGATGCTTGGGAGCAGCTGGGTGGCTCAGTGGATTGAGAACCAGGCCCAGAGATGGGAGGTCCTGGGTTCAAATGTGATCTTAGACACTTCCTAGCTGTGTAACCCTGGGAAAGTCACTTAACACCCATTATTGCCTAGCCCTTACAACTCTTCTGTCTTAGAACCAATATACAGTATTGATTCTAAGATGGAAGGAAGGTTAAGGTTTAAAAATTTTAAGATACAAAATTCTGATGCATAAAGGGATAAACTGTGAAGTCTGAACAAAATTGGCTCATTCCCTAAAGCACCAGATAGTCTAGATTTTCTTATTATTACTGAATTTTATTTTATTTTTTTGCAAAGTGCTGAGGCTTTACAGAGATGGTGTATTCAAACTGTGTGTAATTAAAATTTATAGAAGACTTTTGTTTTCCCCCCAAATTTTGTCTGATTGTGTTCTGGATTACTCTTTATTACTTTTGGTTACACTTTGGAAAAAATCTGCCATATAATTAATTATATTCAGTAATATGTCCCATTTCTATACTTTGATCTATTTGGTTATAAGGGTAAAATTATTCTGGTCATATTTCCAGTTAGATAATTATGCTTTGTGTATTTGAAAGCCCTAATATAATTTCAAATGTGTTGATTAACAGGCTACAGAGTACTACTACATATGGAATGACACCTAATTTTTTCTTTCAGTTATGTTTTAAATATCTGTCGTATCTTATATATATCAAAGATGGCTGTACTTAAGAGATATCTCATGTAGAATTTTTTAAAGTTCTGATTAGAAATGCTCTTTTATATAAAGAGGTACATCAGTAATTAGCTTTTTGGAGGATGCAATCAATCTATTGACATAATTTAGTTATATTTTTAAAAATATTATCTGGAGATATAGCATGTTAAGGATAGGGAGCCCATCTAAAAAATGAAGAATAATTCAGATATTGCCTCTCACATAAACTGGCTGTGTGACCCTGAGCAAGTTATTGAACATCTCAGTGCTCTGGGCAACTTTGAGAGTATAAATTGTAGAGAATGTGTTAATTGCCTTGTTAGAGGAAGTTTTTTTCACTTGGAAAATTCCTGGACCAATGAGATTACAGATCTTTTGCCTATCACTGTCTCTCTCTATGAAACATTAATAATCTTTTACTTTGCATTTTTCATCACTGAAATAAAATTAATCATTATTCATTATCCATGATTCAGAGATTAAGGAATTATTTTAACAAAATGTTTAATCTTGAAGAATATGTTTAATACTTGTTGGAACAGTGTATCTTAAATGTTTTATGGTCATTGAAAACTTACCTGAGACCAACTGTACAAAGTATTTCAAAGTAATTTATGATTCTAAGTGGGACTTTTTTTCAGTTGTTATTCAGTGAGTGATCAGACTAAAATTGTGCAAATGGCTTTTGGGAGCATCTTTCTCTATAAATGTTAGACCACATGGCATTTTTAGAATTTATGCAAAAAATTGACTGTAGGTAGAAAATTTATAGGTCAGAATTGCTATTCCTCTCAAGGTAAAGCTTATGGATTAAATTAAAGACTAAAGAAAGTAGAATTTGAATTGGCAAAGCTGAAAAACCTTTAGTTTACAATAGTGCTTATGGATATTACTAAAATGAAATACTGTCATGCAATTAATCTCAGGTTCAGGCAGTTGTTTCAGGAAAGATTCTCTTTGTTACAGGAAAATAAAAGTCTTTTTTATGAGTGCATTAATTGTTAAATTGCTCTTATTTCTATATCTTTATGTTTATTCAGATTTTTATTGTTAGAAAAAAATTTCTTTGATCTCTTGCAGTTTTCACCATTTCATGCTTCTTTGTTGGCCTCTTGCTCCTATGACTTTACAGTAAGGTTAGTGGCTTTTACTATATTCTACTATTAGTTATTGTATAGTAGCTCTTTTTAAAAATGCTTATTTTTTTGTAAAAAATGTTTGCTTTCCTAACAAGAAAATAATTTAGCCTATTCATATTTGCTGTTTTTAGCTGTTTTCATAGTTGAGTCACAAGAAAGGTTAGCTCCAAACGACCTAAATGGTATTGTCCAGATAAGAGAATATGTATTTGGGATGGTCTGAAGCTTAGGGGAACTAAAAACCTTCTACAGAATTCAAAGAACCCAAACTTTTGTTATCTTTTGAAATTTCTTTAGGACAACATGAAATGTATTCCCTATTTAAATATACAGATTTTCTTGAAATCTTTAAGCCATGAGAGTAGGATTTTGTTTGTTTGTTTGTTTAAAGAAAAACTCAGAATTTGAGGGACAGGGAGTAGAAATCTATTGTTATAACTTTTTTTTCAGCTCTAAAAGTTGCATTTTTTAAGATCATAAAATATCTTTAGTGAATAAAAGCTTGAACACATTTTTAAATACTCAAAATGGTTGTTTAGTGGCAAGTCTTGTTGCAGAATTCCTTCAGTATTTCAATCTTGACTTTACTGTGGCCATCTTTCAACCAGAAACTAGCACAATTCATAGGCTTGTAGCCCAAGAGGCCTTAGCCCAAGATTTACAAATTGTTGAAGTCACTGTAGGTGGACTTTTGCTATTAGAGGTAATCAGATGACATAAACATAAAGAAAGAGGTTCTGTTAGTGGGGAGGGAGAGGAAGAACTAGATCTAAATAATATACATTCTCTACCAAAATCTCTGGATGGAAAGATGACAGGCTCTTATATGGTACCAAATAAAATACCAAGGTATAAAGGAGATGAAAAGAAGAAAAGTTGGGAGAAGACTGGTGAAAAGGCCTGGAGTTGAAGCCTTTCCAAAATATGTTGGTTCTGTTGGTATGGCCTTCAAGAACCCAAGGTTATCTCCACACCATGATGTTACATTGCTTTTAAGATTGTAAGGGAGAGATTGGTATCATCCTGAATGGATAAATCAGAACTATGACCCTGATGCACTACAGAATCTCAAAATATGTCAATGTGTCAGCATCATTAAAGAAATATTTAACTATATTTAGTATAAAAATTATTAAAACTTTCATGAAGAAATAATTTTAGGTTTTCTAGACTTAAAACCACATAGCACAGACATAGTTACAAATTTTCCCATTGCATTTATTTTTGAATGAAAACTATAATTCCAAGCATATCTACTAAGCAATCATTTTCTTTTGATAAAAACTTATTAATATCTTTTGTTTTTTATATGGCCCCTGTATTCAAATATATTCCTGTCCTTCACCCTCTGTGAACTATGCCTTATAACAAAGAATTTTTAAAAAGAAAGGAGGGAAAAACAGTACACCCAAACTAACTGACTCATCAACCAAATCTATTCAGGATATTCATTGTTCACCCCTGTAGTCCTTCACCTTTACACTAAGGAAGGGAATTGCATTTTCATATCACTTCTCTGAAGCGAAGCTTGGTCAGTATAATATGTTAGCACTGAAATTTGATTTTTTTTCTTCTTGTTACATTTCTTCCCTTTTATACTGTTGTTACTGGTTGTATTTTTTTTTATTCTACTTACTTTCTCATGTATTATCTTTGATCAAGAGGTTGCAGTAGAAATTATAATATGAAACTGTTTTTAAAACTTTCATCCTTCTAAAGCATAAATCCATGTTCTATCATTTAAATTTTTTTCCCCAATTTGGCAGATAAACAATTCCCAGAAAAAGCATTTAAGGGAAAAACAAAAGAAAAGAGAGTATGAAAACTCTATATGATAGTGCAAAAATATCATCTCCCCCCCCATTAGTCCTTCTTGTGTAATATGTCAACTTCAGTAGGAATTGTTTTGAGGTTTGGGGCATGTGGTCTTACTGGGAGAATGAAAGAAAATAATTGCTTCTAGTGTTTTTCAGGTAAGCTAAACAGAAATGCTTTCACAAAGCCTTATAGTTTCCTTTTCATTTAGAACTCTTCTCTTACCTTCTTTCCCAAGACTTAGGCATTCACTTTGGTTTTAGTCAGCTAGTAGCATAGAGGAAAAGAGAACTGGGCCTAGAGTAAAGAAGACATGAATTCAAATTTAGCTTCAAATACTTACCATGTGATCCTAGACAAGTCACTTCTGAAATAGCACCTATCTTGCCTAGTTTTGAGGATAACTGAGATGATATTTGTTAAACTTTTACTACAGTGGCTAGTATTTAATAGGCATTTAATAAATACTTGTTCTCTACTCTTTTTATCCAAGAACTCTTATTTTTTCTTCTTACAAAGTGTCTTTTGAACTTGCAAGTGTTTTTCATCAAGAATGACTTCTCCAGATATAATAGATCTTTTTAGGGCCAAAGTAGTCACCCAAAAGATTTAATTGAAATGAAAACTATAAGCTTATATGACTATGTCTATAACTATGCCATGCATATATATCTATTTATCTATTTATCTTTGAGACATTTGTTGATGATGAAGAGTACTTCAGCATTCTTGATTATTGTTATCTTTATCTGGTGTTCAAACCCAGTTAGTCAAGGTTCATCATACTGCCTTTTCAGCTTTCCTACAAAGTAAATATATTGTTTGGTAACTAAATCAAAGTCTGCTATTATAATTCATCTTTCACTGTCATATATTATACTAGGATTTGAAACTGAACAGTTCATTTCTCCATGTTCGTTCTACATCTGACAAAACAAAAAATCAAATTACTATTCAGATGGTAGAACTCAGAGCTTCAAGCAGAGTACCTTGCATGTAGTAAACATTCTGTAAGTATTTGTTAAATGGAGAGATGAGAATGGTGAGAAAGCCCAATTTCTAGTAACAATACACTTGGAGGAAATGACAAAAAATGAGGGCATATTTCAAATAAACATTACAGGTAGAGTGCATAAGGTACTACAATTGGAGTCAGAAAAAATAGGTTTAAATCCTGCCTCACCTTGCCATGTGATCATGGGCAAATCAGTTTTTCTGAGAGCCTTGGTTTCCTCTATATTGTGCTTGTGCTGTTTATATCACAGAGTAGTGAAAAGAATGCAGTAGACATGACATACCAGTGATGGCTCCTACTTTGGTAGCATCTTTCATACTAGACTTGGATAGAATTTTACTATTACTAATTTACCATCATAAAGTAGTTGAATATTTGTTTGAATTAAAACTTGAAGAGAAGATTTTCTTCGTTAAGTAGTAGCAGGTCATAGAGACAATAAAGCATCTTTCTCTTCAGAAGCAAGGTTTTAACGTTGACAGTGTTCTAGCTACTAAACTTTAAATTTTTTTCTCAAAAACTAGTTATAAAATTAAGAAGGACAGTAGAAATGTGTGTGACAGTAGACAATCAAATTCCTTTGTAAAGGGAAATGGATAGAAAAAATACCAATGTGATAGGTGAATTGTCATTTTTTGAAATTGATTGAAAATTTGAATTGAAATTAATTGAAATACTGAATTTTGAAATAAAAAATAATTTAAAAAGAAGTTACTTTTAGTTTTCCCTTGAGTTGCTAGCCATTCCTTAAAGCTTCTTTGGAATACATGTTTTTTTTTATTACTTAAAATTTAGTACTTAAAATGTGAACCCAGTAGTATAATTCTGTATGGTAATTACTGAAGGGGAAAATCACTGAAGATGAACTTCTCAATGGATTTTAAAGCAAGTGATGTGGATTTAGTCAAAATTAAGCCATGCAGAATATTATTTGATTAGAGTGGTATTTTTTTTAATACCAAAAAAGAGAAAATTAAGGAAAAAATAGAATGTTACAGATAAACGCTTTATATTGACATACAAGACATCAAGGACTTCTTTTTTCATGGTCAAATGAATTTTTCACATTTTTTAAGGATTTCATTTATTCATTAGAAAGTATTTTTTAAATTTACATCATTGAATAAGTAGTGAAAACCTAAATAATAGTAAAGCAAATGACTATAGTTTTAATTATGGAATATTAGAAGTAAATGAGAATTCTAAATTTTATGGAAACGTTTGAGACCTCTCTGGTAAGTTGTAAATTCATTTGCTGTATGAATTAATTCTTTCTTAACCTTTATTCATTTGAAGATATCATATCTTAAAAGACATGCATTATTTCTGTTGTTGCTGTGAGTACTGTTTTTTCTTCTAATATATTATTTGTTGTGATTCCTCTGTGCTCCCATGCTAGATTTACTTTGTAAACCATACCTATTAAGAGGTGAGAGAGATCATGCATAGATTATTTGAACTTAAAACAGCTCTGTTGAACATATCTCCAAATTACTTAAGAAGCAAAGAAATAGTTAGAAAGCCAATTACTTATAGTTTAATTGTAAAACGAATATAGTTTTCAAGGGCTACGTGGTACCTTTGTCATATTGCTTTAAATATAATTATTTTCTTGCCAAAGATCCAAAAGACACAATTTTAATAATTTAGAAAATTTAAGATAAGTCAGTAGAAGATAATACATAGATTTATAGTTGGAAGAAACTTTTAAAAAGTAATCTAGTCCAACCTTTTTGTAATAGAATTCGAAGTGACTCACCTAATATCATATAGATAATAAAGAGACAGAACTAGGATTGGAATCCAGCACGATTTCTACCACACCTAATGTGCCATGATAAATCAATCACTGTCAACTAACTCCTGAGTTAATTGACCCCATGGAATAAATTGTACTTACGATGCTAACAAAACAAAACAAAACAAATCACTACCTCTGACTTTTTAACTTATAGTGTATTTTAAGAGAGACAAAGGATGGACAGGTATAGATGAGTTGTGATATGAAAGACAGCACTGGAGGGAATATGTTCTATTTGAATGATTTTCTTTCTTCCTCAGACTGACATTATCTTCAAATTATATCCTATCAATTTTTATTGGACTTATTGGGAGAAAGGGCTTACCTGATGTAACCTTTGATAAAGAGGTTTGATAAGTTAAAACATTGTTATTTAAGTATATATACATATATAAATGTAATATAAACCAATGTAATTCAGTACCCAACATTAAACCCACATCATGGATCCATGATCACCTGCAGGAGGGCACTCTCTACAATTGTAAGTCTATATATGACTTTTAATTCTGTATTATTGCTGCTTATATTCTTCCATAAGTCCCCCATCCGGGATCTATCCTCTGAACTAACAGGCTGTAATCTCTTGGTCTAAAAAATATTTTGTGGATACTAATGCAACATTCAAGTTGTTTGTCTTTTATACCTCACTCTTGATACATGACACACCCAACTCCTTTTTGGGTCAGAAGTCTTTCTTGATGTCTTTTATGATACTACTCTCATCTTTGGAAAGATACTATAGCTTATACATATCATGTTCTTTTAGAGCACTTCTACTTTTGATTTCTCTGAGATTTTCGTATTCTTAGAATTTAAAGTTGTATAGTATCATTTGGATAACTTTAGTGTTAGGTCTTTTTTTCCTATTTTTGTGCAAAATGTATTAATTCTGTATAATATTTTATTTTTGCCTATTTTTTCTTGGTATCTTCAGTGCCTTGGATATTGATTGGAAACTAGTAGGCACTTAAAAATGCTTGTTGACTTGACCTCCCCTGTATTATGTACTATATCATATTTTCCTCAGATTTTCATTTAGTGCTATCTTTTCACATTGTAGGCTTATGCTTCCTTGATCAATGCTGGGGCAAACAATAGTTACCAAAAAAGACACTGTAGCATGCTTCTTAATAATGTTTTTAAATAAATAATATGTTTAATGTCATCTTTTAAATTAGGAAATAACCTAGTTATAGCTTATGCTATATAAATAGAGGGAAATGGTCAAATTGTTTCTTGAAAATATTAAATCAGCATTCTAACTAGAGAAATACCTTTATCTTTGTCACATTTACTGTTATGAGTTTTGCCTTTGTAGAGTAAGTGTCTTAACTCTTAAGTGGCCAATGAGTTTTTTTTTTTATTGGCACAGAGATTTTCATGAGCAGATATTTCTTTCCTCCCCTTCCCCACAAAAAAAAGGTCAATCAGAGTAAACAGACAGAAAGTATAGGTGAATATGTACTCTTGTCTCACAAACCTTATATTTCAACTTTACCTCCTCCTCCCCCTTCACCATGAAAAGGTCAACCAAAGTAAACGTAACAAGTAGCAGGTGAATTTATACTTTCATTTTGTAATTATGGTTTTACAATTAATATTTTACAATTTATCTGCATTTATTTTAAAAAATGAAAATTTAAAATCCCTTCTTGTGACATAAAATGACACTAATATTTTCAAGAGCTATTTCAGATCGGTAAAATCATAAAATACTGGTAAATTAATAATAATATTCCTATTATCTTCTTTCTTTTGGATTTGTAAAATCATAAAAGATCTATCTTTAAAAATTTGTCTCTATTCAGATAGCTTTAGTAAAAACAGCAATATCTTATTTGCTTTAGAGCAAATAAAGAATTGGATTCTTATCCCTGTTATTGGAAAAGCCTACCAATTCACATTACTTTATAAATAAATTTTAACATTTATTAAGCATTAGTTTGAAATACAAGATATTGCTAGACCTGTGGGGAATACAAAAATGAGTAAGAGAATCCAATTCTTTAAGGATCTGATAATTTGGTGCAATGGCTTTTGAGATAGGGATGACATATAGAATATAGAAAAATCAGTGGAAAGAGAGGTCTTTGTGGCATAGCTGAAAAATATAGCTATTTACATTTACCTAATTTACTAAACTTTTGTAAAGATTTTGTTGTATGCACACATTTTAGAAATGAACCTAATTTCTTGATTTGGTAGTTCTTGATTATGTTGTGATCCACTTCAGTCTGAGATCTGCAAATAATTCCACTTTAAATATGGGGTTTGTTTCTTTTTACCTGAGGCAGAATCATTAATAGTTATCTAAAAGTAACTGATTTTTTTTAGGTGGAAAGCTAGGGGTATGTGAGCAATTATAAATGCCAGTTGCATTTTCTTCAGTGGAAATGAACTTGTTCAAGCCCCATGTAAATCAGTATTGACTTGATGGCGAACTTGTTCTTTTATATTTTTTTCCCCCTGTCTTATGTTGATCTTCACAAAGATCCACTTTGAAGCCTCATTATGGTATGGGAGGTGACCTTGGATTCTTGAAGACTGTGTCAGCAGGGTTCAGGCTCTGACCAGTTCGGTCATATGACTGTCATGAACACAGAATATGAGTAAAAATGTATAAATCTATGAGTGTATCTCCCTCCTACTTTTCTGCCTTCCCTGTTTCATCTTTCCTCCTTCCCAGTGTCACATGTGATTCTAGCATTATTATTGCCAAATACTAGCAAACTAATAGTAATATTCCTTTTATGTTCTTTCTTTTTTGCTTTTGTTCACTTATTATCCATAGTATTTCTGTCTAAGGTAATAACTTGGAGTTAATTGATATGCTGTTTTTAATATTATATGTCACAAAAGAGTTTGAAAATGCACTGCCAGAATGCTAAGAACTTTGCAAGGAAATCAATGTAGGTTAACATTATGATTTATGATTTAAATGTCAACTGATATATGAAAATAATCTACCATTGAATGAAAAAACACATACTAGGGAAGGTATATGAAAGTTTAGATTTTAAATGATCAATTCATTTAAAAGCGTTTTTCCCTTTAAGGATAAACTAAGTTGGTTGACTTGATTCATAGCCTAATACAAATGTGGAGGGGGTGGTAGATGCTTAAAGAATTTATGGGATTTTGAGTCATGTCATTATTACTACAAGTTACTTCTTTGAACTTTAAAGTAATTAGTTTCATCTCAGGATTTATAAGTCTTGTCGGTTAATTAGTAGAAAAAATTTGAAAAAAAACTACTTGTTCTGTTTCAGTAAAGAAGTCATATGAATTATATTATTGCATTAATTCATATTTATTTAAGCATTTATGGTTTGACAGTATTTTTTTAAATACACTTATTACAGGCTAAACTCTTATTTTATTCTTGGTTCTAACAAGTAGTTTCCAATATCATGATTGAGAAAAAGCTTTATAGGTTGTCAGTGTAAAGATTTAAATTAATTTTATAAATTTTCAATATAAAATTATGCAATATAAGGAAGAGAAAATAGGAAACTTGCTCCATTTTTAGGTTTACCAAATACAAATCATTCTTTCTATACACTACTGTTCAAAAGTTTGTGACTTTAAAAACACTATATAATTTTTAACAAATTTAACAAACTATAACAATTTTAAACAAAATATGAGATTTCATTCCTGTTGGGACCATCAGTTGAGAAAACTATCTCTACCAAAGAAAATCAACTGTCTTCCACCTTCTAAAGGTTATGAACTCATGAAATGTTCAGTAGATTTTACATTTTTCTATTTGGGTTAGCTTATCTCTAACATTCTACCTAGCTTTAATGTTATATGAAATTTAATTATATGGCTTTAAAAATTTTAAATTTAATTTTCTGTTCTGAATTCTTTCGTTTCCTCTCCTTTCCCTTACCCATTGAAAAGGCAAGAAAAATAAAACCAATTAGAAATATGCATACTCCTGCAGAACAAATTCCTACATTAACTTCATCCAGAAAGAAAAGAAATACTTCAATCTACATTATTCTGAGTACCATTATCTCTGTATCTGAAGATAGAGATAGATAACTAGTTTTATCATGATCTTTTGGAATTGTGTTGATCAGAGTTCCCAAATATTTCAAAGTTGATTATCTCTATTGCATTGTAGTTAATATATAAGTAGTTATCCTGGTGCTGCTCATTTCACTTTTCATCAGTTCATCCAAGTCTTCTCATGTTTTTCTAAAACCATCCTCTTCATCATTTCTTAGTAGTATTCCATTACATTCTTATGCTATAATTTCTTCAGCCATTTTAATTGATGGACATCCCCTCAGTTACCAGTTTTTTTGCTACCACAAAAGGAAGTGATATAAATATTTTTGTACGTGTATCCTTTCCCTCCCTTTAATCATTTGGGGGTAAAGAACCTAGTGTCAGTATTGCAAGGTCAAAGGGCATGCACAGTTTAAAGGCTTTTGGGGCCTACTTCCCAATTGCTTTCCAGAATGTTTGAATCAGTTTACTGCTCTATTAATAGTGAATTAAAGGACCACAACCTCTCTGGCACTTATTTTTTTTTATTTATTTTTTATTTTATTTTGACTCATGTTATTTCTTTTCTACAGGGTATATTTTACTTACTTGGTTCATAAAGTTCAGAATTTCAAATAACAAATTTTTAAAAAATGTTTTGCTTGACACTACTAATCCCACAAACTAATATCGTACATCTCTCCTCTTCCTAACAAATATACCTCTAGTATAACCTGTTTAAACATGTTGCCTCTTATTTCCTTCCCTCCCACTGACTGGTCAACCCTTTGCAGTCTGGGTTCTGACCATCTCACTCAATTAATACTTTTTCTTTCCAAAATTTTCAGGGATTCCTTAATCGACCACCTTGATAGCTTTTCTTAGTCCGCATCCTTCTTGAGTTTTCTTTTTTCCTTTTTTTTTTAGTTTTCTATAATATTTGACACCTTTGTTTATCCTCTGTTCTTAGTTACTTTTGACTTAACTGCCTTTTTGTGACCCTCCCTTTTCTCAGTTCTTTTCTTACCTGTCTGGCACAATTCTTTGCAGGACTATTTTTCATATTGTACTCTCAGTTGGAGGTTTATCCCAAGGCTCTATCCTGAGTACTATCCCTACCCTCAATACCTTTTCTCTCAACCCTGGGAGAAGCAAACACACATGTTCAGGTCTGGATCTCCATCCAGCACCTACCCTGAGTTGCCCATCGCATCCACGCACAAGTCCAGGTCTCCAGTGGGCCCAGGAGGAAATAATCCTCCAGGCTACTCTCCCCCAAACCTTCATTTTCTTGCCCATACAAGTCTGACTGTGTCAACTCACCTCCTCAGTAAACCCCAGTCCTCCTTTATGAGGACTTTCATATGAAAGTCTTCATATCTTACCTCCCCCCAATCTTTCTGGCCTTTATATACCCTGCCTATCATGATTTCCTCTGTAATCCTCTGACACTGGCTTCCTGACTGTTCTTTAAACATGACATTCTATCTCCTGACTCATGCTCTCTCTCCTCATCTCTGCTTTCTTGCTTCCTTCAGGTCCCAGCTAAGATGGTACCATCTCCAGGAAATTTTTCCTGATGTCCATTAATGCTGTTGCCTTTCCCTCTCTTAATTATTTCTAGTTTATCCTTTAGATGACTTGTTTGTACATAGCTGTTTGCATGTTGTCTCCCCTTTTAGATGGGGAGCTCCTTGAGAGCAGGGACCATCTTTTGTCTTTCTATCCCCAGCACTTAGCACACAGTGCCTGGCATGTAGTAGGGGCTTAATGAATTTTTATTTATTCTGACTAGATTTCCATCTCCAGCTATCAAAGAGAAAGAACTTTTCTGATCTGTCACTAGGCATTGCCATCTGATCTTCCAGTGTACTCAGAGGAGCCCTTAGCCTTTGCCATCTGCCTTATAGCTGAACCCTTAGGACTGATCACTGGACCCATCCATTCATCTTACAACTGAACTCTCCTAGATGTGCTGTTCTCATTGCTTAGGATAATAGTTTTTTGAGAACAAAGATTCTCATTTTTCTATTGTCTCCCCAATGTTTAGCACAATACTTGGCACAGAGTAAACATGTTTGCTCATTCATTCAGTTAGTGATGTCAGCCCCTATAAGTTTAATTTCATCTTTATGCCACTGTATATGCCCTTCCCTAGTTTTTCTCCTGAGCTTCAGTTCCTTATTAACAACTGCTTAATGGATATTTCAAAGTGGATTTTCTGTAGACAACTCAAATTTAGAACTGTATGAAACACATTAAACCTACTTCTTTTCCCAATACCTCTATTTCTGTTCAGAGACTGCATCATTATTTTGGCCACCTGTAATTGTAATCCTCAGCTTGTTCTACCTTTTTATTTGTAACTCCATAGCATCTTTCATGTTTATTCCCTTTTCTTCTTTCACAGACCATGATCATGGTTCCTAGTACACTTCTTGTTTTCTAGTTTTCTTGCTTCAGGTCTCTCTTCTCCAAAGCATCTTCAGAGAACTATGAAATTGATTTTCTTAAAGTAAGATCTGACTATGTTTCTCCCTCACACAAAAACTCCTGTAGCTCCCAGTTGTCTCCAAAGGAATACAAACCTATTCATTCCAAACCAATCTTATACCATATTACATTTCTAAATTTATTGCATATTTCTTTATCCACTCTACAGAGGAGCCAAACTAGCCTATTTTCTCATCTCTTGACATGATATACCTTTTATTCTTTTTTTATAGAAAAATTATTAAATTAATTTTATTGTCTATTATCTACCTTGTCTTTCTACTGCCTCCATTTCTCCCAAACCCTTTGAGAAAGCAGAAAAGAATGCACATTACAAACATATGTAGTCAAGAAAAATAAATTCCTGCATTGACCATATCCAGAAAACTCTTTCTTACTCTGCCCTCTGAATCTATCCCCTTTCTTTTAGACAGTAGACAACATGTTTAATTAGGAGTTTTCTGAAGTTGTTGTTGGTCATCATGTTGATCAGAATTCTTAAGCTTTTAAAAGTTGTTTGCCTTTACAGTATGCCTCTCTGCTTTTTCTCAGGCTGACACCTTTGCTTGGAATTCCCTCCTACCCTATCTCAGCCTTAGAATCCTTAATTCCCTTCAAGACTCAGCTCAAATGGCACCTCCTACATGAGGCCTACTTATCCTGATTTCCACACTTGCTGGTGCTCTGATAACTGAAATTACTTTTCATGTAGTGTGTTTCTTTGTATATTTTATATTTACTTATGTATATGTACATATTGTTCCCCAAGGGAAACAAACTACTTGAGCGCAAGGAACTCTTTTGTTTTCATCTCTGTATTTTTAACACCTTGCAAGATGTGTACTACATTCTAGGCTTTGAATAAATACTTACTGAATTAATACATTGCCTGATTTTTAATTGGTCATAGTCTAATTATATTAGATCACTAGTTGCAAAGGACCAATATGCTTTGATTTTGTTTGGAAGTGTATGTTTAAAATCAACCTATAATTTTTTTTAGGTTCTATTTCTAAGAGCTGTATGAATTTTATATGTATATTCATTTTATATATGTGCATATGTGTGTATATGTGTACACACATGTACATATACATGTATGCATATTAAAAGGCATATGTATTATAAAATGTATGTGACATATGATATGAAAATTATATATGTATCATAAAAATATATTGTACCCAGAAATAATCCTCTACATTTTCTTGGGGGTGGGAAATTTATACCTAGGATTTTACCAGTTCACCAATTCACCAAAGGGAATTCTTGTAAAAACTTTCTTTGATTCAGACTAGCAACTCTATAGCATTTAGGCCTTGTGATTTACCAGAGGTCACAGGTTCACATAGTATGCAAAAATAGAACTTAAATTCAAGGCTTCAGAATGCCAAGGCCAGTCCTTTTCCTACTGCTTCCTTCCTTATGCATATATATTGATACTTCTACATCTAGCATATTCTCTTTTGTTTCTCCTTAGCTACATATATGATTTACAGTTAATTACAAATTTTGTATATTCTTTTCTGGCCCTTGAACTTAGGTCAATATTTGGTTTAAAAAAACCAAACATATTATTTTTTCTTACTAAAGTCAGCTCCTCTGTCTTGCATCTCCCTCCCCTACTTCTAGCAGAGAAATTGTGTTTGACAAAAATCTTTCAGAAAGTCATAATTTATCCTTTGCTCTAGAGACTGCATCCATAAAAACTGGAGTCTAATGCGGTTTTTAATTTATTAATGCACTGTTTGGATATTGTGGTATAGTTATTGGACTTCATGGTTACGATAATGGAGCAAAGCCAAAAATTTCAAACACACTTGATCCAGTGCAGGTTTTATTTTGAAAAATATTAACTAGTACATTTTGACTGAAATGTTTAGGTAGGTTCTTTATTTTTTAAATTTTTATTAAAAGAAAAAACCTTTGCCACTCAGCTGATAGGTTCTTAATATTCAACACAAAGTATTTTATACTGTGATTGTTGGATTTTCCTAATAATAATGATGGCACTTTAAATAGCATTGTAATGTTTGCAAAGTGGTGCATTTTTTTTTATCTCATTTGATCTTCACAATGATTTTCTGAGCTAGGTACTGAAGGTGTTATTAGCCCCATTTTATAGATAAGGAAACTGACTCTGAGAAAGGTTAAATGACTTAGGGTCATAGTCACTTTAGAGTTTAGATTAAATCAATTCTCTCCTGATTTCTAGGATTTTTTATATAATACTGTGATATAAAATGTAAATTATTCCATTATGTACAAAAATTAATTTTATGTTCTAACTTAACAAGTATCTATCTTCTGACTTATGATTCTTTTTACTAGTTTAACAAGATTACTGCTTAATTTTGTCTTACAAATAAATACATGGTGTTTATAGGTACCATGTATTGCTTTGCCATTTTGCTCTTTTTCCTTTTCTTCAAGAGAGTTTTCTTTGCATTAGAAGTTTTATATTTGAATCTATCACTTCATAACTGTTATATTCATAATCTCAGAGAGTTGCTTGGGGATCCTGAGGTATGTTGCCCACATACAACCAATTTGTGAAAAAAGTGGGACTTGAACTTCGATGATCTTGGCTCATAGGCCAACTCCCAATCTATTACATCATGCTATAACTTTCAAGTAATGAATTAATAATCATGAACAATGTGTTTTTTTGTGACAAGTGGAGATTTTCACTGCACAAAGCCAAAATTAGATAAATTGAGAGAGGGCTGAATAATGCAATGCCAGTTAAAACAATTGTTGGAGCCCTAAGAAGAATCTACCCACCAGGGATCCTTCAAATTCCCTTCCATTTCCTCAGGCCAACAGCCCATTGGAAATATAAATCAGAGAATTTACTTGGGGGCAATCCTAGTGAATCACTAGGATCTAAAACTGTCCCTTGATCCAGAATGGCAATATGGGAAAATGGCCATATTGAATGCCTTTCCAATCCAGTAGGTATCAAGTGAAGAATATAGTATGACAGATTACAACCATCTCAGCTTCTGGTTTTATGACTATGGTAAATTGATAATGTATCTGTGGTATTCAGTCATATTGAGATAATTCTCTTCCCTATGTGGGGAAAGTAAAAGTAGTTTATGCCAATAAAGTCTAGGGAAGGTACAGTGAGACCAGTCTATATAAGGTATGAAACCCAAGCTTTGAGAAGGAAAAGCATGCATTTTCTTTGTTTAATACACGTTTTACTCTAATATCTCTGAGAAGATGAAGTTAATAAGCACCATGTTTCTTATCCAGTAAAGTATCTATTTACAGTAAGCCTTTTTATAAGTCTGTCAAAAAATCTTTTTTTCATTTAAACATAATTAAGATATTTAATTAGGTGACTTCAACTTATATTGTTGTTTCTTCTTTTAAGTAATATCCTGACTAGGATCATAGATTTAAAGCCAGAAGGATCCTTAGAAGTCAATGATTGCAGCTCATTTGTTTTTACAGATGAGGAAGTTGAGGCCTAGGGATTTTAAATGACTTGTCCAAGACCACAACAATAAGTAGCAGACCTGGAATTGTAACTGAGGTCCTCTGACTCCAAATATGGTGCTTTTTTCCCATTGTACCATTCACCTTCTTAGTTATTGGATAAGTAGTATTCTAGTTATTTTTGATCTTATGATTTGAGAGAAAACTGATACTGTCATGAAAACTTTATCATACAAATATACAAACCATTAGATTCAAGCCATACAAATTGTGATAATTATAATAGTAATATGCTTCATTTTATATTTTTAAGTTCTTTTAAATTTTTTTCTCAATTACATGTAAAAACAATTTATAACATTTGTATTTTAAAATTTTGAGTTCTAAATTCTCTTTTCTTCCCTACTTTTCCTACTGCTTGAGAAGGCAAGCAATTTGGTATACAAAATATATTTCCATATTTATGCTCCATATTATTAAACAAACAAAATAATGAACCAAAAATTTTGTCCTAGCATACAGTTTTTTTTTCCAGCACTAGGAAAGATCTAAGAAGAAGCAATGGATATAGCCCTTAGAAAAAACTCAGAGTTGGGGTAATGATGGTATCTTAGATAAATTAGAGTTTTCTGACTATTAGCTGAACTCATCTATTGGCTTAGCTTCAATGATAGCAGTGTAGTCTACTACTGTTGAATTGCAGTGAAGTATAAAATGACTTTAGCATGACTTCTGAAATTGTTTTACAATTTTTAAAAAGTTGCAATGTTTATTTACTTGGTAAATCACAAAGGCACAGAGACAGAATGCAAAAAGCAATGTAATCAAGGTATCTTACTGTGATTACACTGTCTCTGCAACTGCTATTTGAATGAAATATCTTGGCCTTATAGTTCCATAATGTTTTTAAGTAGACAGAGGTCTGTTCAGCCCATTTATTTGCTATGACAGATCTTAAATGTTGAATTATTTTATCAGTATGGAGACAAAAAGGCACCATGTTCATATACTTTATAGTAAAAAAAAAAATCCAACAACCAAACGTACTATTCAATTTAGAAATGATATATTTTATTTGACTTCTTAATTACAGACTCAGTCTCATTCCTTCCTATAAAAAAAGAAATTAAGTGCTTTAGTTGTGTCCACTGGTACTTAAGGACACTTGTGTGAATAGCATTGAAGTGATTTTGGGGTCACTAAGGGTAAAATCAGGAGGAAGTGAATTTCTGAAAAGCATATAGCTATAATATTTAGTTTGTGATTTTCTTATTATTCTTGGTTCTGTTGATTATTTGCATTTAATGGACAATTTTGGTAATAAGATATTTAGTAGAAATTTAAAATGTTATAGACTTTTGAATTAACCATTAAAGATATACACATAATTTTATAATTATTCTGTAATTTGATGATTAAATATTTATGGACAATTGTTGACCTTGAAGGTCTGTGCTATTTACTATAGAATCTTAAAAGAATATGTTAATAATGAGTCAGAAGATTTTTAAACTTTGGGAAAATTTAAAATATATTTCCTTAAAATTTTTAGCACTGCTATTTTCTAAGTTTAGGCAGTTCCTGACCTTTAAAAATATTTGTACAATATTTATACATTGCCTGCCCTGCCATGCTATCCCCTCCCCATCTTCCCTCTTAAATTCCCTACCCCCAACAAATAAGAACAAGTAAACTCTTGCCTCTAATTTCAGAGGTGCTGCTGTGGAAAAACAAAACAAAATTTGGAGCTTTTAGAAAATGGTAGATTTAGAAGTCCTGAAAAGGAACATGAAATTAAAAGATGACCAAAGCTGCCTCTGGGTTGCCTGCCTATGTTGAAGCCCATATGCAAGCCCGTATCTTAGAGTTTTTTGCCTGAGTTTTTTCTGTTTCATTTTATTGGGTTTTGTTAGGTTACAGAAAATTCTACAACTTACAAGCATTCTGTTAAGGGTACAGAAAGGTTAAGGAACTACTTTTCCCACATTAGTATCGTTTCTAGTTCTTGTGCCTCATGTTCTCTTGTGCCTAGGACTTAGAATGAACACAAATAATGCTGGTCCTGATATTTACTTATTTATAGATCAAATTGATTTCATGGGAACTTATCATTTATAACATTTCTGTGGAGAAACATGTTATTAAATCTCAAACAACCAACAATGAACTTTTCATGTGTCTCAAGGACTAATACTGCTTGTGTTGAATATTTTCACATATCTGTGAAAATGAATTTTTTTTAGTGAAGTCTTTCAGGAAATTACTACATTAGTTGCTAGTAGTGTTGAACTGAAAACTGACAGGCAGTGAACTATGAAACTTATAATTGTTCATTAAATTATTATTTAAATTCTCAAACTCAACATTTCCTTCCAAATTTGTCTACTTTCTGAAGTGACCTGTTACTATTGAAGTCCCTTATGGCCTTCCAGTCTCTAAGCTTGCCTCTTTCCATTCCCACTGTTAGACACCTCACTTGCACAATAGTATTCCATCACCATCAGATACTACAATTTGTTCAGCCATTCCCCAATTGATGAACACCCCCTCATTTTCCAATTTTTTTTTTTGCCACCACAAAGAGTGTGGCTATAAATATTTTGTACAAGTCTTTTTCCTTATTATCTCTTTAGGGTACAAACCCAGCAGTGGTATGGCTAGATCAAAGGGCAGACATTTTTTTAAAGCCCTTTGACCATAATTCTAAATTGCCCTCCAGAATGGTTAGAACAATTAACAATTCCACCAGCAGTGTATTAGTGTTCCAATTTGGCCACATCCCCTCCAACACTTATCACTTTCCTTTGCTGCCATATTGTCCAGTCTGCTAGGTATAAGGTGGTACCTCAGAGTTGTTTTAATTTGCATTTCTCTAATCAGGAGAGATTTAGAACACTTTTTTCATGTGATTATTGATAGTTTTGATTTCTTCATCTGAGAACTGCCTATTATTCATATCCCTTGACCATTTGTTGATTGTAAATTTTATGTAGATCCTTATATATTTGGGAAATTAAACCTTTGTCAGTGAGTTTTGTTTTAAAAATGTTTCCCAGTTTGTTGCTTTCCTTCTAATTTTAGTTGCATTGGTTTTGGTTGTACCAATTTTTTTTCAACCTGTTTTATTTTTAAATTCCTTTTTTGAGCTCCAGGGCCTGAATCCAATTCCCTGGTTTTTGTTGTTGTTGTTGTTGTTTGTTTGTTTCTTTGTTTTTGTGGCTTTGCTTGATGTTTCCTGAATCTTGTCTTTTTTCCATTGGTTCTGTTCTTTGGTCCTTACCCCCATAGTAGCTTTCAGTTGTTTCTTTTTATCTCTCTAATTTACTCATTTTATTTACTTAAAAAAATTTATTTATTTTTCCTGCCCTGTATGTGATTAGAATCTGTTACCCTAAAACCTATGATCCCCAGCAAAACCATGATTCCCAGAACTCCACTCATTTCCTGTCATTACATGCTGACCTAGACAGGATATAAATTGGGTGGAGTTCCATCTCTAGCTCTTTCCTTCCTGTCACAGCGTTGGTGGAGTGGGGAAATTTGAGCAGGTAGAAAAAACTTAGTCATGTGTTGCTGTTTTGTGAGATAATAAATTTTAAAAATATATTACTTGAAGTATTGGCTATATTAATTTAAATCTTAAATCTGTGGATTCTAAACTTGTCCCTTTGTTGATTTACTGAACTAGAGTGTTTCAGCTGCTATACCCAGAGACCAAATCTTCTCTTTTCTCAATCCTCTTCTTGTGTACTAGATTCAACCAATTGAACTAACCCACTCAGTTAGCCTGTGCTGGGGTAAATTCTTCACTGTATCCAGCAGGGCTGTGAGTATCCAGCCAAGTAGCCCCCAAGTTCCTCCCTACCAGCCATTGTCAGAGTCTTGGACCTTGAGTGGTGGGTCAGAGGCATTCCCTCACAGCTACAGCCTCTGCTTAGCGCTCTCACAACCAGCCTAGTCTTTTAAAAAATTTTTATTTTAAAAATATTTGTCCATGTTTACATATTTCATTTTCTTTCTCTCCCCTCTCCCCTCCCAGATCCAATAAGCATTCCCACTGGGTTATATAAATGTTATCATTTATGCCTATTTCCATATTATTTATCTTTGCAATAGAGCAATCTTTTAAAATCAAAACACCTAAATCATATATCCATATAAACAAATGATGTCATTTATTTTTCTTTTGTGTTTCTACTTCCACAGTTCTTTCTCTCAGTGTGGATAACTTTCTTTTTCATAAGTCCCTTGGGATTGTCTTATATTAGCAAAGTGTATTACATTGTATTGTTCCACAGTGTTTTACTTTCTGTGCACAATGTTCTTCTGGTTCTGCTCATTTCACTCTGTGTCACTTCCTGCAGGTTCATCCAGTTCATCATTTCTTACAGCACAGTAGTATACCACAACTTGTTCACCCATTTCCCAATTGAGGGACACCCCCCCCCATTTTCTAATTTTTTGCCACCACAAAGAGCACAGCTATAAATATTTTTGTACAAACATTTTTCATTATTATCTCTTTAGGGTACAGACCTAGTAGTGGTATTGGCCAGCCCAGTCCTATAGCAGGTCTGAGGGCAGGTCTTAGCCTGGTGGTTGTGGGTGTTCAGCCAGCCCTTCTCTCCCCTATCCCATGGGGAAAAAAACAAAAAAAACTCTTTGTGCTACCTTTCAAGTTGTCTTCAGTAGGAGACTTCTGTGACCACTTCGTGTTGGATTTGATTTCTATTTTCTTTGAAGCACATTTTAATGATCGGTATAGAAGGATTGTCAGAGAGGTTTCCATGCCTCTAAGCCACCATCTTGGCTTTGCCAGACATTATTATTTAAATATGAGAACAAGTAATAATGAAAAAAGGTTTTGCTATAGTTTTGTACACTGAATGTAAGTTGTAGATAGAAAGCTATGGGTCCTTGATGAGTTTGTCATCAGACCCAGGGAAACTGCATTGCACAGTTCCAAAAGACTTGGCAGATATAATTGCTCAGCCATTGTTAATCATCTTTGAAATATTGTGGAGTATTGGAAAGGTACTTTAGAACCTAATAAGGTAAATGTACCAATTTTGAAAGAAAAAACAGGAGAACATATATGGGGGTTACAAGAAAAGGAGCTTAATTTCAATTCCTGGCAAAATTATAAAACAATATATTTTTTAAAAATTTAAATAATATTTTATCCCCCCCCCCCATTACATGCAAAAACCATTTTTAACATTTGACTTTAAAAATTTTTTTGTATTCCAGATTATTTGCCCCTTACTCTTAGATGGTACATAATATAACTTGTATCTTACTTGTGCAATCATGTAAAACATTTTTCCATATTAGTCATTTTGTGAAAAAAAATTCTAACAGAAACAAAAAAATGAAGAAAAAGTGAAATATAGTATGCTTTGGTGCTGAGAGCCATCAAAGATCATGCTCTTTGACATGGGCACACTTGGAAACTGGGGACTGCAAAGCAGCCCCCAGAAAGGATGGAAACATCCACTGAAATCCCCCTAAGTGACTTTCGTTATTAACATCCCCTTATTATTGGAATTTCTATGATTACTATTCTTACTTAGCCCCAGGAAAAATAGATGAGAACAATATGTTTGCAGGGTCAATATAGATGTCCCATCCCACTCTGCTCCCCCAGAATATTACCAGGAGATCCCACTTATAAAATTAAACCTAAAGATTCTTATATGCCCACTTAGATAGGACCCTCTTTTTTTGGCATAAAAACTTCTGACAAATCTGTGCTCTGAATTCCCCAACCTATATCTGGGTCATGTTGATTCTATCCTCTGACCCTGCACTTAGCAACAGTGTTTATGTTGACTGTCTCCTTAGGCTTTGCATCTGTTGTCAGGTTCTATGGAAACATGTATGTGGAAAAATGATTGTGTGCCAGAAAAGCATGTACTCACTGAAGCTATAAAATAAACACACCCCATGCAATGGCAGAATACTGAGTGATGCCTAAGCACAGGTCTGAGCACTTGATCATCTCTCATCTCTTATTCCACCTAGTCAGAAGAACCCTCCTCTTTGAGAGTCCATAGGCTAGGCTCTCAAAACTTTGATCTTCATTCAAACTATCATCATGAGTCTAAAACATATTGTTAAATATATGATTACTAATTATGGTATCAGTGATTTAAAGTTGAATAGGACTTTAGGAGCTATTTCAACTCTCTCATTTTAAACATAACTGGGGCCCAGAAAGGTTTTAACCTAGAGTCAATTAGGTAGTAATTGTCAAAACAACGATTTAAATATAGGTATTCTGACTCCAAATTCAATGTCCTTTTTACTGCACTGATACTTTACCTAATGTAGCCTGCCTAGTGAAGGAATCCTTTCTACATCTCTTCTCAAGAACACATCTGGTATTAGGGAATATCAACAACTACAAGAACAAGAACAACAACATTGACAATGGCAACAATATCAACAATGACAAGAACAAGAAGAATAATGACAACAGAAACATCAGTGATAACAAGAACTACAGGAAAAGCAGAGACAGGAACAACAATGACAAGAACAAAGACAACAAGAACAATGACAACAAGAATGACTAGAAGAGCAAGAATAACAAGAAAAACAAGAATAACAAGGCCACCAGCAACAAGAACAATACAAGAACACTACCAACAGCAACAAGAACACCACCACCACCAAGAACAAGAACAAGAAAGAGAAGAAACTACTGAATAATAATAATTCAAAATTCATAACAATGTCTGGGAAATTAAATTTTGACCCTAATTGTGCCTGATCCTAGAGAAGAACATGTGTATAAAAAAAGAGGCCACTTCTGTGATTTCTGAGAAAGACTACAGCTTGTTCTTTTATCTGTTTGAACAGGAAGGTTTCCAAATGTGAAATCACTCTTTCTAAATGTTCTGTAAAACTTAGTGATCTGGTAAATGATCTGTTTGTTAATTCCCCTTCTGGTACTTACACAATAAATAATCTATAGCAAGTCCTTCTACAACTTAATAGAAACACACTATGCATTTATTGAGGAAAAAGATACTAACAGGTTAAATAAATTCAGACTGTTGGTTCTGTGTGTTTACTCTGTTCCCAGATATATCTGCTGAACTTTCAGTGTTTTCCATGTTACAAGTAATTAGAGTTGCTTTGAATTCTTTTTTTTTTGGAAGGGTATGTCTTCCAAAGTTAAAGTGTGCTATTTTTATGATACATTTTAGCATCAGATTTTTTAAGTAAAGCTTTTCATTTGGAAATACATTTTCATTTTGTCCTTAGTAAACAATTTAATTCTTTCTAAAAAGGAGGTGTAACATTTTCAGGCTTCAAAATAATATACAGTTTTTAATATCTGCTTATAGAAACATGTATTCTTAGCTAGTCTTTTACAATGAATAGAAGTTTAAACAATAAGGAATTTATTGTCTCAAAAGAGTTTCATTGTTAAGCATTCACGAAGAAGATCATTGTTGGAAAGTGCCCATATCTGGTAAAATAAAAATGAAATGAAATTTTTGCATGCTAATCTTTAAGAATTTCATTTATTAGATACTATTTTAAATATGTATGTCAAATACTTACAAAGCTCAGTGTTATGGGGGTTACAGAGCGAATGACTAACATAGTCCTTATTCTAAAGGAAGTCACAGTTTAGTACAAATGTATTGATTTTTTAAATAATAATAAAATTTTGTTTTGGAAAAGGTCTTTGGAGTGTTTGTAGTCCAACTTGTATTTCTTAGTTCTGGAAACTTAGGCATTTTTCTCATCTACCAAAATGCAAAAACAGAAATCACCCTTATTTCACATATGTTCGTGTACATTCATAACCCATTCCAAGTCCTAAAAAACTAAAACCACCACCTTAGATATTATAAAGTATTTATAAAGTTAAAAGTTGACTTCTCCATTAGTGGCGGTGTAATGTCCCTGAACAATCTGCAGGGATCTAGGAGAAAAAAACACTATTCATAAGCAAAGGATAAACTATGGGAGTGGAAACACCGAGAAAAAGCAACTGCCTGAATACAGAGGTTGAGGGGACATGACAGAGGAGAGACTCTAAATGAACACTCTAATGCAAATATTATCAACAAAGCAATGGGTTCAAATCAAGAAAACATGTAATGCTCAGTGGATTTACGCGTCGGCTATGGGGGGTGGGGGGGAGGAAAAGAAAATGATCTATGTCTTTAACGAATAATGCTTGGAAATGATCAAATAAAATATAATTAAAAAAAACAAAGTTAAAAGTTATAAAGTCTATCTAAAGTATTTGTCAAGTTAAAGAGAACTGTCATGTCTTATAGACCAATTGTTGGTGGGCATACAATTCAGAGAACCGTATGTAGGCTTTGAGATTATCTTCAGCTCTGCAACACACACTGTTCACTTAAGCTAGTTCTTAACCTCTCTGCTCTTCCTAGTTTGTCAAATGAGAGTTCTGTTATGATATGATTGAATTTGAACACCTTAATAACAATTGCATTTTAAACTTAAAATTACTACTTGGGTAATAACACTAATTTACACTTTTACTTGGCAGTTGTATAGTTATCTAGTGGGAAGCCTTTCTTTAAAATTTAAATGGATTTGTTATCATATCAATGCATGTACTTCTTAAATACAGATTGCAATTCTTCCATGCCAGCTCATCTTGTTCTCTTGTAAATCTGCCACAGGGGATATATACAAAGTTCTGGACACTAACTTTCTTTCATTTTCTTGACTTCTTATGGCTACCATTGTTTCATGTAGACTGGTCATGGGTTTGAACTCTGGTTATCCTTACTACAAGTCCAGCACATCTATCTGCCTACATATTCTTTTATAAAAATTTTCTTGATAATTTTTTTTCACCACCCTTTTTGTTTTCTAATAGTCCTTTTCTACTTACCACACCCCTAAATCCTCTTTTATAAAGTATTAAGTGCTCACTATATTCCAAACTCTGTGCTTATACATTTAGAAAGCAGAGTTAAGTAAAACAAACCAACACAGCTCCTATGTCTGATAGCCTATATAATAATTTATGCCTTGAGTCTTTTCTAAGAAAAGTGTATTTCATTATCAGTTCTTTGGAATAAAAAATAAGACATTGTATATACTTTCAATCTTGATATCTTTTAGAGTTTTAAAAATTTATGTTATTATAGTCATTGTATTCTGTTCTGTTTCTGCTTCTTTGTTGTGCATCAAATGTTGCAAAAACATTTGAATGTTCATTCAAATCATCTCTTTTCTAAATTCCTTATTTGCCATTTGTTAGAGCTCAGAGATATTCCATTATATTACTGTACCATAATTTGTGCAGCCATTTGTTGGACACCTACTTTTTTCAAGTTTTTTTCTTTTATAAAAATTTTGACATATATAGAACCATTCTTTCTGTTATTTTCCTTTATGGAGTATAAGCTTTATAGTCAGATCTCTGGCTCAAAGGATACAAAGTATTTGGATACTTTTTGAGTCTTGCTCTCTTGTCCAGCCTGGAAATGCAACCTGATGACTCACCACTTTATCCCACTCTATCAGCATGGGAACTTCTACCTATCCCATTTCTGACCTGGCCTAATTTGCTCCCCCATAACCTGGTAGCCCTCCTACTATCAGGCATTATATTAATACTGTACCTATTGTGGACACTCAGTTGATTTAATCCATTGCAGCTCAAGATGTCCATGAGCCTCAGTTTCCCTGATAATAGGAATTACAGAATTGTGTCAATAGAGTATAACTTAGGATTGTTTTAATTTGTATTTCTCTTCATATTGAGTGTTTGAAACTTTTATCCTTATTGTTAATAATCCATGTCCTCAGAGTAATTTTTTAAATGGCTTTAACTACTTGAGTCATTTTTTTGTTTATATCTACAGATTCTGGAACTTTTCGAAGCCTAATCCTCTCCTAGAAACAGTGGAGCATCATACAGAGTTTACATGTGGGCTAGATTTAAGTCTACATAGCCCAACTCAGGTAATGGATATGATATATTGCCTTCTCTTCCCTGAGATAATGAAATACCTTAATGATTTACAGTTAGTGTTGTCTGCCATTATCACCAACTGTCAGGTGGTTGTCATGGCTATAGAAAGATTCTAGCAAAATAGTAGTCATTTTGATGTATCCATGAATAAAAAATGGGTATTTTTATCCATCCTCTGGAAGAAAGTTTGAATTAGTGGAAAATGAAATTTATCAACATAGGATAAACAATTGATGATTTCATCAATTTGAGTGCCCAAGCAACCACTGTAAATGACAATCTCTCCACATCTAGGTACAGAACCTCATGACTTGTTACAGTATAAAAAAATTCATCAACTGGTAATTATCTCTGATGATGAGTCATTCTGAAGTTAGCTTGGATGAGCCTGAAATAAGAAACTCACAGTACCTTTCTGGGTTTGTAAGATGCACCAAAGGTAGCATATAGTCTCTGATATTTATGTCACCTTCATTTCACAGTGTAGCATTAGAAAAGGATTTTAGGAGGAAACTGAGCTGGAATAGCAGAGGAGCAGAAGAAAGTATAGCTGAGGACCCCGAAATAGCCCTTCCCAAAGATCCAAAAAATGTACCAAATTGAATTCTGATTGAGAAATCAAAGGGAAAAAAATCACAGCAAGTCATATTTCTAGCTGAGGTAAACATTCAGATATATATCTATATAGATATATATGTATGTATTTATATATATTTATGTCTGTGAAGTCTAGGAATGGAGACTCTAAATAGGGGTGTGAGACTATATCAACTCCTGAAGAGATTATAGATCTATATAAAGGGGCCCAAACTTGAGCATCATTTAAGAAGAGGTACAATCTGGGAACTCCTTTGTACACTACTCATTTTCAGGTCATAGCACTAAGTCAAACTGAGACAGAAACAGTTTGAATAAAGGGTTTAAACAAATATTTTTAACAGCTAAAGTTGATTTTTAAAATCAAGTCAGGATACTAGAGGGAAAGAACAGTAAAAAGAAATGAGGGGGTAGCTGGTTAACTCAGTGGATTGAGAGCCAGTCCTAGAGACAGGAGGTCCAAGGTTCAAATCTGGCCTCAGACACTTCCCACCTGTGTGACCCTGGGCAAATCATTTGACCCCTGTTGCCTAGCCCTTACCACTCTTCTGCCTTGGAGCCAATACACAGTATTGACTCCAAGATGGAAGGTAAGGGTTTAAAAAAAAAAAAAAAGAAGAGATACAAAAGAAAAAAATTTAAAAAGAATGACTTAGAACAAGAGATTAAAAAATATCTTTAACCAAACTTTAAAACTCCCTGTCAATTATAATGGACCTAAAGATTCTATGAGACATTAAGAAATAATAATTAAAAGTAAAAAAAAAATAGGAGAAAACATAAAATATCTGATAGTGAAAACAACTAAGCTAGAAAATAGAGGAGAGAAAAATCTAAGAATCACCAGACTATCTAAAAGCCATGACCCAAAAATGGATCCTAGAAATCATATTTTAAGAAATAATAAAACTGCCTAGTTCTCTTACAACCAAAGGACAAAGTGAAGGTATAAACAATCCACTGGTCACTTCCTTAAATAAATTCCAAAATGAAGACTCCCAATAAGATTATAGCCCAAATCCAGACCTTCCAGGTCAAAGAAAAATGTCCTACAAGCAGACTAAAAGAAATATTTCAAGTACTGTCAGGACAAGTCACTACTATAAGGAATATATTACTTGGAGTACAGTATTGTGGAATGCAAAAAATATAGGCTTACAAACAAGAATAAATTAATAGGAAAACAATATAATCCTGTAGAGGGAGGAGGGAAATAGAGTTGTAGTAAAAATAAAAGACTTTTCTGATGGAAAAAAAAGACCAGACCTGCATAGAAACTTTGAAGTTCCAACACAGGATTCAAGAGAAATACAAAAAGGTAAATAAAAGGAAGCATTTTAAGGGACTAAACAAGGTTAAACTATTTTCATTCTAATGGGGAGAAATGACATGTGTCCCCTTACACTTCTACCATGAACAAAGATCACAGAGGATTATAGAGAAAAGCACAATTAAGAGTTATAGTTATAAGTGTGAATGATATGAACTTACCTATAACATAGAAAAGGTTAACAGAATGGATTAGGAAGCAGAATCCAAATGGTATCTAGTAGGGCTTTTTTTTTCCCCCTCAAAAAAAGTGACCCATGTATGAATGCACAGAATTTCACAGTGAAAACAGAAATATTAAAAGTATCTTTTATAGAACATAACATGTTAATTTATGCACGATAAAGAGCTGCTAAAGAAATGATTGCCCTACTGAACCACTGCTTTATTGTGGTGGGACTTGTGTAACTCAATGAAACTATGAACTATGCCATGCAGGGCCAAGATAAGACAGATCATAGTGGAGAGGTTTTTCCTGTAGTAATGTATGGCTTCAAAAATTGGACTATTAGGGGTAGCTCTGGTACACTGAGCTGGTAGCTCAGTGGATTGAGAGTCAGGCCTAGAGACGGGAGGTCCTAGGTTCAAATCTGGCTTCAGACACTTCCCAGCTATGTGACCCTGGTCAAGTCACTTGATCCCCATTGCCTAGCCCTTACCACTCTTCTGCCTTGGAGCCAATACATAGTATTGACTCCAAGACGGAAGGTAAGGGTTTTAAATTAAAAAAAAAAATTTGGACTATTAGGAAAGGTTAGGGCTGAAGAATTGATACTTTTGAATTGTTTTGCTGGAGAAGATTTCTATACAGCCAAATTAATGTACCCAGGATAATAAGGGGAGTGGTTGACTAGGAAAAAAACTTTTCTATCAGATATCTGTTAAAGTTTGGTATCCAAGATATCTAAACATTTATATTTTACATATATATGTATGTATATATGTGCATTTGTGTGTGTATATCCTTAGCATTCATACAATTAATAACCTTATTTTCACTTTTGTGCTGACTATTGTACACATGCCCAGCTATGTTTAGAAAAAAATTAGAGGTGTGATGTGTACAACTTTGTGGAGTGGCCAATTTCCTACTAGGTTTACTACTGTAAAGAGCTCTCTGTGTATACATTATATATTTTCCTTTATTCCTTTTAAAACTCAAGGTTTGTGTTTCAGTTATACCTCCAAAGCATAGTACAAGGCCTGTGGGCTCTTAAGCCCAAGCATGCAGTCAGTGATGCAGCTTAGTAAGAAAATAAAGGTATTAGATAAACTTTTGCCAGAATGTCTGCAGGCACTGTCAGCTGCAAGTTTGGTGTTAATGAATCAACAATTCATTATATCTACAAAAAGGAAGTAACATATTTGCAAAAGTGTTCATAAATCTGATCCATAAAGTGCTAAGGTAACCTCTTAAGTGCACAATGAGAGAATTGAAAAAATGGAATCACAGCCAAGTTTGTGTGGTTAAATGAGATGGTAGTACCTGATCTCAAAGTAAACTGCAAAGCACTAATCATTTAAAACACTGGTACTGTTTAAAAATTACTTATTTTTTTTAATTTAAAAAAGATATTTATTTTTTAGAATATTTTTTCCATGTTTATATAATTCATTTTCTTTCCCTCCCCTCTTCCTTCTCCACTCCCAAAGCCTGTTGGCTTCTACTGGATTGTACTTGATCCTATTTCTATATTATTCATTTTTGCTATAGAGCAGTTTTTCTAAAGCCTACACCCCAAATCACATACCCATTTTACATGTGATGTCATATATTTTGCTTTTGCATTTCTACCCCCATATTTCTTTCTCTCAATGTGGGTAGCATTCTTTTACATAAGTCCTTCAGGAGTATCTGGGCTTGTTGCATTGCTACTAGTAGCAAGGTCTAATACATTGAATTTTTCCACAATGTTTTACTTTCTATGCACAATGTTCTTCTGGTTTTGCTCATTTCACTTTGTATCAGTTCGCTGAGGTTCTCCCAGTTCATTATTTCTTTCAGCACAATTGTATTCCATCACCATCAGATATCAAAATTTGTTCAGCCATTCCCCAATTGATGGATACCCCCTCATTTTCCAATTTTTTTGCCACAACAAAGAGTATGGCTATGAATATTTTTATACAAGCATTTTTCCTTATTATCTCTTTGGGGTACACACCCAGCAGTGGTATTGCTGGATTACAGGGCATGCATTTTTTAAAGCCCTTTGTGTATAATTCCAAACTGTCTTCCAGAATGACTAGATTAATTCACAACTCCACCAACAATACATTAGTGTCCCAATTTTGCCATATCCCCTCCAACATTTATTATTTTTCTTTTCTGTCATATTGGAAATTCTGATAGGTGTGAGGTGGTACCTCAGTGTTGTTTTGATTTGCATTTCTCTAATTATGAGAAATTTAGAATACTTTTTCATGTCCTTATTGATAGTTTTGATTTCTTTATCTGAAAACTGCCTAATTCATATTCCTTGACCATTTGTCAATTGGGGAATGGCTTGATTTTTTGTACAATTGACTTAGTTCCTTATAAATTTGAGAAATGAGACCTTTGTCAGAGATTTTGTTATAATTTTTCCCTAGTTTGTTGCTTCCCTTTTAATTTTGGTTGCATTGATTTTGTTTGTGTAGTAATTTTTAAATTTAGTATAATCAAAATTATTCATTTTACATTTCATAGTGTTCTTTATTAGACATTCTTTAGGAAATTCAGGGGTGACTTAATCATATAACAGTGTCACTAGGATGTCAGTGAAGCATGCCCTATCTTATCATGTGTGCCATTAAGAGCCAAGACTTTGGTATTTAAAATTAAAGGTACACCTTGAGGGAATGAACTATAATACAATTTGAAATTAAAGTATAATAACCTTATAAGGAAGAGCTGACAGTGTTGTGAGTGGAGTGCATATTAAATTTTCATATGTAGATGTCCTATAGCTAATAGTTTTTTTACTCTAGTTGTCTACTTCCTTTATAATTTTTAGTTCTAAAGACCTTTTTTTTTTTTAAGGCCATCCTTAAAAAAATAAGAAGGGGCAGCCAGGTGGCTTAGTGTGGAGTGAGAGCCAGATGGGGTGGGGTGGGGTAGGGTAAAGGTACAGGCCAATGTAGCACACCATTTACCAAGATAACCTCTAAATGAGTGTGTGAACTAGGAATAACGGATGATATCCTGAAAATAGAAGAAATTACTATCAGATCTACGGATAAGGAAGGTCAAAAAAGAGATTCTTAAGAAGTAATAGGGACAGTTTTGATTGCATAAAATTAAAATTTTTGGCACAAGTAAAACTAATACTGGTAAAATTAGAGGAGCAGAAGGTAAATGGGGAAAATTTTGCATTATGTTTTTCTGCTAAAAGTCTTATTTCTATGATATTTAAAGAACTGAGTAAAATTTATAGGGCTATAAGAATCATATGATAAATAATTAGAGTTGCATGCTGGGAACTAAAAGGGTGGAGTAAAGGACACTCTCCTTGCCTTTATCCAATACACTCACAAAGAAAGAAAATAAATCACCTCAAAACAAAGAAAAGCAGGAGAAACACAGGAGTAAGAAGAGAGTGTAGACTGGGGAGCACAGCATCTGTGCGAACTAGCAGAACATGGACCAGCCCAACATGCTGCTATGTGGAGAGAAGCAATGAGGTAGCAGAGCAGGAAGGAACTCGGACTGAACCACTTAGCATGGGTAACATAGGCAGAATGGACATGAGTTTAAAGCACTTCCACATGGCTTGAGGCAGTGAAGGTACAAAGCACCTGAGGCAACAAAGCCACAGAGCAGGGACCAACCAAGTCCAAGCCACTTGGCAGAGGAGCAAAGTAGCAGAGCAGAATCAGCCCAGAACACAAAACAACAGGGAAACTGGCAGCACAGGGTTCAAAATTAACCTGGACAAAATAGCTGCAAGCTTCATCTCTACATAACTCAGCAGGGTCACCCCCTCAATAGATACACTGTGGGGAAACAAAAGCAGCTGGGCCTATCTCAAGTACTAGAGAAGAGTACTTGGCTAACTTGGAATAATGCTCCCTCTACCCCAGGAGCAGAGAAGAACCTTAACGGATAAGATAACAGAAAAACAAAACAAAACAACAACAACAAAACAACCTAGAAAAATGAGTAAAGGACCGAGAAAATCTGACCATAGAAAGTTACTTTAGCAACAGGGAAAGTCAAAATGCAAACTTAGAAGACGACAACAGTGTCAAAAAGGAAATAAGGAAATATGAGAAGTCTCAAAGGAAATTGTGAAAGGATGTTAGACTGCAAAAGAACCCCTAGAAGAATTTGAAAAATAAGTTAAAATATCAAATAATGCAGAGAACTGGCAGAAAAACCCAACCACTGGGGGGAAAAATTCCCTGAAGAAATCAACTCTCTAAAAACTAGAAGAGGTCAAAAGAAAAGGGAGGCAAAAAAAATGAGCCTCCTGTATTACCCTAGACAGTGGAGGGAGGAATTGCTTACAATGGGTGGCTGGACAGAGGGGTGGGGCATGCAAAAAATGTCCTCAGGCACTATGGAGAGGGGAAATGGAGCAGCCCTCCCTGTGCCACCCAGACCACAACTTCGCCAACCTGAGAATATGATATTCTGAAAGACAAAGGATCTAAGACTACAACCAAGAATTATATACCCAGCAAAACTGTACAAAATTTTCCAGGGGAAAAATTGATGTTAATGAGATAGAGGCTCAATGGCTTGAAAGCCACGCCCAGAGATGAGAAGTCTTACATTCAAATTTGGCCCCAGATACTTCCTACCCAGATACTCCTTCCCCACTCCCCCCTCATTGCCTAGCCTTTACTACTCTTCTGCCTTGAAACATAGTATTGATTTGCTTCAGTCTCATAAGCTGAAGGTCCTGCGTTCAATCCCCAAAAGGGGGATGGGGTACAATGGGGAAACTTCTAAGGCAAAAAGAGTCACTAAGCTTATGCTTCGTCCCACCTAAGGAGGATTGTCATTTACCTTAGGGTCCATTATTCAGTGTGAAACTGCTAGCCTGAGATTCCCTTCATGGGAACAGGGAATAAGTACAAACTTTAGGGTCTCCAACTTATAAGCTAGTCCTAAAACTTGGGGTTCTTACTAGGATACAAGTTTGGGGTTTCTAGATTCCATGTCGACAAAGGTAAGGTTTTTAAATGAAAAAAATAAAATAAAATAAAAAGAACAGTAGTATTCTTTCAGCAAAACCATAATAAGAATTATGTTTTAAAAATTATGATTAACTCAGGTTAGTGATTAGTTAAGCATCAAAATTGTGAAAAATCAACCCCCAGGGTCTTTTTTTTACCTGAAATATTGTTTTTAATTTGAATACATTTAAAGATCTTTATACAGTCAGAAAATATATCTGAGAAATAAAGTATGCTCAACTTCCAGAGACAAGTCTTTGTAACACAAAATGCTAAATACACCCAGTGGATGCCCCATAACCACTACATGTTTGACTTTGTAACTATAGCTGTTCAACTACAAAAGTGGAAGGCTGAATTCTCTTTTCAAAGACTTTCTTAAATTAGATTTCTACTTATCAGGGGGCAGTGCCTACTGTGGTATAGTGTTTTTTTTTTTAAGTTCACATTTTTCTTTATTTTCATCTGTGAAGCTACAAACTCCTTGAGTTCTAAGATTAAAGGTTTAAAAAAAAATCTTCATTTTCTTTATACAAGGTGTATAAAGGATGTTTCAGTTTCAGAAATTGCAAAACTATATGGTTAAAAAGCACAATGATGACTGGCAAAGCAGTTATAGCACAGATTGCATGAATGCCATTGGATACTAGCAGCATATAACATGAATTATAAAGAGAATAATCAGAAGTTTCAGATATAACTGTGAGATTCATGTTTTCACAACAAATGTTAGATATTAAAAGAAAAGCAAATGCTATTTCAGATGCTTTGAGATTTTGTGTAAATGTATGTAAGCTTCTTTTTCTTGCAAAATCACAAGACAGTTTTGAATTTAAAAGATTCTCAATGGAAGATTAGAATAATATTGTGACAGTGCACAATAAATGAGAAAATGCAATAATTGCATTTTTAAAATACAGTAAATTGGCAGTGGCTTTTATATAATCATGCCCTTCAGGTGAAATTTTTTATTAGTAGAGAAAAGCATATTTACTTTTGTTATGTAGTAAGAAAACTGACTTGGGCATACTATTATAGCTTGGAAATAGCCAATAAAGCATCTTAAGTGTTTTTATTTTTACAATTATCATAGGAAAAATGCTAAACTGAGTCTACTTTCAGTATAATGGAGGGCACAGTGGTTAGAGCACTAAGCCTGGAGTCAGTAAAACCTGAGTTCAAATTTGACCTCAGGTACTTATTAGCTGTGTGTCCCTATGCAGGTCACTTACTCCTGTTTGCTTCAGTTTCCTCATTTGTAAAATGAGCTGGAGAAGGAAATAGCAAACCTCTGGAGTATCTTTGAGAAAATCTCAATTGGGGCCACAGAGAGTAGACATGACTGAAAATATCTGAACAACAAAACAATCATATTGGTATAAGATTTTTATCTTACATTGATTGAAGCATTAAGTTTTTATTTTCTATTAATTTCAGTAAATGTTCCCAATCTTTGAATTTGGAACCCAACAATGAGCTAACATGAATAAAATGTTTCAGAAGGCTCCTTCAAAGTGAGGCACACTGCTTGTTGAAGATATGGTGTAGTGTAGGAAGAGCTGGCCACAGAGCCAGAAAAGCCTGACTTCAAGTCTCAGCCTCTGAAATTTGCTAGCTGTGAGGCCCTGAGGATGCCAGTGAACTTCCCAGAGTCTCAGCAACTCTCTGAGAATGTCAGTTGCAGAGAAAGTGCAGATCTGCATTGGAAAGGGGAGTTATTCACCTGGGAATTTCCTATACCAATGGAAATCATAGATTTAGTCTATTCCTATCCTTATTCATATCCCTGTTGGCTAAAATAGAGTCCCTTTTAGACACAACATTCCTGTAATTGCCTTTCTTAATGCACCAAATATGTCAAGACAACAGGTCCTGAATGAGGAAGTTTTGATTTTGGGACCATGAGTAATTTAATCAGTGGATCCTTGTGATACCCACAAAGTGGGGGAAATTGATTGTAGCAGATGGTGGCTCTCCTGCACATTATTCCCAGTTCCAAAAGCATCATTTCTCCTAATGTTTGACAGCCGATGAAAAAACAAACTTCCTGCTTCTCTGTGGCAGCCTCTGGTAGTTATCAATCCTTGCCACATTTCTGGTTTAAGCTGTAATAGGAATATGTAAAACTACTATATTTTTACTGTACTTGGCCCTTTTATTTTCAGTAAATTCTAGTTACTACTTATGATTGAATGAATAAAAGGAGATGAAAAAGCATTTACTGAGCACTTATTTTGTACTCTGTTCTGTGCAAGATCTTGGGCAGAACAAAAACCCATCCCTCCCCTCAAGAAACTTATACTCTTCTTAGGAGAAGGGAATAATTAAGGAGAAGATAGACTTGGAAAGAAGGAACTGGGAAGTGGCTGGCTCTCAGCAAGATAAGAGAAAACCTCATCTCTCAGAGCCTTGAGTTCTGCGAACAGTCTTAGCTCCAGGAATGGGAGGAGAAAGAGGCCAGAGTGCAGCCATTATGGTTTGGAATCTGCTGGAAAGCAAATGTTAAAGCTTGTTTCTGGGCAAGATAAGTAAAAAGCTCACCTATCAGGACCACAAATTTCCATTCTTGTTTTGTTATCTATATACCATGGATCCAGGATTCATTTAAATATTGAAAAATTTCCCACTGTTTAACCTTATTCAGTTGGTGCTTTTAAGAAAAAAACTTTAGATCTCTCAAATATCCCTAGATTTTTTTTTTCCTTCTAAAGCTTCACAAAATATTACTAACTCTGTGGCCTTTCAGGAGAAAGAATATCCTCTAGCCCTGATTCCCTTACCTTGTTCCCTGAAAACATTTGGCCAAGGACCCAGATTTTTTATCTTCTTATACATGTTTGCATTCCTTTAGTTCTTGGAGATACATCAATAAGGATATATCTGAAGGTCCCTGGACCCTTTGACACCTTACCTTCTCTTGCCTACAGTGTGTGCCTGTGCCGACACTCTTTGGTGACAGGGGTGTGGTAGGCATCTGAAGCTTAACAGGTTTAAAACAGAACTCATGCTTTCTCCCAGACTCTTCCAGACTTTCATGTTCCAGTCCATCATTCTCTCAGTCAGATCAGGCTCATAGCCTCAGTGTCATCCTCAACTCCACAGACTCACTCATCACCCCATCTAAGCCAAACTGCCAAATATTCCTGTTGCTGCTTTTACAAAACCTCTCCCAGGCATTCCCGTCTTTCTCCTCATATAGCCGCCATTCAGTTCAGCCATCATTTCACCTGGATGATTGTAAAAGCCTCCTGATTGGTCACCCTGCCTTCCCCACTCCAGCCTCCACTCAGCTATCAAAGGGATTCCCTAAATGCAAGCCTGACTATGTTAGCTCCTCCTCTCCACCATTCCCCTAGAGCAATGGTGGCAAACCTATGCCACATGTGCCCTCTCTGTGGGCACACGCGCCATCCCCGGCTAGAGTCCACTACTAAAAAGCTAGAGGGATGGGGAGGAACTGTTCCCTCCCCCCTCCATGTACCTGAGGACTTTCCTCACTTCCCTCACCCCTCTGCCCAGCAGCCAATGGGAACGCTTCCTCCCTCCACTGTCTGGGATGAAGGGAGGGCAGGGGGTGAAGTTGGGGTGTGTGACCCTTGGTCTCTGGGGCAGGCATGGTACATGTTCTGGGGGGGGGGTAGAGGTGGGGCCCAGCACTCCATCTCTAAAAGGTTTGCCATCACTGCCCTATACAACAAATTCCAATGATTCCCTGTTATCTCCAGGATCAAATATTAAGCCCTCTGATATTTAAAAATCTTTCCAACCATATTACACTTAGTTCCATGCTTTCTACGATCCAGCAATTATTGAGGCCTTTTTATTCCTCTTATATAATATTCCATCTCTCATCTATGAACCCATTCCCCATGCCAGATATGTTTTGCCTTTTCAGCTCTAGTTCTTAGTTTACCTGGTTTTCATCAAAACTCCATTCCAATCTCATTTACAAGATATCACCCTTGTTCTCCCCAGCTATTTGTGCCTTCTTCTCCAAGGTTACCTTTCAACTACTCTGAATATATCTTGTGATTACTTAGTTGTTTACATGTTGCCTCTCCCATTAGATCCTTCTTTTTTTTTTAAACTCTTACCCTCCATCTTAGAATCAATACTTTGTACTGAGTCCAAGGCAGAAGAGCAGTAAGGGCTAGGCAATGGGGGTCAAGTGACTTGCCCAGGGTCACACAACTAGGAAGTGTCTGGGGCCATTTTTGAACCCAGGACCTCCTGTCTCTAGGCCAGGCTCTCTACCCACTGAACCACCTGACTGTTCCAATAGCTGTCATTTTGACCCTGCTGAACTTCAGTTTCTTCAGGTGAGTTTGTGATACTGGCCATATCTAGCATCAGGAAATGAGTATGAAGATCAGATAGACTAATGTATCTGAATAATGGAATTTCAAAGTTTAAATAACAGAATTTCAAAGTTGAAAAGAACACTCATAGGCTACTTAGCCCCAAATTATGTATGAGAAAGCGTTTCTATACAATATACCTCAACAAATGGTCTTCGAATCTTTGTTCAAAGACCTCCTTTGAAGGGTAGCCTACTACCCCTTTGGAGCAGGTTGAATTGCTAGTAGTTTTTCCTCCTACATCAACCCTAAATTTCCTTCTTTGCAGTTTTGACCCTCTTACTCCTAACTCTTCCTCTGGTCCCAAATAGAGCAAATCTAATACTTTTTGGACATGATAGCTCTTCAAACATAGTTATTATGTTCTCCTAAGTGTTCTCTGTTAGCCAGTTCTTATATGACACGAACTTTAGGGCCTTTACTATCCTGGATGCCTTCCTCTGGACACATCCTAAGAGCTACATTAATTTCTTGGCTACTATTTGAAAGTATTTTGTAAACTCTAAAAACTGTAAATCAAATACTGTACTGGTTTTTATACTTTAACTCCCCAACTAGGTTATAAAGTCCTTAAAGGTAAGGGTTTTCTTTTAGTCATTATAGGCCTCCTAAAACAACTCTTGGGGATGCTTTATATATAAACATATTCAGTAAACATTTATTGAGTCTTCAGATTTTTTTCTATATTAACAAAATTAAAATAAACCATATTGTCCTAATATAAGATTTAGAACTGGGGGGGGGGGGGGGTGGGACTTGGGGAATGGCTAGTCTATTTAGGAAAATCCTGAAAGAAACAGCTCAGGACTGTGAACTCAAGAGCCTTGGTAATAGCAGTGTTTTCATCCCAGTGTCCTCAACAAATCTCCTGGAAAACAACCCCTATGGAGATGCAGCAAGTGCTCATGGAAGTGCTATAGCCACAACTTCTAAAAACCCAGAAAAGAAAGTTCGTCCCATCAGAGATCTTAGCAATCTAAAATGGTTCAGTAACAGAAATGAATATTTTATCATTGGAAATGACATTAAAGAAAAGGTGTTAACATCAGCTCTGCTGCTGCACTTTTATAATCGTAGAACTTTTCTATTCGAATAACAAGAACTTTACATATGGGTTATCTCCCCCAATAAAAATGTGAGCTTATAGTGCTTTGCCTAGAGTAAACTCTTAGTAAATGCTTAACTTGCAGACTCTTAAGAGCCTACTTGATTCTTAAGACATTACAGCTATATGATTAAATATTTGGCCTTACAATGTTAGAAACAAAGAAGCACAGTATGACTTACATAAGAGAAATTTCCACCAGCCAGTTCAGTAATCTCTATAACTTTGTGAAGTTCTGTTAGTATTTTGTAAATCCGAGGAATTCAGCCAGCCAGAAGCCAATCATTTTATTAACACTAAAGTATTCGATTAACCAAGCAAAATTAAATAGGGCCCCAGGAGACTCTATATGTTGCTACCAGAACCATTTAGAACTTAATGAATATTTGATTTATTTTCAATTAGATAACAGCTTAAAGGACTCTGACTTGAATTGTAGGCCCATTCCTTGCTAAACTATTTACTCAAATTAATTTTAAAAGTATACTTCATCCAGTGCTTGTGTTAAGTATGGTTGGCTTTATATTTTTAAAAAGGAGATTATCATATCAAAACTTTAGTCTGCTGTACATTTCTTTTATATAAAAGTTTTATTCTACTTGATTAATTCACATAAAAATGATTGTGTTTGGCTTTTTTTCTCTCCCTGAGGTACAAGACTGGGTTTCCCAAAATAATGATTTGCATGGGGAAGCACAGTAGTTCAGAAATAATTATTCCAAGAAACACAGAAGAAAAACAACTGCTTGATCACATGGGTTGAAGGGGATATGATTGGGGATATAGACTCTAAATTGATTAATTCAACTTAAGGCTATTTGCAATGTTCTTGAAAAATATGATAGATTATCATATTCTATGACCCTCAATCATTAATGTTCAGTAAGACATAAAACAGAATCGTATGCTTGCTTTTGGTTTTTGCTACTCTCATAGAACAAATCTAGTCCAGAGTGTAAGCTACACAATTCTCTCATTTCTTTGTAGAGGTTGGGAGACTGGGTGTAGAATATTGCATGCACTGTTCAATTCAGTTGGGTGGTTACTTTTGTTGAACTGCTTTTTATCCTTTAAAAAAATAGGTCTTAAAATATTGTCCACTCAAAGCCATTACAAAGATCCATGTAATAAATTGGTGCTTACTGTCACTTGCAGGAAAAACATGGTCACTGCTAATTGCTACTTATACTCTTATCAGAAAACAACCCAGTATTCTTCTCTTTTCACCTTAGATGCCAGAAAACTTAGAGTGATAGTTATTGTTCAGCTGTTATCATCTGTTTAGTTCAGATATTTATATCAGGTATTCTCTAAAACTTGTGATCAAGAGTGCTTAAGTAGAACAAATTGATTTATTTAGAGAAAGAGGTCATTCTTTTTCACTTCTTCATCCAAGTCACTTTCTTCTTTTCTTTTCTTCCACCTTTTAAAACCTTTAGACTGAGCTAGATGTGGCACAGCTCAGATGTTTTCAGTTCATTGGGATTATAGATAGTAGCTTTTCCCTGCCACGTTGTAGCACCATTAGAAGAACTATAGGGAATCCTGCTAAATTGTGTTGATTACTTGCTTTTGTTTTGAATAGTCCATTCATAGAAATATATTCCAAGGAATTTAGTTATGGATGTTAACAGATTTCTCTAAAAATTTTTTTTGTATATAAGAAGCTAAAGGTTAGAATATTGAATTCATTTTTTCAGCAAATAGATATTTACTATGTCCAAGGCACTAGGTCAGGAATCAGAGATTTAAATTTCTGAGTAATCTGGGATAAGTAATTTATATACCATGCCTCAGTTTCTCATCTCCTTAGGAGCATAAAAATAATGCCACATATATAGGGAAAGGACAAGAAAAAAATGTGGATAAAGCATAGGAATAAGTATCTGTGGTATCTGTGACTTTTATTGGGAAAATAGGCTATGCTGAGTTTTCTAAAGGCAGATTTCATTTTGCAAAAGACACTTTTTTTAATAGAATAAAGACAACTGAAATGTAAATCAAGAGACCTGATTTCTAGTCCTGCCTCTGCGTCTATCTATGTGATCTTTTCTTGACAATTTAACTCATTTGGGTTTTCATTTCCTTCATAAGATGAGAATACTGACCTGGATGATATCTGAGGTTCAGATACTGTAATTAGTGGAACGTACTGGTTTAATATCATATTCCTCCCAACTTAATGTATTTTGATTAAGTTAAATGGATTTTTGATTTCTGGAGCACGAAAAGGGAAATGATAAGATTTTTCACAGCTGGAAGATTTCTCATGTAACTTTCAGCTTTTATGACATTAGTTCTTGTGGAAGATAAAATGTTCCAGGAACAGATAACAGTACATATATTAAATATGATATTATATATGATATATTTAATACATAAACATTTTATATGTAATCTATTTTATATAACACACAAGGCATGGAAACAATGTCAACTATACATTATAAACTTTGTACTATGAATGCAAAGAGCTATATTAGAAGAGAGGGGAGATAAAATGTTTATTTTGTGAAGTATAAAATACTACACAGATGACCCCAGTTCTAAGAACACTAAGAAAAAATGGACATATAATATGAGGCAGTATAAGAAGATGCATTGATTCATATATTAGGAAAATGAAGGTTATCCTAACTATAATACATAATGTATTTTTCTGCCAAAACCATAGGAACAAAACTGCAGAAGCAAATTCTAAAGATATTTATTTGGCTTTGAGAAAAAAACAGAAAGGTGAACAATGAGAGCCATCTGTCTTTCCTAGCATTTCTGCCCAACAGTCTGTATAGGAAACGAGGCATGCTTTGTTCCTTTTTGTGTCATCTGTCTTAGATTAAACACCAAGAAGCAGGAAAACGAGGTTTTGCCATAATTAAGATAAAGTTAAATCATTAATCTAACCCCTGAACTGTGCTTTTTTGGCAATCTTTGGAAGCTCCTGGTCATGGGTTATTTCTTTATGAGTTTCTTGTTTTGTTCCTCTTTGTTCTCCTAGTATCTAGTACAGTGCTTGGCATGTAGGAGATGCTTTTGAAATGTTCCTCTATTCATCAATTGTTTCAACTCTCCCAGATTAGACACTACATTTTGTGTGTCTGAAATTTATGTGGAGAGGGGAAAACTTTTTATTAATTACAAATATCTCTTTGTCCTTTATATTTAAAGGTAATGATGTTGACAAAATAGCTACTAGAAATGGCTTCTGTTTTGCTACCATTTCAAAATACCTAAATTAATTTGTCTATGTAAAGAATTTCTGCTTATTTAAACTTTGGTGTTTTTTAGGTAGCTGACTGTGCTTGGGATGAAACTGTGAAGATCTATAACCCAGATTGTCTTATGATCCCACCTTAGGAAGTGAATGTTCTGCTGAATCAACACACGGGGCTAAGAAGCTGTTCAATGCAAAATAAATGAATTGTTGATAATATTTTGACATAATTCTTTATATTGTTAGGGTTTTAAACTTTTTAAGTGATTAATATTAATTGAAGATAACAAATAGAAACTTTGGCTTGTTATTTTAACCCACTGTGCATATCAAATTTCCTACATTTATGACTTTGGTGTGTTTCTTGTATGAATTATGGTGTTTCTTACAATATATGCTGAACTCTAATCTCCATATCATAAAATACATAAAATAAAAGAGGTCATTCAGTTGAATTGAAAGCTATACTTTTTATTTTTGGTCACATTTTCCATGTAAAATGATTAAGGTTGTCAATAATAAACATCTCCATAAATTGCTTCTCTTAATTATAACTACAATGACAGGAAAATAATTGTTATTCTTATGTACATTCAATATTTTATGTATGTATATAGTAGCATGTAAGTTCCCTGTAAGTTAAACCCCAAAGAATGGTTAGAGACTCTGAAAAAAATGAAATGAAGGCAATCCTTACATATTCAGTACATTTTCATTAACCCCTACCACTATATAATCTTTAGGGGGACAAATAAGAAAATTTTTTCTCAAGAAGTTTGCAGTTTAGTGGGACATACCATACACAACTACAGTACAAGTTAAATGAGACTTCCTTTCCCCTAGCAACTATTCCAAAGCCTTCCTTTCTTTCCTCTCTTCTCAAACAATAGCTCTGAGCCTGAACTTACTGCAAATAAAATCTAGCTCCCTTCAATGAAAAGGTTTCTATTGCTGGACATGATTTCATTTAGTCAGTCCTTCCATGCCTCAGAGTAATGCAATTCTATTCTATCTCTTTGGTCGACAAACAAGAAACATCCCTATTCACTAAAGCTAGTCCCTCTACCTTCTATTCTGTCTACATCAACCTTTTCATCTCTCTGATTTAAAATATGCTCAAGTTTTTCCAAGTCTAAAAAAAAAGTTTTCTCTTAACCTTTTATTGCATGCCTCCCCTCTTTCACTGATACGTTTCTCAAAAACCTTGATACTGAAAGGAGACAGCTGCCCCACCATAATAGAACTTGCATTCTCATTTCTACCCCAGTCACCCTATTGAAGCTGCTTCCTCAGGTTACCAGCTGTTGATATTATTGGCTTCTAGCCTCCACTGAATTTTCTTTCCTTCTCTAGGCTTTCTTTCTAACTTTAAAACTTCTCTGCTTATCCTCTTCCCCTCTGAATGTGATATAACGGATAGTTTGCTAGACTTGGTGTTGCTAAGCCTTAAATTTGAATTTTGCCCCAGATGTTAGCTATGTCACACTGGGCAAGTCTGTCTCTCTGTGTGTCTGTCTTTCTCTCTCTCCCCATATACTTACTTTCTCCCATGATAAATGTAAATTCACTCCCAAATTAAATGTATTCCCCAAATGACTATCTTTTGTACCACAAAAATCTCCAACTATCTACAGAACATCCAACATCTACAAACATCCAACCACCATTCCAAATTCAACCCATCCAAACCCCATTTATTCTCTTTTTTGCCTAAACCTGCCCCTCATCTCAATGTCACTACTTTTTTGTCTATGTCTACTGGCATTCTCCCTATTGCCTATGTTCAAAACCTTGGGATTATTTTTCTCTTCTCTCTCCCTCACTTCTTATATCCAATCAGTCTTGACAATTGTTAACCCAGCAGCATCATTTGTATCTTTTTCTTCTCAATTCCCATAACCATCATCCTAACACAGGTCCTCATTACTATAGTAGCTTCTTAAAAAGTTCTTCCCATCTGTACTCCATTTATGCTGTTCTCTACAATATAGATTTGGTCACTTTGCCCTTTCTCTGCTCAAAAATCTGCAGTGGCTACCATTTTGCCTACTGTCATTTGCCTGACATTTCAAGGTCTTCCACAGATTGGTACCAGCCCACCTTCTGAGCCTTATATCATCCCCTCCACTACCCTTTGTCATCCAGGCAAACTAGCCCACTCTCTTCCTCCTCCCGCCATCTGTCTTGTCTTCTCATTCTGCTATACCTTTATTCATTCCATCCCCTATGCCTTCGGTCCCTTTTGAATTCCCACTTGTCTTTAATGTCTGTCTGACTCGGGTCCTTCATGAAGACTTCCAGATCCTTAAAAACCTTGATCCTCACATAACACTTTTTTGAGGGCAATTTTCTCATGCAGGTTGTGTATTTGATTTCTCTTTTCATTCTAGGTCAATTTAACAAAGTGGGTGAGACACTGTACTTCTTAATTAGAGATGCAAAGACAAAAACCAAAACCCTATTATTGTTCTCAAAAAGCTTACCTTCTATTGGGAGAATCTGGATAAATTTAATAAAAGGAACACATGAACTATCTAAACTTTACATTTTCTCTCAGTGCTTAGCAGAATAAACACTGTAATCATTTAATGTTAAACACTGAATAAGACGAGCATATGGGAGTGGTATAGCAGGAGGCATGGGCGGCTTGGGAGGAGTCTCTTTGTCTAGAGAGTATTGGGAAATTTTCATAAGACCTTGAAGGAAAAAAATAAATCAGGCAGAGACGTGGAGACTATCCATTCCAGAGATGGAAAGTCTATGTAGAAGTGAGGGTAGCTAAATAGCGCAGTGGATAGAGGAGTTATGGGCCTGGAGTTATGAAGACTTATCTAACTGAATTCAGACACTTAATAGCTGTGTGATCCTGGACTAGTCACTTAATCCTGTTTGCCTCATTTTCCTTATCTGTAAAATGAGCTGGAGGAGGAAATGGCAAAACCACTTCAGTATCTTTGCTAAGAAAATCCCAAATGGAGTCACAAATAATTGGATGCAATAGAAAAATGACTGAACAGCAACAAAATATACAAGTACATGGAGACAGAAGAGGGCCAGGTAAGACTGGAGAGTAGCAGGTACTCTAATCTGGTTGCAATGTAACTAAGTGAAATAATGAGAAATTAGACATTAAAAGTAGAAAACAGATGAAACAGAAAAAATAGAAAGCATTATGAGGTAAAAAATAGTTACATGGAATAGAAAACAACATAAAGGACTTTGAATGCTTTCAGTAAAACATTTATATTGGATTTTGTAGGCAAAGGGAAGCCTATACTATAGGTTTTTAAGCAAGGAGAGGTTTCTGTATTAGAAAAGTTACATTGGCAATGGTGTGAAACCCAAGAACTTGGACCTCCTTCACTAACAAAACATCTTAAAATTCTGTGGCACCAATAGGTGGTATTCTTTTGTTTGATTTTTAATGAATTTCCCCCTTTGGCTTTTCTCCTTTTTCCCTTCCTATTTATTTTTCCACCTTGCATTTTTATTATTTCCCTAAAATGATGACCCATCTGGGTAATGCCTTTCCTTCTTCACTAGTTTCCCTCAGCGACCTACTTCCCCAAAATGGAACCTTAGGTGCTAATAGCCAGGAAAGTAGTGGTCTAGCAATTACTCTAGAGCTGAAAAAAATTAGTGTGATCAGTAATTAAGCATAATATTAACTTTTATTTTTATTTACTTATTATTAAAAACCCTTACCTTCTATCTTAGAATCCATGCAAATATCACTTCCAGGACAGAAGAGCAGTAAGGGCTAGGCATATGGAGTTAAGTGACTTGCCCAGGGTCATACATATAGAAAGTATCTATGAGAATTTATTTTTCATTTGCTGTATTAATTCCCATGTTTTAGGGGGAATATTGCTATGTATCCCTCTATTTGGGATTTGGGTCAGAAATATTATCTAATCTGCTACTTTTTGCATTTTCTTTGTTCTTGAGAACTCCAAAGAATGTCTTCCTTTTTAACAGAATTTGATTAATAAATGAAAGAGGCAAGAGTTCTTTTCTGACTTGTTTAACCTGTCTACCCCTGGAGATGGGGAAGGCAAGATATGTTTATGGACCATTTTAAAATTAGCTATTACTAATTAATGATGTCTTGGGTTGGTCAAGGGAGGGGCTGAATAATGAGCTCCTAAAAATCAATTAGGCTCCTGACCCAGCTCCAGTCGTTCCCTGGTTTTCAAGAAACCATCATGGAGAACTATATCACTTTATTGATTATGGTGCTGCCTAATTGATAAACTTATACTCTTACCCAAAAATCAGTCTTTCAAGAAAATTTTAATTGTAACATAGTTTTAGGGCACTTCTAAACCCAGGACTTCCTAACTCCAGGCCTGGCTCTCTATCCCCTGAGCTACCTAGTTGCCCCGTAACTTTAATTTTTTAGTTTATACAAAACAACTTTTCTTCTATTATATAGATTATCCTAATTATAACTGATTTTTAAAATGTGAAGTATATTGTGTACATCTTTTTACAAGTATAAATTACTTTTGGGAATCAGAATACTGTTCTAATTACATTCAGCCACGATCATATTTAGAACTAGACCAAGACCATGATTCATTGGTATAGGAAATTCCCAGTGAGCAAATGCTTTCTACCAAAACAAATGGGCACCTTCTGCAATTAGTCTTAGACTATTGCCTGTATCTTGGAGAGGTTAAGCAATTTGCCCAAAGTCACACAGCCAGTATGTGTCACAGGGGGAAGGAATGGAGCTAAGATTTCTTCCAAGGAGAATCTGCAGCCTTTCTGGTGGTTTGGTGGGATCATTATAAAGAGCTGCAGCAGTTTAGACTTCAGTGACCAAGAAAAGGTTAGACCAGAACTCCTGGTCTAACTCAGCATTTAATTTTCACTAGCTTCCCAAACTTTTTCCCCTTGGTTTCCCCTTTTGCTCCATGAGTTGTCATAGCCAAAGAATTCATCACCAAATGACCAACATACTGGCTTTCCTTAATTAAATTGTTCCTTGGAAAGCAGACATAATCTGCTGCCAGAACCAAACTGGCTTTCCAGCACAGTCAAATGCCAAGTATGCCCACCTAGTAATAACAGGGATTTGAAAGAGAGAGAGTGATAGGGAAAAAGTAAAGACAGCTAAATAGACAGAGGAAAGGCCTGAAAGCTAGTTTGCACCTGGAATATAAAGTCCTTATCTAGACTGTGAAAGCATTGGTATTTATTCCTTTTATCATAGCCATTACAATATAGTTGAGGGCTCACCCAAAGTACTAGGAGGCAACTACAAGAAGACATGAGTTCAAATCCAACTTAGACACTTCTTAGCTGGGCAAGTCACTTAAACTCTGATTGCCTGACAAAAGGATCCATTGGATTCATTGGAGAAAGAAATGGCAAACCACTCCGGTACCCTTGCCAAGAAAACCCTTTGGATAACTATAGTCCAACAGGGTCATGTAGAATCAGACAGAACTGAATGACTGAACAACAACAATAAAATATACCAAAGTACAATAGACAATCTATTTACTGTACTTTTTGCTACAAATGCCATAATTATCCCTAATTCAAGATCAGTCCATCTCTAATGAGATGGCTTTCCCAGAGAGCCAAAACTGTTAGAACTTAAACGTGTATTCCAGATATAAATAATTTGGAGAGATCAAATTTTGATAAATTGTTTTTCAATGACTCATAACAAAAGAATACTTTTCTTAGGGAGTGCTGAACACATGACATCTCCCATATTAAACAGTTTAATAGCTAATATTTACATACTTAATTATATAATTTATTTTATATACTGATGCTTTTAAGGTTTACAAAGCATTTTACAGATAATCTCATACCCTGTGAGGTAGGTGCTTTAATTCTCAATTTAGAAATAAGGAAACAAGTGTAAAGAAGTTAAATGAGATGGTGTGGTATGGTAGATATGGGTCTGACTGGAGGAAGGAAGATGTAGGTTCAAATCCTACCTCAGATATTAGCTATGTGCATTGGACAAGTTATATCTCAGTTTCCTCATCTGTAAAGTGAGCAAATTAGACTTAATGGCCTCTGAGGTCCTTTCCAGCTCCAAGGCTATGATCCTTGACTTACCTTTGATTGTATTGCTTAAAAGCAGGGGAGCTAGGACTTCAACCTCAGTACTTATGACTTTATGCTCAGTGTTCTTTCTACTACACAAGGATTCAAGTGGCTTTGATCTGTCTTTTGATGTCATCAGTGTAATTCCCTTTCTGGATACCTTCCTATTCATTTCCCTCCCCACCCCACCCCCAACAGTGAGCTAATGGAAAGAACACCAGATATAGCATCAGAGACTGGTTTTGAATTTCATCTGTGTTTACTATCTGTGTGAGGAAGTCACCAAACCTCTCTGGACCTTGGTTTACTCATTTGTAAATAAAATGATGTCCAAGTTCTCTTACAACAGTTCTGGATCCTATGCTTTGTTATTGTGAAATGCTCTTTTCATTATTTATGTTCTTATCTTCTCTCACTAAAACAAATATATACCATAAAGTATGAAGATAAAACTGTAGAAAAGATGTTCTAATGACTGTTATGTTTTTCTTGCTAACCAAAGAATAGAATCACTTCTCAGAGCAATATTGTGTGGTCATAATTAAAGGAAGATCTAAAAAACACAGTCACTTAAAGCTATCAAGAAGCAGTTATTGTCAGGTTTTCAAAGCCAAATGTGAATCTTTGTTAAATGATGACAAGTTAAGGATGGAGAACAACAATAAGAACTCATAAAAGGAGATTTTGCAATCTTGCTTTTTTTTTCTACATTGGGTATTCTCTCTCTCTCTCTATTTCTCTCTCTCTCTCTCTCTCTCTCTCTCTCTCTCTCTCTCTCTCTCTCTCTCTCTCTCTCTCTCTCTCTCTCTCTCTTAATAAACCCTTACCCTCCAAGGCAGAAGAGCAGTAAGGGCTAAGCAATGGGGGTTAAATGACTTTCCCAGGGTCACACATCTGGGAAGTGTGTGAGGCCAAATTTGAACCTAGGACCTCCTGTCTCTAGTTCTGGCTCTCAATCCATTGAGCTACCCAGCTGCCCCCGGGTACTCTATCTTAAAGAGATTTGAATTATGTTCATTTATTGAATTAGGTAAAGTAAAATCACTGAGCATTCTAAAATAATATTAACTTGAATTCTATATTGGTTGTGATTTGTGAGCCTGATCACATTCTTTCCTACTACTATTCATTCTATGCAACAAATGCTTATTTAGTGTCTAGTATTTTCAAGGCATGGTACTATCCACCATGGAAGTTATAAATAAAAGCTGAGTAAAATATAGTTCCTGCCCTCAAGGAGATTTTAGTCTGGTTTAGACAAGCAGTGCAACACAATATGGTGACCTAAGAGATACAAAAGATTGAGGGGGAAAAGGGAGCATTCGGTTGAGGGATCATGAAAAACTTAATTAGGGAATTTGTGTCTGAGATACAGTTTGAACTATGGGGAAGATTTTGGCAGAAGGATATTGTAAGAAATGTGAATCCAGAAAGCAAAAGGCATGAAGTGAAAGATATATATGGAGGGAAAGTCACAGATCTAAGGGGCCTGAGCCTAATTGACACAATGACCTATGAATATGAGTGTTTCTTCACTACCTAGCCACAGATTATGATATGAACACCATAGAACTATGGATAACTCTTGGAGATAGATGTTATTATCCCCATTTTACAGTTGAGGAAAGAGAGGTAAAGAGAAGCTAAATGACTTGTCCAGGTTTACACAGTTAGTAAATATCTAACCTAGGATGCCTAAGTCTATGCCCAGGCCTCTAACCACTATGAAACTTAGACTTCTGGGGGAGCCAAGATGGTGGAGTAAACCTCAGTAACTCTGTGTCACCATGAGAATCCTCTCTGACCAAGATTAAAATATTGCCACAAAACAAATACAGGAGTTAAAGAACCAACAAGGAGACAGAGTGAAACAACTTTCAATAAAAGAAAAACCCCAAAGGAAGGTAATGAACATCTGGGGCAAGGGGTAACTGAGGTGAGAGGAGAATAGACCTAGCAAGGAGAGAAAAGCAAGCCACACACCCTCACCCCACATCTGCTTTCAGACGTTTGGGAACCTATGCCCAAGCCAATATCCAGATCTTGAGACCTTGTCTGAGTAAATAGAAGTATAAGCCAACCCATTCCCCTTGAAACTTCAAACCTGTGGAGAAGTCTGGAGCCCCAGCCCAGGGAATTCTAGTCTAGGGGGGACAAGGACTTAATTCACACTTTGTGGTGGATGATAGTACTAAGTACTAAGTACTAATATTTTTGCCTAAAACTTAGGGTAAAGCTCAAAGACAGGGCAATCAAGGGTGTACCTGATTGGATCAAATACACAATGAGACTGAAAACTTGAGACTAAGCCTAGGGCTAGAATTTGACCATACCCTGATCTGATCAAGGTCAGAGTGAGATCAAAAGCTTACACCTAAATCTGAGGCAAGTCTTTAAGCTATCTACATCTCAAGGGTCAATTGAATCATTAGGGGGAGAGGGATCTCAGAGCTCTCAGCCCTCAGACCACCATATCATCCCCCTAAGCCTACCTATAATTAGATAGGAAGGCAAAAGAACAACCTAGAGTCACCCATTCAGCAAAACTGAGTATATTCTTTAAGGAGAAAAAATGGACATTCAATGAGATAGAAGATTTCCAAGCATTCCTGAGGAATAAGCCAGACCTAAACAAAAACTTTGAAGTCCAAACACAGGACACAAGAGAAACCTAAAAAAGGAAATAAGAAAGAGAAAATTTAAGAGACTCTTAAAGATCAAAATGTTTATATGTCAACATGGAAAGAGGATTTCTGTAATTCTCAAAAATTACCCTTAGTAGTAGAGAAGACATAAGGAATTTATTCATATAGATGATGGAGAAGTAAGCTGATTATGATGATATGATATATTTGTAAATGTTATTATATGGAATCTTATGTATGTATAATATAATATGTATGCATATGAATGATATGTTAAAAAATAAATGGTTGGAAGGCAGGGTTGCACTGAGAGAAAAGGGAAGGGAGAGAGAGAATGGGATAAATTATATAACATAAAGAGGCATGAAAAATCATTATAGAGAGGGGACAATACTGGTGGTGATGGGCAATGCTTAAACTTTACTCTCATTGTAAAGGGCTCAGAGAGGGTAAAACAAGTATACTCAGTGGGGTATAGAATTCTATCTTATCCTACTCAGTGAGGTATAGAATTCTATCTTACCCCACAGAGAAGTAGAGGGGAATGAGAGAAGGGAAGAGAAAAGTAATTGGAGGGAGGGGGAAATGGTGGGGTGACAAAAAGTAAAATACTACTGAGGAGGAACAGAGAAAGTGAAAAGAGCAGAATTTAAAAGGGATAATAATGATGGAGGACAATACACAGTTAGTAATCATAACACTGAATATGAATGGGATGAATTCATCCATTAAACAGAAGTGAATAGCAGAGTGGATTAAAACCAGAATCCTACTATATCTTGTTTACAAGAAATACTTTTGAGGCAGGGTGACACACACAGATTCAAGATAAAAGGCTGAAGCAGAATTTATTATGCATCATCTAAAGTAAAAAAAAGCAGGAGTAGCAATCATGATACCAGGCAAAGTAAAGTAGAAAATGATCTAATTAAAAGAGATAAGAAAGGAAATTACAATCTATTAAAGAGTACTATAAACATTGGAGTAATATCATTACTAAACATTTATGCCCCAAATGGTATAGCATCTAGATTTCTAAAGGAAAAATTAAAGGAACTAAGGAGGAAATTGATAGGAAGACCATATTAGTGGAGTATCTCAACCTTCCCCTTTCAGAACTAGATAAATTGAACCAAAAAATGAATAAGAAGTAAGGGAAGTGAATGCAATGCTAGAAAAATTAGAGTTAATATGTATCTGGAGAAAACTGAATAGGAATATAAAGGAATATACCTTCTCAGCAGTACATGATACATGACCAACCATGTACCAGGGCATAAAAATATTGCAAACAAATGCAGAAAAGCAAAAATAATAAATGCAATTTTTTTCAGATCATAATGTGATAAAAATTATACTTAACAAGGGTCCATGGAAAAACAAACTTAAAATTAATTGGAAACTAAATAATCTAATTCTTTAAAACTTGTGGGTAAAAATGGAAATCATAGAAACAATTATGGACTTCATTAAAGAGAATGACAATGAGGAGACATCATATCAAAACCTCTGGGATACACAGCCAAAGCAGTACTCAGGAGAAAATTTATATCTCTGAGTGCCTATAGCAATAAAATCAAGAGGGAGGAGATCAATGAATTTGGCTTGCAACTTAAAAAATTAGGAAAAGAATGAATTAAAAATCCTCAGATAAAAACTAAATTGGAAATCCTAAAAATTAAAGGAGAAATTAATAAAATTAAAAGTAAAATAGCTATTGAATTAATAAGACTTGCAGTTGGTACTTTGAAAAAACAAATAGAATTAAGTACTGGTTAATCTAATCAAAAAAGAAAGAAGAGAATCAAATTAAAAGAGTGATCTCACCTCTAATGAAGAAATTAAGGTAATTGTTAAGAATTATTTTGCCCAATAATATGGCAATAAATATGATAATCTAGATGAAATTGGTGAATATTTACAAAAATATAAATTGCCAAGATTAACAAAAAAGGTAATAGAATACTTAAATAATACCATCTCAGGAAAAAAAGAAATTGAACAAGCCATCAAGGAATTTCCTAAGAAAAAAATCCCCAGGGCCAGAAGGATTCACTGTGCAATTTAGCTACCCTGGCTGTAGTAGGAAGCTATCTGGAAAAGAAGCTCATTTTATGAACTAATGTTTGGCTCTCTCCAAACTGAAAAGGACCAGAACTCTTAAAACTTTCAATCCTGCCATCTGATGGGACCCTACAATACCCCTCTGTGGTAGTAGCATAGCCAGAAGCAATACTGGGAGACACTCTAGGGAGAGACCTCATTCTACTCTTCCCATCTCATTAACTGACCAAGACGCTATTGTGGGGAATCATGGACTTCTCAGATTTTGGCAGAATGCTGGGATGTTAATCATAGCCATTGCAAATCAGATATAACTTCACATCCACTCTAGTTGAAAGACTGTGGAATGTTTCCATTCCAGACTGTAGTAAGAGCTTGTGGCAATATGGAAAAGTTAGAGAACTATTCTTTTCTCTCTCCATCTCATCCATCCCCAAAATTGTAGTCACTTATTTATAATTCCTATAAGAAGACAATGCTCAGGTTATATTTAGCCCAATACATTTTACAAAAAAAACCAAAATGATAACAAATAGGGAGTTCACTGGGAGATAAGATTGTACAGATAGATTCACATAATATTTCAGACAATAGCAGTTTAAGGAATTTGGACTTAATTTTGTAAAAGATTACAGAATACAATATCTATGTAGTGGGGAATGGAATTATTACAGAATACAATACAAATCTATGGATTATTCGCTGCCATAGAAGGAATTGCAGGAGTCTGAATGCTAATTGAAGCATACCAATCTTCACTTTCTTTCCTCCATGAATTTTTCTCTAGTGTAATTGATATGTATCTTCTTTCAAAGCATGATGAACTTAGACTTATGTACTGCATGATAGCACCTATGTACTACCTATATCATATTACCTGCTGTCTTGGGGGAAGAGAAAGGGAGAGAACATGGATTGAAAAGTGTCCGAAAGTGATTATTAAAATTGTATCTACATATAATCTGGAAAAAACAAAAATACACTTAATTTCTAAAAAAGTATATAATTTATGGAAAGTGGTAACTAATTATAGTTGGAGGATGAAGAACACAGAAGAGTTGATGATGAATCCAACATTTGGGGCCTTAGCTGGTGACTGAAATTAAAGTGATCAATTTGTTGTTAGGAAGTTTTACATGTTGGACTAGATGATTAGTAAAGTTGAGTCCAAAACTGTACATGATCATTGGGCAGCTAGGTGTTTCAGTGTATAGAGTGTTGAGCTTGGATTCACAAAGATTTATCTCCCTGAGTTTAAATCTGGCCTCAGACACTTTCTGGCTGTGTGATCCTGGGCAAGTCATTTAGCTCTGCCTCAGATTCTGTTCTGTAAAATAAATGAGAAGGAAATGGAAAATTTCTCTAATATCTTTGCATAAACCAATGGGATTATGAAGAAGTGGACACAACTGAACAGTAACAACATTGTGGTCATTGGTACTATAAAAGATAAATATTCCTTTAGATTAGTGGGGATCGGAAACCAGGTCACAGAAGGTTAAGTAATGAGGCAGGAGTGAGAATTATGTTATATATATGTGTGTGTGTGTGTATGTGTGTTTCATCTGAGGAGATAGGATAGTGAAAACCTGATATTTGGAAGAAGAGAGAAAGAAGCTGATAGTGGGGGAAAAGACTGGTTTCAAAAGAGAAGTCTATAGTGGTTCAAGATGATTTAGCCTATGAGTTTGCAAAAGGTTAAGTAAGAACTCCTGTTCTAGAGTTAGTATTTTCTGCAATGAACAAACTGCCTTCCTCTTGCCTACAGATGCTGTCCCTTAACTGAGAGTCCCTAGAAACTCCCAAGTATTTATATATACTTTATTTTTAAAGAACTTGCCAGAGAAGGATTCAGAATAGAATGAGTTATCCGTTGCTGAAAATAAATCTTGTAGATTCTTTGTTAATTGAAAAGACAATTCTACACTTCATTACCCTCCAAAGCCAGAAACACCCATCAACCCTTGACAATGGGAGGCCTAAAAATGCCCAACTAGTTTAGAACCATCATGTTTTGCAGCTTAATTGAAGCTAACCACAAAGTGGGAGGCAGGAGCAAAAACAAAACATGTCTTTCTTTGTTTAATTATGTCTATAACTATTCTACCCTAGAAATGATTCTTGGGAATCTATCTATCTACCTACCTACCTATCTATCTATCTATCTATCTATCTATCTATCTATCTATCTACATATGTGCTCTGTGGGTAGTTTTATTGGAGACCTTGTTTTAGAAACCTCCACTAATGCAGATTAGCAATTTGCCTATTATTTATAGATTTGCCTGGAGCAAATAGTATCCTCCCTAGAGGATAACTGACTTACATAGGGTCACATAGCTAGTCAGAAGCAAGACAACCCCTATCTTTAACCCCAGATCTTATTGACTTCAAGGCAATTGCAACTTACCTCCCTTTTTCCATTTTCCTGCTGGAAAATAGAACCAGGAATATAGAAGAGCAAAATTACTTGTCTGAGAGGCAGTCACAGGTGGAACAATTCAACAGCCTTTGACTGGTTAATTCAAAGAGGTGACATTTAATTTTTTTTAGGTGGTGTTGACAGAAGAGAGACTACAATATGGATCTTGGAGAAGACTGAAGAGGGCACCCAGAAGCCCATTTACTCCCTGAATGAAACCCTTCTGGGTCTGCTGTGCGGGTGGGGGGGGAGGTGGGGGTATTCAACACGTTGCATAGGGTGGGAATCCTGAAGCTTACCTTTGCCAAAACTGTCCCCACCCTGATTCGACCCTCTGAGAAGTATCCAGGTAGGACCATAGGTCTTTCTCTTTCGTGGACCCTAGCTCCATAGTCATCCATTGCCACCCCACTTTGCAAGCCCTCTCTCAGGAACAAAAACTGGTCCTCTACTTTGAGTGAGACTGGGATTAAAGCAACCTCATTCCTTTTTCAGTCTATTTGTCCCCTCTGGGGTCTCCCCACAGGCTTCCAACTATTCGTTATTGATAACGACAGTATAGCTCTAATAATGCTGATACCACAATCTCACAGCTCTGTACAGGTTTTTTTTTTCCCACAACTGTGTTTTTCTTTAAGTAGAACATACGTTCTTTTCACAGATTTTATTTATTTATTTATTTTTTTGGTTTGGCTTTGTATCATATAGTATAGTGCCTGGTACTTAATAGTAACTTAATAAAAGCTGGAATTAGATTGGGAGTGCAAATATCTCATTTAATAGCTAGGGAAACTGACTCTTTTAAATGTCACACTCATTTAAGTGACTAGTTCAGGGTCACCCCACTCCCCAAAGCCAAGATCTTAATTCGATCCCTCTCTCTCACTCTCTTTCCCCAATCTTCTGGCTCCAAGAGTATCTCTTTATTCATCGTGTTACATTCGCAGAGTATTTGTTATTAATAACATTATTTTTCTCATTTTAAATCCTTTTCACGGTTCAATGGTTCTCCCGAGCTGCTCCCTTCACCGGGACCTCAAGGAAAAAGGGCGGAGCTGTCTTCTGGCCTCTATCCCCGCCCACCCACACACTCGATTCTCCCCCCCCAACCCCCAACCCCTATTCTGTGGCTTCAGGTCCCCAGTAGCAAGTGTGCCTTTATCTCCTGGGGTGGGGGTGGGGGAGTGCCAGTTCTCCGGCGAGGGTGGAGTGTCAGGAGGCACAAAGTTAGGAGCCGCCCCTTAAACGTGTCCAGCTGTCGCCCGACCCTTCATTCTGTTTTCCGGATGGAGAGACGGCGCTGGGAGAAAGTTTTCAAGCAGCATTAGGTGGGAATAGGTGATGGAGTCGGAGCTCTGGACAGCTGGTGTTGCTGGAAAGACTTCGGATGCCCGAGCACTTGTTGCCGTCAGTACACGATTAGGAGCATGGACATCTTGTTGGCTTTTTAATTCGTAGGGAACTGGAGCCCTTCAAAGCCAATTCATTGATCCAGGAAAAAAAGACTGGCGTGATGGTAGTGGCCAAGGAGAGATCCAGAGAAAAGAATCTAGACCATGGCCGAGTCCAGGGACTCTGACTGGTTGTAATTAAGTAAATGAGGAGAGTTGAATCCGTTCCCACGCTGCGCCAGGGGACTGTCTCTCCTAAGGGGTTTCCAAGCACTGCAAAGGCGTTAACCCTGTCTACACGCTGGAGCAGCTAAAACCGCATCTCTCCACTAGCCACCTTGTCATAAATTGACTAAAGGATTCCCGCCACTAAATCAAAGGCGAACCCGCCCCCCCCCCTTTACTACTTTTCAATGTCCCCCGCCCGCTCCTCTTCCCTCACCCTTCTTCATTTCCCTAGTGACGCTGACTCGTAGCTGTCCGGCAGTCTAACCTGGACCCACGGAACTGAGAAGCCAGTCCTCTTGGGAATTCTACACTCCTCTCCACAGACAGCCTAGGGGAGGCGAGGGGGCACCTCTCTCTCTCTCTCTCTCTCTCTCTCTCTCTCTCTCTCTCTCTCTCTCTCTCTCTCTCTCTCTCTCTCTCTCATTCCTTATTCCCCACAGGTCTCTGATCCCCACCACTGGAGAGGTGACCAGGCTTCAGGATGCAGCTGTGCAAAGGCCGGATGCTGGGCATTTCAGTGGCCATCGCCCATGGGTTCTTCTCCGGCTCCCTCAACATCCTGCTCAAGTTCCTCATCAGCCGCTATCACTTCGCCTTCCTGACCCTGGTGCAGTGCATGACCAGCTCCACTGCTGCCCTCAGCTTGGAGCTGCTGCGGCGCCTGGGACTTGTCTCTGTGCCTCCCTTCAGCCTAAGCCTGGCGCGCCCCTTCGCCGGGGTCACAGTGCTATCCACGCTGCAGTCCAGCCTCACCCTCTGGTCCCTTCGGGGGCTCAGTTTGCCTATGTATGTGGTCTTCAAACGCTGCCTGCCCCTGGTCACTATGCTCATCGGTGTCCTGGTGCTCAAGAACGGGGCGCCCTCGCCCGGGGTCCTAGTGGCTGTACTCATCACCACATGCGGGGCAGCCCTGGCAGGTGAGCAGCATTCAACCACATATCTCTCTTCTCCATTGTATTCTCCTGGTATCGCCTGTTCCAATGTACACGCTGCCCACCCTAAAGCTCTCCTTCCTCCAAACCCTTCTTTCCTCCCTGCTTTATCCCCTGCTCATCTTCTTTTCCATTGGTTTTCCCCTTGGCGCTCCTCCAGTCTTTCTGGCCGTCTCCATTATGTGTCCCTTTAACAGTCTAGGGCCCAGTGCTTAAAGTCTTTATTAATAATAGTTAACGACAAAAGGATGTCAGAGAAGGAGTTCTAGATTTGATTCAGGCCTGGGTTCAAGTCCCATCAATGCTCCTTACTTGCTGTGCAGTGCCAGGTAAGTCACTTTCCCTCTCTGGGACTTAATTTGCTCTTCTGTAAAAAATAGCTTTGGAATAAGGGAAAGAACACTCATTGGGTTGGGAATTCCAGGTTCAAATCCAGCCCTGCTACTTTCTGCCTGTGTAAACTTGGGCAAATCATTTCTCTCCTCTGTATTTTCTTTTCCTCTCCCTAAAATGAAGAGACTGGAGGAGATGATGGGTTTTTAATCTGTAGTCTGTGAACTTGTTTTAAAAAATGTTATTAACTGTATTTTAGCCCTATCATTTCCCTTTTGTCATCCTTTATATTTTATTTTAAGCATTTATTCTGAGAAAGGGTTCATAGACTTCACTATAGCATCAAAGGGGGAATCTATGGCAGAATCCCTGGAGCAGATAATCTCAATCGTGTTCTGACATGGGGCTGGAGACTTGCTTTAAAATGCTGAGCCCCTAGAGATGCCACTGTGACTAGAGCTGGGACTAGGACTGGGAGTGGGGGAGGGGGAAGTGCAGTAACTGGGTAGGAGATGGGAGAGCAGGGTAGAGCCAGGTCAGAGGTGAGGTTACAGAGAGTTGCGCTTTGGGGAGGGGACAAAGTGGAGCAGAGGGACAGAGGATCCGAGATAGCCCTTCCTTGCTGAATTCCATGGCTGGATTATATTAATACATGTTCGTAGACAGGAAACCCAGAGAAGGACAATTACCTGGAGGATCAAGAACAGAGCACTCACTTTTAAGCAAAGACGGAGGGGGGAAAGTTTCCATGAGCAAAAGATCCTCAGTCCCTTGGGTGCAGTTTCCCAGTGAGGACTGTTCCAGGCTATCCTGAAGGGGAAATGGCAGCTTGGCAGCAGAGCTATGCCTTATAGCCAAGGCTTCTTCCCACACTGCAGGGAAACAATCTTGTTTCTAGGTGCAATGGGGCTTGACAATTCAGGGGCATCAGGAGAGCTCAGTGCATGTTCAAGTACTCCAGAGACAACCCTGTCAGGCTGTCAATGAAGTGGAACAGTGGGAAAAGAGAACCCATTTTAGGTTTAAAATGAGGAGGTAAGAAAGGAATCCTGTGCTCCCTTATTTGCTTTTTAAAAGGCTGCCTAGTATTGTGATAAGAGTTGTGGGGCACAAATTTGAATCCTGGCTCCACTCCGGATCCCCCATTCCTTCCTGTCTTAGAATAGACTGTATGGTTTCTAAGGGCTAGGCAATGGGGGTTAAGGGACTTGGCCAGATTCACACAGATAGGAACACAGATAGGAAGTGTCTGAGGTCCTGCTTGAACCCAAGATCTCTCATCTCCATACCTCTCTATCCATTGAACCAGCCTCCATTCCATTGTAAAACTTCAGACAAGTCACTTTATTTTTGTACTTTATTTTCTTTGTTGTAATAAAAATGGAGAGTAGAGAGGAGTTGGACAATGTGACTTTTTAGGTTATTTGGAGATATAAAATATAATAGACTTGTTATGTATGTTGTTCCATCTTCCCTAGGAACTCAAAACACTTACATCCTTACCAAAGAGGGGATGAAGACCTGTCCTAAGAAACTGTTTGATAAATGAGAGAAATTTTAGCACAGTGAAACTGAGAATGACATAACTGTTCATCTCACAAAGTCAGGGAGAGACTCCTTGGTTTCTTTACTTCTAGTCATATCTTCATTATACATACCTCATGCCAAAAAAAAGTCTTTTTTTTTTCACTCCCAGGAGCTGGTGATCTAACTGGGGACCCCATTGGGTACGTGACAGGTGTCCTGGCAGTATTAGTCCATGCTGCTTATCTTGTGCTTATTCAGAAGACCAGTGCAGACTCTGAACATGGAGCCCTCACAGCCCAGTATGCCATTGCTGTCTCTGCCACTCCTCTACTCATCATTTGCTCCTTTGCCAGCATGGACTCTATCAATGCTTGGGCCTTCCCAGGATGGAAAGATCCAGCCATGGTGTGCATCTTTGTAGCTTGCATCTTGATTGGCTGTGCCATGAACTTTACTACACTCCATTGTACTTATATTAACTCTGCTGTGACCACTAGTTTTGTTGGAGTGGTGAAAAGTATAGCCACCATCACAGTGGGTATGGTGGCCTTCAGTGATGTGGAGCCTACTTCTCTGTTCATAGCAGGTGTGGTGGTGAACACTTTTGGCTCTCTAATTTATTGTGTGGCCAAATTCATTGAGACCAGAAAACAAAGCAGTTATGAGGACCTGGAGAAAGACCAGAGGGAAGATATGCTGGAGACAAATGGAGCTCAACCGCCATTTATTATGGAGGCCTTGCCCATGGAGAAAGGAAACAGGGAAATGGGAGATGAAGAGACAGCCAGTGGGATCTCTCAGCCCTGTATGGACAAGTCTAAACATGGTGCTGTGGAAACAGCACTGGGCTCTGGCAGCAGCGATGAAGCAGAAGGAGTTAACAAGAACTCATTAAAGGATACTTATCTTGGAGTGTGGAGATTGGTTAGAGGGACTAAATATAGGAAGAAAGATTATTTGCTAGAAAATGAGGAACTATCCAGTCCCTGAAAAGGAAATGTATGTATATAATAATAGCTATTATTATATATGTATACAATGTACATATATACATACATACAAACATTTATTTATGTATATGTTTTAATAAGGAAGACTATATATTTTATTCCTATTTGGGGATAGGGATTATACAGAAGAGGTTGGGAGGGATTGCTACAATATGAGAAAAATAACCCCTATCTATATTATCTTCCTTGAGATTAAAGGGTGTGAAACTGATTAAGAAAATAAGGCAGTTGCTTTGTTTTCAGATTCCTGACAATTAATATTTTTTCTTCTTTGCATCTCTCCCCACCCTACATCTGTATTTATTTTCTTTTGTGTAGAGTCCAGAAATGATATACTTCAAAGGCCTAGAGAGTCATAGATAACAGTTCTATTAAAGAGGGACCTACAGTCTTGCTAAACTGATAGAAATGGGGGAAATGGTAAAAATAAAAAAAAGGTAATCACTCTAGGAAGGCTGTAATTTGATAGACTCTATTTATGGATATCTTAAAATTTCATGCTTACTTTTTTGCCTTTCTTTACTCCTTTTTTTAATATAAATGATCTACTAGCTCTTTGTATAGAAAGTAAAAGCTTTTTTGGAAATACTGGTACCAAACTTTTAAATGAGGAGTTTACAATTCATGATTAGTAAATGCGAAATTATTTTTTTAACAGAAATCTATTTATGACCATTGCCTGGTAATGCTGAACCACTAACACCAAATCCATTTGATATTGTTTTCACTGTGTTTGATATTCTGTAGAGTGAACATACTAGCTGGAATAAACTTCAACAGTGACTGAATCTCAGCCAGGCAGAGAGTAAAGGACATTCTGGAATACAGTCCTTTTACTCATTTAAACCTATGCCCTGAGGCATCTACAACTGTATTCATATCAGAATGATGTTTTTTCTATATCAAATTTGAAGGAAAAAAATCTCAAAACACAAGTACTGGTTTGTTGCTTTAATTGTTGAATTTTTAGAAACATCTTTTTTTTTAGTGTTTGCTGTTCAATGCTGCTATGATAGTTTTGTATTTTTTTTTTGGTCTTTATTATATGTGTATGAACTGTCTAGTATTTATATCATTTTTGATAATTCCCAAAAAGAAAATGGGAATTTGGTCAAAGCAGCATGATTTTCCAGTGAAGGAGAATGTTGTAAACTAACACAAAACTGTGCCTCCTCTTGAGGCACATCCTACTGTACATGGAAATGGAATAATAAACAGTGCCATGCTTTGCAAAAATCTGTTTTTTTTTCCTTATGGTGTCCATCATTTAAATCAAACAAAAATCATTTTTAAACCTTTACTTATTCAGCCAAATATTTATTAAGTGTCTACTATCTGCTAAGCATTGTTCTAGAAATATAAAGACAAAAAGGAAAACAAGGCTTCCTCTCAAGGAGCCTATGTTTTAATGAGAGAAAGAACTCATAAGGTGATAGATGAATACAAAATAGACACAAAGTAATTTTGGGGACTATTGATACTAGGTAGGGAGATCAGAAAAGGCCTTGTGTGTAAAAAGATAATAAAGCTGAGGCAGAGGTATAGGAAAATCTAGCTGAGCAGGGAGAACATCTATATTCCATGAAAAGCCCCCAAGAGTTGGGAACAGCAAGAAGTCTCGTTTGGCCAGAATGTGAAATAGGTCTGGAAGAACAGAATGGAGTCAGATTAAAAAGGGCTTTCAATGACAGCCTGCATATTTTTCATTTTAACCTAGAGGCAACAGGACCACTGAAGCTTTTGGATCAGTGAAGTGATATGGTCAGATCTGTACTTCAGGAATATTAATTTGGCAGGACTGGTGAGGTTGAATTGGAGAGAAGGAAAACTATATATATGAACTTTAAATGACAGATAGTTCCAATCCTTTTGAGGCTTAGAGTCTAGCAGGTGAATATGATGCATACACAGGTATTTTCCCACAAAACAATATTTTTCTGCCAACAAAGGGATATGGAAAGTCTGAGTGGGTGTCAATCCTGAAAGAACTGATCACAGAACATGTGTGTTGGATTGCCATTTACAATATAACTGCTCCCATGTTGTTCACTGAATTATACAATCAGAGAGTTATGAGAGGTCATCCAGTTCAATCCTTTCATTTTACTTTATTTTAATAAATTTATTGATGTCTTTCATTTTTACATTGTAGTCATTTCTGGATATACTTCACTGCTCATCAAACCTTCCCTCATAATGAAGAAAAACAGCTCAGCAAAACCAAAGATCAATGAATGTATGCAAAGCATCTATTAAGCACCTACTAAGTGCCAAACACTCCATTAAGTCTTGTGGATGAAATATATTAGTGATACACTCTTTGACCTCAGGGAACTTACATTTAGTAGGTAGAGATGACATATGGGTATTGACTAGGAAAGAGTGTTTTGGTGTGGGAAATCACTGGGATGGTAAATGAAACCAAAAGGAAATCAATTGATCCTCTCTTTCCAAAAGCAATGGTAGAATTAAATCAATTATGGTTCTCAGAGCAAAAATGTGGAAAACAAATGATAGGAAATGGTGGGATAAATGCACAATATAAGTTGTCTGGTAAGAGGATGACCAGGTTGGAGGATGGGATAAAATGTCAAGCATTATATATACTGGGATTGACTAGATATGCTGAGTTCTGTGAGTTTGTCACTCATTGTTTGGTGAGGGCCAATCAGGACATAGATTGTTGAACATTTCATGGATTCAGTCCCTTTCCTTACAACTTTCATTATCTGTTCCTTACTGTCAAGCACTGTCTTTATGATAATTCAGGATTTGACTTCCATTTGATGTTTTTTATTTAAAAGCTGATTTTTATTTAGCACTATATATTATCTTGGCATATAGAAGATAGGACAATAGATTTGAAATCAGGAAGACTTGAGTTTGAATCTTACCTCAGACAATTACTAGTTGTATGATATGAATAAAATCACTTGACCTCTCTGCCAGCCTCACTTTTCTCATCTGTAAAGTGGGAGTGATATTAGTATATAACCAGCAGGGTTGTCATATCTAATGAAATAAAGTATATAGTGTTTTATAAGCCTTAAAATGTTATGTAAATTATTTTTTTATTACTAAATGCAATGATAATGATCAAATAATTAGCTAATATGTATCTAGTATTTTAAGGCTTATAATGTGTTTCATACATATGTACATATATGTAGTTTGATCCTCTCAATAACTCTGTTAAGTAGATGCTATAAGCAGAAGCCTTAACTTAGAGTTAAGAATGCTAAGGCAAAAAGAGGTTTACTGACTTACCCAGTGTCAGTTATGTATAACAATGTATCAGAGGAGAGATTTCTTCTCCTGGTTCTTCTCAGCTCTCTCTACTTAGCTCTGCATCAGTTTCTCAAAGTATTCAGGTCACTTTCTTTGAGTTCTTCAAAATTTGATTTTTTTTGTGTGATGCAACAATAATCCATTAAATTTTGTTCAGTTATATCCAACTCTTTGTCATCCCATTTGGAGATTTCTTGGCAGTATTAAATCTATATTTTGGAAAAGGGGGGAAGGAAGGTAATACAAAGGGAAAACAGCACATATAAATAATATTGAATTTATTAACAGAGAAGGGATGAAGGGAGGAAGGAAAATGGGAGAAGGGAAATCTGACTGTTTTACCCTCTAATTAAAGCCACTATTTAACTACCTTAACTAATTACATAAATTCCTAAAGACAAGTACAACAGGTAACCAGATTTCTCACACTCAGAGTCCTTTGATGGGTCAGGTACAGAAATCCAGCTGAGTACTCAGATGTCCAAAAGAGAGACTGATTTCCTCCAATTTTCCTTTCTGACCACCAGAGGGTATTGAGGAAACTCCTGCTCACTCTTGCTTGATGGTAATCAAAGAGGCTGCTTCCAAGATGTCCAAGGGAGTCCAGAAGAGATCAGATCTGTACCTTTCAGGCTTCACTTCCCAGCTCCAGACTGCTGTTGGAAAAACTGTCTCTTCAATAGTTTGGAACTTTTCTTGTTAGCCCTGGGAGAATTCTGAGTCTTGAGGACTTGTCAATCAAAACTCTTTGCACCCTGTAATTTCCCTTGCCATAGTCCCCCCTTTGCACAAAGCCTAAATTGTGTTGAAAACAATATTTTGGCATTTATGCACTACTAACTTATTTACATATTACTTAAACTAAAATATCTACCCAAAATAACAAACAACATACACTCAACTATCTTAACCTATCCAATACTATCTTATTCTAGGGATTTTATCAAGGAAAGGAAAAAAAAGGATTAAATAATGAACAAGTACAAATTTCAAACATATGCAAAAGCACAACAAGCAAATAACATCAAAAGCAAAAGATAAACACACCTTCCATGCAGACATTAAACTCATAAATACTACTCTTATCTACTAATACAAAACATTCTGCTTAACAGTAAATTTAGAGAAAAAATTTTGAAAATTACAATAAACACATTGCATAAGTTTTACAGAGAAAATTAACCAAAACATTAAACTCACTTATGCAAACTACATGTAACAATAGATAAAATTATATATAAGTGATCTATTTACATAAAATTTACCTATATATAGTATGTACACACAGTATACATGCTATACATATACACACTTCATATTTACATACACGATACATATGTTACATACTATAAGACAATTAATTTTACAATCCTAACTATTATACACACTATTTATGTATGTTTACATATGTATTTACAATTTTGTGATATGTGATGTTATATGTTATTTGTGTTATATAATATATGTTGTAATGTAAGTCAGTACCTTGTCTTATCTTATTTATCTTAAATGTTAATCTTTATTTAACTAAAACCCTATCTTAATAAAATTCTCCTGTCTATTTATATTTCTATACTAAACTAATTATCTACCTCGTTTTTGTTAGTAACTAATTTATAACTACTTATAACATCGCTAGTACCCTAACTATATATTGTTTCACTCATTCACATGGTGAATCAATGTAATCTATTTTTATGTATTTGTGTTTATGTTTTGTTATGTTGATATTTTTGCTATGCTATGTTGTTTTGCTAGTATTATGTTATTGCTACTGTTATGTTAGTGTTATGTTACTGTTGCATGTAATATACTTACCACTACTTTGGGTATTTTCCTTCTCTTTTCATCTCATCTTGTTTGAAAAATTCTTCTTCTCCAACTCCATGGTAGTAAATATATTTATGAATGTGTGGATATGTTTTATGTTATTTTGGGTTATAATACATTACCCAAAATTTTTCTTAATCCCCTAGTCCATTAATCCTGTGATCATTTTCATTATAAATTCCTTTTAAAGTCATTATCTCAATATTTATAAGTCCTTCCAGTCTATTAACACTGTCCATTAATTTCCTGTCTTCTCCTCTTCATCTGCATTGTCTTCTTCCAAATGTCCTCTTTCACTGGAAAGGTGCTCTCCTTACTGATCTTTCTGACTGCAGACTCAATTTGACTGATGATTCTCACTTTCTACTATTTATTCTTCTTCAATTTCTTCTTGTTCAATAATTTGTACATTTTCATTGTTTATATACCATGTGCTAATTTTATATGTGAACAATGATACCATGAATCTCTACCCAAAACTTTTACTTAAGATGGAGAAACTAATACAGTGGTGTAAGGACCTACCTAACTCTTTTGTGTTGCTGATGTTTTAACAAAATTTTTTACATATACCATATCTCCTGGTTTGAAATTATGGAGAGAATAATCCAATGGACCAGCTTGGATCAATACACCCATATAATGTAATTCTTTGAGTCGTTGTAAAGCACTTAAGTAAGAAGCAAGTTGACAATCTCCTGCTAAGAGATATGTATAAACTGTCTTACAAGTCTTTGCCTGTGGTGGAGCATGTCCAAAGAGCATTTCATAGGATGATACATGTAAATCTGCTCTTGGTCTCGTACGTAGGTAAAACAAAGCTATGGGAAGAATATCTGGCCATTTTAGATGAGTTTCAGCACAGATCTTTCCCACCATAGTCTTGATTCCCCTATTTCCATGCTCCACTTGACCTGAACTTTGTGATTGATAAGGAACATGATATTTGGGTGTTATTCCTAGATTCTCATATTCCTAGATTCTCATAAAATGACTTCTATAATGCATCACCACTAGCTGTTTAGGTTTTTGGATAGCATCCAACAACTCAGTTATTATTTCTGCATGAGCAATTGGTTTTCCTGATGTAGTAATAAAACCTCGTTGTTTCCAGATCTATCCTGTAGCATGACATACTGAAAAAGCATACCAAGAGTCTCTAAAAATAATAGCACTTTTACCCTTAGCTAGAAGACAGGCTTACTTCAAAGTGACCAACTCTGCTCCTTGAGTGCTAAGGTTACTAGGTAATAAACTATGCCACAGTGTTTCAAATTCTGTAACCATTGCAGCACCTGTACATCTAATTTCATTACACAAACATGAAGAACCATCAGTGAATAATACCAAGTCTGGATTTTTTATTGGAATGTCTTTTAAATGCATCCTATGCATATCCACTAGATCTACTACTTCTACACATGCATATTCACTGTTCTTTGGAAAATCAGAAAGAAGCATAGCTGGATTTAATACACTATACCTCCTCAACTGGATGTTTTCACTACCTAGGAGTATAATTTCATACTTAGATATTTGTTGATTGGAATATGCTTGAGTACAAAATTTCCTCATTAGTGCTTCTATTTAATATACAGTCAATGGACATCCCAAAACTAAATCTGCTCACTTCTGGATTAACACAGCTGCAGCTGCTACACCCCTTAGACATGGAACTGTACCAGCAACTATTGGATCAAGCTGACAACTATAATATCCAATTGGATAATAACTTTGTCCTAAAGTCTGTGTCAGTGTACCAGAAGCAATACTTTTTGTTTCATTGACAAATAGTTGTAATGGTTTTATACAGTTTGTGATACCCAAATCAGGGGCAGATAAAATGACTTCTTTAAGCTTACTTTAGGCTTGCAGATGTTCAGGTTTTAGTTTCAGAGGTTCTGGTTCTGTATTCCTGGTTAAGTCTATTAAAAACTTTGTTAATTCACTAAACACAGGTATCCATTGCCTACAGAAACCAGTTGTTTCAAGAACAGTCTGAGTTGCTTTTTGGACTTAGGAGCACTCAGTTTCTGGATGTCTGCTATTCTTTTCTGTGTGATACTTCTGGAACCCTCTGATAACACAATTCAAGATATTTCACTCAAGGCAAAACCCATTGTAATTTTGTCTTGGAGATTTTATGCCCATGTTTATATAATTCTATCAAAAGAATCTTGCTATTTCTGAGACACACTTTAGCACTTGGGGATGCAAGGAGGATATCATCAACAAAATGCACTACTTTACTTTCCTTGAAAGTTATGGTTTTTAGATTTCTATTTAAAATTTTTGAGAATTGACTCAGAGAATCAGTGAATCCCTGGGGCAAATGAGTCCATGTCCCCTAGGTTTTCTCCCAGGTAAAAGAAAAGATCTTTTGAGAATCCTCATGAATCAGTATCAAGAAAAACTCTGAGCATAAATCTACCACAGTGAAATATCTTGCCTGACTTGGAATGGAAGAAATTATAACAGCTGGACTTGTACAAAAGGATATATCTTTATCACATGATCATTTACAGCTCTTAAATCCTGTATGAATTTGTATAAAACTTTGCCATCTTGATCTAGCTTTGGCTTTTTGATTGGAAGTATGGGTGTATTATATTCAGAGAAGCAAGGTATTATGATCCCTTGTTGGATTAGGGATTCAAGGTTTGGTCTGATACCCTCTATTACTTCTTTACTTAAGGGATATTGAGGTCCATAAGGAACTGGTCATTCCCTAGTCCTCACCCTTACAGGAGTAGCTGATTTCAATAGACCTACATCTATGGAAGACTTTGATCATAAATCTTCAGGGATATCCTCAGGTATAGGATATATTGAATCCAAGTCACCCTTTGTACTGACTGAATCTAAGAATAGCAATGGAAAAGCTTTCAGAGATTCTTCTGGTAGATGTAAGGAGATATCACCAGTATCAGTACATTGGATTGTTGCTTATAATTTACACAATAAATCCCTACCTAGAAGATTCATGGGACAATCTGGCATACAAAGAAATGCATGCTCCACAGATAAAGGATCTAAAGTAATCATTTTAGATTGTAATTTTGCTACTCTCTCTAGTTTTCCAGTATCTCCATTCCATTGTACCCACAGCTCTACAATTTTTAGGAAGACTTTGCAAAATTGATTTACTGGCTCCAGTAATAACCAAAAGATCATAAATCTGATCACCTATAGTGACAGATACATATGGTTCTGTACTGTTTTGAGGTTGAAATGTTTCCAATACTGGTGCTAGCACAGTAACATCAGTACAAAGCTCAGTCATTTCCTGTCCATCCAAGTTTACATATGCTTGAACTACATGGTATTCCCAGGATTTTGCATCTTTAACTCCATCATCAGCTTTTTCACTACTATCCTTCGTCCTTATACTAACCTCCTTGGTATCATTGTTCTCATTTACAATTTCATTATCATTATCCAGTTTACATTCTTCATTATTTTCCCTTATTTTACACTCATTAGAATTTGCTGATTTAATATTATAATTTTCTTTTTCTCTACAATTATTACTACTAATTACATTATCCTTTGATTCAATCAATTCATCTATATATTCATTAATCTTATTACCATTACACTCATTTTCATTTATTCTCAATTTGTAATCCCTTGATTTAATTATAGAAGTACACTGGATAAACCTTCATAAGGAACATGCACCCTTGCTCTGATGACCCTTAACCACTTTGCTATATTTAGACCTTGCTCCAGACTTAACCCAGTCTTGCCAGTCCTCCCAGTTGAGATCTGGTGCTTGTGGTCCTTGGCAACAGGCATTTTGACACACATTTCCATTATTTTTCCTTGAGTAGTTATTATTATTATTCCAGCCATTATTGTTATTATTATAGTTACTATTCCAATTATTATTCCTTTTAAATTCTCCATACCTCTTCATTTGCCTTGAAAACTGGCCTCTATACTGACATTCTTTTACAAAATGTCCAACCCTATTACAGAGGAAACAATGTTGGGGAATTGATCTTCTATCTCTTGGCTTATAATAATAATTATTATTATTAGACTTCATTGATCTTAATGCAGCTACTGACTTAACCTCTTTTATCTCATTTTCTTTAGCTTTAATTTCTGCTTCTCTATGTTTTCTTTTAAGATCTTCCACTACAGTGTCTCTATCTTCATAATTTTTTTCATTATCTGTAGTCAAGTATGTTGCCTTTCATCTAATGTCTTCAAGCTCCATTTCCTCCCAATCAGGATAATTGTTTTTAAAGAATCATTTTATTCTGGGAATGGCATTTTTTTTACAAAGGTGATATTGTCCCCTCTTAAAGGATATCCATATTCAGATATGTCTCAGCAGCTTCAGTGATTCGTTCTAAGAATGATGTAGGTGATTCATTGGGTTTTTGTTTTATCCCTTCAAATTTTGACCAAGCATTTGGTCTTTTTGTATGCCTACCCAATACCTCTATTATTGCTTGTCTATATTCCTTCATTGTTTCATAGTGTACTTTGCTGTTCATGTCAGTATCTGAATAATCTTCCAACCATAATAGTAACAAGGGATACTCTCTAGTTTCCTCTGTAAACTTATTACATTTCCTTTTTGTTAATAGTTCTTTCATCAAGAGGGCAAAATTGTTATATTTGGGGTCAAATAAATCAATAGCCCTCTTCATCTCCTTAATTACCCAATTGAGTTTATCCACAAAAGCTGGGGTTCTTTTCTTTATGAATTCCAATTCCTCTGGGGTGAATCTTTTGTGTGTCTTGACTTGGAATATTTCTTCCCTTGAGACTACAGGGTGATCTCTTAATGGAAATAGAGTAATCATCCCTCCAGTCACTTCATGTTGTAATCTTTCTTTCTTTTTCTTCCTTCCTTCCTGTTCCTTCCTTCCTTTCTTCCTTCCTTCCTTTCTTTCTTTCCTTCCCTAGTTTAGCATCAATTAGTATGGATTAGTTCTAAAACAGAAAAATGCAAAGGCTAGGCAATCAGGTTAAGTGACTTGCTCATGGTTACACAGCTAGGAAGTTTCTGAGGCCAAATTTGCACCTAGATCCTCCTGACTCCAGGTCTGGCATTTTCTTCACTATGCCACATTGCTGACCCTGGGACCTTCTTTCTTTCACCTTGAAGTGCCTGCCTGGTACTAGAATTGTTAAATTCAAGGAAGGGTATAAACAGTTGAGTGACTTTTCTTGTATAATTCCAAATTGTTTTCCAGAAGCAGTTAGAATAATTCGCAGCCCCACCAACAGTGTATTTATGTGTTTGTTGTCCCACAGGCCCCACATTACTATTTTCATTTTGTCAGTCAGTCAGTCAATCAGTCTCTGTGCTAAACACTGAGACTACAAAGACAGTCAGAAGACAGCCCTTACCCTTAAGGAGCTCAAAATCTAGGAGAGATAACATGTACCAGTTATGTACAAACAAATTATGTACCAGATAAATAGGAAACAATCCAAAGAGGGAAGGCACTAGAATTAAAAGGGATTGGAGAAAGGTGAGATTTTGACTGAGACCTGAAGGAATCCAGAGAAACCAGAAGATAGAGACCACCTTTTGTCATCTTTGCCAATTTGATGTGACTCCTTCATTTCAAAGCCCTATATAGATTATGTGACTTGTCCAAACTTACACTACTATTTTAGGACCAATGTTGGTGGATCACATGCTTCTTATTCAATTTTCCACACCAGACTTTTTCTTGGCATTTTTATTACTGGTCTGGAACTGAAAATAGTTCTATAGTTTCATGGAGTTTAGTATAGAGCTCTTAAATTTTTAGTGTTCATTCTGCTGGAGAATAATTTTAATTATAAGGTTCCTAAATGATATCTCACAAATTGTGGAGATCTCAAAACTGTTGCAACAAGTCTAGTATTTAAATTGTGTTTAAAAAAACAATATAGCAGAGTTAAAATATATTTTATTACTCTAATTTTAATCTAAGATGATGAAGAATTCTCATTCTGGCTACTGGAGCCAGCTTACTATTTTTTAGAAGAGTATGTTTTCCAAAGTGTATGTATGTGTGTACTCTTCTGCACTAAACCCAGAATAAAATATGAAGGCAGAAGGGGCCTTAGTGATCATCTATTCCAGTGCCATTATTTACAGAAAGGGAACCAGAGGCCCAGAAAATCAAAATAATTGCTAGGAGTTATACAACTAATTGGTGGTTCAGAACCTAAGCTTTAGTCTATTCAAGCTTCAAGTGTTTTTTTTTTTCTTTTTCCAATTATATAAGTAGGAGGGAACATTTATGAAACTATAGCTAGAAATGGATGGCAATAGCCCGTAATGTCTTCTTTTAAAATAAACATTAATTTTAATGTTAAAATGCCATAGGGCAACACCTGGTCTGTGTCTATGAAGCAAAGGAAGAATAGAAAAAAAGAAAAAGTTGAACCAGAGTGATACGTTTGTTTAATTTTGTTGATGGTTATGTAAAAACAGGACCAGACAAGCAGATAAGGTGATAATCTTTTTTAAAATGGAAAACTTCAAATCTTCTGAATTGAAATTTGATATTGTACACATTTCAATGGGGAATTAACCTTGTTTTTAGAAACAGACTCATAATAATTAGGCCTTGGGCACTGAAGGAACAGGCTAGAATCAGGAATACAGAGACTTAGTCCAGATGATCCTCAGAGTCAGAAGGTCGGGCATCTTTATTCTAGGGGATGTGCACACAGGAACACATCTGAAAGTAGGTCAGAAAGCAGATCAGCCCATAGAATAGGTGGAAAATAAGGCCTGTTACCCAAGATCTGTAGTTAATCTAAGACTGAAATTATTTAGTCAAATAGGGATCCCAGTAATAGAAAATGAATGGAGGTCTAGGCAGGCAGGTGAATGGCAGATGGCAGCAGCTCTTATACCATGTATTAAAGATCTGATACTTGAGATTGAACGGTAGAGAAGTCAACCACCAGAAAGACTTCTAGCTTAGTGACAAGAACATGAAACCAGATGAGCTGGGTTTGAATTTTGTTCTATCACAATCCACATAACCTTCAGCAAATATCCTCTTGAAGTCTTGCTTTATAGAGGGCTGGGACTTGAACTTCCTAAATAACTCTTCATTTTTAATCAGCAGCTTTGCTTAGCTTCAACTCTATGGAACATCATGTCTGCTTCTAGTTCCCCTTAGTGCTCCACACTCTTGGTGTTCCACACTCTGCTGTCTTCCTGTATTAGGTTGTAAACTCCTTGGGAGCTGGAACTGTCTTTCTTTTTCTTATTTTGTGTCCCCAGCACTTAGCTTTGTGTGCACTTTGCTACATAGTAGGTGCTTAATAAATATTTATAAAATCATATTGAATTGAAAAAAAATTAATCTCCAAAGGAGGGATATACTATTTATAATACTTATCTCACCTAGGCTGTCTTGATAATTAAATTAGATATGGTATATAAAGCTCTTTATGATGGTAATATGTATTTATGAACTATTACCATTACCTTTATTATCATTATTAGACCCTTATTACATAGAAAACTGTTCCCATTGCCTGGACATAACACAGACACACAAAATTCTAAGAACAACACTTTCATTAAATTTTGCCATCCTGAACACTAACAATCTTTAATCTAGAGAGAAAGAAAAGTTCTCAGAATATAGAGAACTGGTAGAAGAAATTAAAAGCATGTGGAATCAGGGAGAAAAAAACCAAAACCAACTAATCTCTGAGGTCCCGTTTGCTTCTGGAAAGCATCCTGAAGATGAGTTCACAGAAAATGAACTTGCTTCACAATACTTTTATTCAAATGCCAAAATGAATTATTTTATCCAGTTAGGCAACAGTTCACCAAACATTAAACACAAAAGAGCAATTGTTGGAGAGTGGTGTGTTCTGGGTTCATTTCCTTATGAATTTGATTGAAATAATAAAACAAATCAATAACAATTGTCTTCAGGGGACAGCTGGGTGGCTCAGTGGATTGAGAATCAGGTTCAGAGATGGGAGGTCCTGAGTTCAAATTTGACTCTGATACTTCCTAGCTGTATGACCCTGGGCAAGTCACTGAACCCCCATTGCCTAGCCCTTACCACTCTTCTGCCTTAGAACTAATAGCCAGTATTACCACCATCTCCCAGTCATCTAGACTTACAGCCTCAGTATCAGCTTCAGTTCCTGCCTCTTTTTCATCACCGTCCCTCTCCCCCTTACCCAATCAATGGTCAAATTCTATTGTTTCTACTTTTGTGATAGTGCTCCTATATACCCCTTTCTCTACTCTGACCTCATTACTTCAGTTCTCCTGGTCTGTTGCAGTAACCTGTTGATTAGTCTTTCTGCCTGAAGTCTCTCCCTAGTCCAGTCTATTCTCTACTTGGTTGTCAAACTGATCTTAATGTGCAAGTCTAACTGAATTGCCTCCCTATTTAATAGATTCTAGTGGCTCACTATTACCTCTAGAATCAAATATAAAATTGTTCGGTTGTTAAAGCTCTTCATTACTTAGCTATATAACCTTTCTTGCCTTTCCACACTTTAATCTCTCCCAGGTACTCTGTGATCTAGTGACATTGGCCTTCTTGCTGTTCCTTGAATGGGATACTCCTGCTTTCCACTCCAAGCATTTTCCTTGGCTGTTCCTTCTGTCTAGAACATTCTCCCTTTTAAACTCCTCTTCTTGGCTGCCCTGGCATTTTGTTTGTTTGTTCCAGTTAGTCATTGGACTGTGAATTCCTTGAGAACAGCAACTGTTTGTGTTTTTGCCTTTCTTTCTATACTCAGCCCTTAGAACAGTGCTTGAAACATAGTAGGTGCTTAATAATTATAATTAAAAATGATTGATGATAATGAAATGCTTATTGACTGACTGCATAGGACCAGAATTGTTTCCAGAGTTGAGGGTAAGGGTGTATTTTATCTCAAAGTTTTATATATATATAGCCTTCTTGCTTCTGAATACAGCCACCACCTTACCTCTGATTTTTGTCATCTCTCACCTAGACTCTCACACTAACCTCCTAATTGGTCTCTCAGCCTCAACTTGCTTCCCAATTTAACCTATCCTCCATATTGTTGCCAAAATGATTTGGTCTTATGGGACCTTATCACTGGTCTGACCATGTTACTCCTTTACTCAATAAAATCCAGTGGTTTTCAATTGCCCTTAGGATAATATAAAAGCTCTTGTGTTTTTAAAACCCTTCATAAAGATATATCTAACAACTCCTTGTACTTTATGGCCTGGATGTCCATTGTATCTAAAATGTCCAACATAGTTCTTGGCATCTATTAGGTACTTAATAAATGTTCATCAATTGATTAAAATAGCCTCAGCTAGGATTAAAATAATAAGAAAAATTATCTGACATTTTATAGCACTTTATGGTAAGCAAGGCTCTCTATATTGTAACATTTGATCCTCACAACTACTCTTTGAGGTAATATGGTAATCATTCCTTGCATTTTTCCAATGAGGGAATTAAGGTAGACATTTTCAACAATTTGCTCATGGTCCTACAGCTAGTGAGTAAAAGAGAGGATTTTTAAATTTTAAAATTTAATTAAAACTAAAACTTTTAATTTTATTTAACTTTTAATTAATTAAATTTTAAATTAAAATTTAATTTATACTCAGTTTTCCTGATCTTGAGTCTAATGTCCTTTCTACTATATTTTACCACCTTTTGTAAGAACTAGAGGAGAACTGGGAACCCAGCTTTCCATTACAAATTTAAGAACATATGAATCTCTTGTGAATTTGTATGTATTTTCTATCAAGTGCCTTAGAACCATCAGAAAGGGAAGTGATTACCAAAGTTGGCAAAGGTTCATTAAAAACAACAAATCAAAGCCAGGCATGGTGGCCCACACCTGTAATCTCTGCTTCAAGAGAGGTTGAGGCTAATGGATCACTCGAGTTGGGAACTTCAAAGTGCAATAGGCTTAAACTGATCAATATGGCAGCAATATGATCAGTCCTTAGGAGTAAAGTCCATCAAGCTGCCTAAGGAGAGATGACCCAGCTCAGGTTGGAAATGGAGCAGATCAAAGCTTTCATGTCACACTACTGAGCAATAGGATTGGGTCTGTGAGTAGCCATTGTACTTCTAGCCTGGACACAAATGTAATGGAATATTATTTCATTACAGGAAAAAATAAGCCAGGTCTGAGGAATTCAGAAAAATTAAAATCAATACAAAGTGAAGTAAGCAGAAATAGGCACATAATATACACGTGTCTACAACAATGTAAATGAAGAGAACAATAAAGTGAAATTAAATACTATGTAATCATCATAACCAATCATTTCCCAGGAGGAAAGAGAAAGAGGAAATAGAGTTCCTTTGTTGGACTATAAGGGTAAAATGTTAGGGGCAGTTAAAGGGTATAGCCAGAAATTACTCTGATGTAGAAACCGAAACATCAATAAAACTTTAAAAGTTTAGCTTTGTATTATTTATGTAAAAATGATTCACTAAAGCAAATTGATAGTATAAGCAAGACTGGAAGGGGAATATTTGTTTATCCAAGTATTCTCATGTACTTTTTTTTTTAATCCTTACCTTCCTTCTTGGAGTCAATACTGTGTATTGGCTCCAAGGCAGAAGAGAGGTAAGGGCTAGGCATTGGGGGTCAAGTGACTTGCCCAGGGTCACACAGCTGGGAAGTGTCTGAGGCCCCTCTCATGTACTTTTGAAGTTACTATATGTAAGTTGTGGCATGTGATTGTGATAGAGTACTATTGCACTACAAGAAATTATGAGTAAGTTAATTTTGGAAAAACATGGAGTGAAATGAGCAGAACCAATAGAACATTATACACAGCAATGGAAATATTGTTTGAGGAATGACTTGTGTATGTCCACCTCCAGAGAAAGAACTGATAAACAGAAAATAAGTAAGAGACAATTATATATATACATATATATGTATATATTTTTTGTCAAATATTGCCTTCTCTAATGAGGGGAGGGCAGGGGTTAACTGGATATTTTAATGTAATAAACAAATACATTTAAATAAAAACAATTGTAATATAATCATGCTTAGGCTGGCAATAATATGCGAGATTATACAAATGGGGGCAATTAGGTGGCTCAGTGAATTGAGAATCAGTCCGGGAGATGAGAAGTCCAGGGTTAAATTTTGGATTCAGACACTTCCTAGCTGTGTGACCCTGGGCAAGTGGAACCTTCTCTCAGGGGGAAAACTCTCCTGTGACAAGGTCAAAACCTGAGGTTTCTACCTCCCAACTAAATAAACTGGGGCTTTCTAGATTTCCACATTGACACCCCATTACCTAGCCCTGACCACCCTTCTGCCTTGGAACACATTGGGCAGAAGGTAAGGGTTTTTAAAAAAGGGATTATACAAATAATTCTTCTATAGATATTTAAGTGAAACCTCTAGTACTTATACTTGACTACCCAGTTTCTTGTTAGTATTTGTAATTAAAATTAGTAGAACTTTATATCTAGGGATTTCCCCCCTATAAATCAATTTTTTTTTTACTCTTTTTGAAAAAATGTCTTTGGGAGATTGGGAACTGACCTTCAGAAGCCCTTCTTAAAATACTTTCTCTGCCCCTGACTTTCTTTTTCTGTGTCTCTCTATTGCTCATTCTCAGTCTTTCTTTCTCTTTGTTGCTTTATACCTATCTGCTTCTCTCTCTCTCTCTCTCTCTCTCTCTCTCTCTCTCTCTCTCTCTCTCTCTCACTCACTCACTCACTCACTCACACACACACACACACACACACACACACATCTCTTTCTAATTCTAATCCCCAAGGAAACCTGAATATTCATCCTTTTTCTGGGCTCAATGCCAATAAATTCTCTATTAAGACTGTAAGGGTAAAAAGTTTTGCAAAGAAATTAATTAAAAAACAAATTGAGAGCAGAACCAGGAGAATACTGTACACAATAACAACAATAATGTATGATGATCAACTGTGAATGACTTAACTATTATCAGGAAATGCGAGGATCTAAAACATCATCAAGGGACTCATGATGAAAAAAAGTCTATCCATCATCATAGAAGGAAGTGATGGCATCTGAATGCAGATCAAAGCATTCCATTCTTCACTTTATTTCCTTCATGAGTTTTTTTCTTGTATGTGCAATATGTCTTCTTTCATGATATGACAAATATAGAAATATATATTACAAAAGGTGCACATATATAGCAGTGGAAGGGAGAGAATTTAGATGGAAAAATATCAGAAAGCAAAAGTTAAAATTTGTTCTTACATGTAATTGGGGGAAAATAAAACATTATTGGAAGAAAAAGTAAATTGAGCCAAAATAATGTACAGAAATAGAACAATGTGGTTTAGTGGAGAGAGTGCTAGATTTGGCATCAGGATGGTTCAAATCTCTCCCTTTGCACTTCTTGTATGAATATTGTCTGAGAATATATGATCATGGACAAGTCTCTTAACCCCATTATGCTTCTATTTCATCATCTATAAACTAAGGGAGCTGAAATTGATGGCCTCTAAGATCCTGTCTTGCTCTAAATCTATGGTCCTATTTTCTGGGGACTAACAAAAAAGTAATTTTTTTTTTGAAGATGACACTCTAGGACTTTGTTACTCTTTACCCATTTCTAGATTTATATTGTCAACTTAGCATTCACAAGATGTAGATAAACTTGACTTTTTCCTTAGTAGAAACTCAATTTTATCAGTCCTCATTTAGGATCAGTCCATATAGATCTTTAGGCTAACTTTCTCCATGGTTCTTATCCTACCTCCCTCCACTCACATCAAACTTACACTTCCTATTAATCTCTAGCTTCCTGCAGAGTTTAAAACTGCAACATCTGGTAGAGAACCCAGACTTTTCAAGGTCGGAAGAGACATCCTTATTCAATGAACTCTTTAGCTGGCCCACCTACCCCCTTTGTTCATTTTTCTGTACTCAGAGTGATAGGGGGGTTAGCGATACACTATTTCCTCCTCTTATGAGTTAGGAAAAGTTTTTTTTTTCCTTAAAAAGTATTATTGGAGTCCTTTCTGATGCTTCCTTGGCTAAGGAGAGTAAAGGTTCAGGCTATTAACATTACAAAATAGCAATGAGTAGCTCCGGTACCACCCTAATGCTTGACTGGGAGACCACAATGGACAAGTTGGGCAAGGGAACTTTGTTCAGCTGAATCAACTGCAGATATTCTCAATACCTAGCCTTGTGGAATATCTTCTCCTGTTCTGGCTAAGCAAATCTCCTTTTGTTAACTGTTGAATGAATGATGGATGAGTGTTTCTTTTTGTTCCAGTATCAAGCCCAAATCGAGGCTTAGCCTGGAACAGCTGACAATATTGGCAGTCTGCAGATTGATTTCCCTCCCTCCTCCACCACAAAATTTGTTGTTCTTTCTAATGTACAATTTTATAACTTTCCAATGATACATACAGTAATAACACAAACATTTTCTATCTACTAAATGACAAAGGTATTTACATTGAAAGGAGTATTTTACTTTATACAGTAGATACTTTCTTAAAAATGTCCAAATCAGGTTTTGTAATTTGATAACATTTCAAACACTTTGCAAACTTGCTGCTTAAAAAGATTGTCAGTCCTTGTGTGAGGAAAAAATCAACCCCTGCTTTATATTTTGTATATTTCTGACTCATCATGTAGTAGTAGTAGTAGTAGTCTCTCGGTACCGAGGATGACGATTGTCTTTGTGTGTTTATTGTACAAAGACACTTGTGCGCGAAAGAGATTTAAGTGGAAAAGTCGATGCACAGAGACAGTCCCACTCTCTCGGCGTTGGAAGCCTGGGTCCAGTGGCACGAAAAGTCGTTACTCCTGGAGACTTCCTCAGCTGCATTGGATGGCCCTGTTGTCTTTTGTGCTTCAGCACACTCTAAGCACTCCACAGTGCTTTGCTGCATCGCCATCACAGCTGTTGAACCTGTACTTAATTTAGGTAGGCATCTCATTTCCCCTAAATTGGGTATTTTGTTCTATTAACTAAAAAGCTGCCCTTTAATCTTTTAACAAATAAAACATGCCCTTTGAGTTTCTAACTTAATAAAAATGGTGAGGGGGAAGTTGGGTGGCTCAGTGGATTGAGAGCCAGGCCTAGAGGCAGGAGGTCCTAGGTTCAAATTTGGCCTCAGACATTTCCTAGCTGCATGACCCTGGGCAAGTCACTTAAACCCATTGTCTAGCCTTTACCACTCTTTTGCCTTGGAACCAATACTTAGTATTGATTCCAAGATGGAAGGTAAGGGTTTAAAAAATTTTTTTTCAAAAGTGGTGAGGTATTCAAACATAAATATAAACAACTCTCTTTATTTTATACTTAGTAGTTTTAAGTCACATCCAACTCTTCATGACCCCATTTGGTGTTATCTAAAGATAATGGAATGATTTGCCATTTTCTTTTCTAGCTCATTTTATAGGTGAGAAAACTGAGGCAAACAGGGTTAAGTGACTTTTCCAGGGTCACATAGCTAGTAAGTATCTAAGGCAAAATTTGAACCCAGGGAAATGAGTCTTCATGATATGAGGCTTGGTTGCTCTATGCACACACCCAGCTAGTTACCCCATGACTCGTTTAACTCTGGTTATTATGAGAAGTGATGAAAGATTGAAAAGCCAAAAAGCAAAAGACAGTTTAAATTGTCTGAGAATAGTGAGAAGCTTAGTTTTGTACTCTAGGACAATCTTTTTCAGATGACATTCAAAACCATGGGAAATTAAATCTTTTTTTTTTTTAAGCATTTGGGATTAATTGTGTTCACTATTCATTCCCTTTGTTTAAAGAGGCCATAAGGCATGGAACCAAAATAATGGGCATCATTTTTCTCATATTCCTCATTCATCTTAAACGAATTCTCATAATCTGAGTGGTTTAAAGGAGAATGTTATATAATTGATTAGCATCAGAGGAAAGATCTGAAAACCACTGGATAAGTTAATTGGATGATAGAGTTTATAGAGGCAGCTTGTAACTGCCCCAGCACCTATGACTAAATCCTAGTTAAGAAGATCTGAATTCAAATCTAGCATAAGACCCCAGCAAACCACTTAATCTCTGTCTGCCTCAATTTCCTCACTATAAGATGGCTGCTAATAATAGTCCCTACCATGGAGCAGCTAGGTGGTTCAGTGGATAGAGAAGCAGGCCTGCAGATGAGAGGTGTTGCATTCACATCTGACCTCAGATACTTCTTACCTGTGTGACCCTGGGCAAGTCACAACCCCAGTTGCACAGCCCTTACTGCTCTTCTGCCTTGGAGCAAATACTTAGTGTTTGTTCTAAGACATAAATTAAGAGTTTTTAAAAAAATGGCAACTACCTCTCAGAGTTGATGAGAGGATCAAATGAGAAACTATTTGTAAATACAGTAAGTGCTTAATAAATATTTGTTTCCTTGTATCCTTCCATAAATCTCTAGTTGGTAGAGTCTCTGACTAGTCTCTCTGCCCGTTTCTCAAGATATAATATGGAAGGAAAATGGTAAGTAGAAAAAACCCATTACACTTGGCATCATGGAACCTGTGTTTAATGCCAGTTCTGCTACTCCTCACCTGGGTGACCTAGGGTAAATCATTGACCTGCCTTGCATCTCAATTTCCTCATCTGTAAAGTGAAGGGGAGTGCCTTTCGGGTCTATCTTATGATCTTATGACTAAATGGCCTCAGGTCTCCTCTAAGATATATGATCTACTTAGATTCACTTTCCATTGTCTCAACTTTTGCCTTTGAAGGGACAGAAGGAGAGTGTTGATCTAACTAATAAGATGCCAAAATACCTGAATGAAGAGCGAAAAATCCAGTCATCTGGGTGTCTCAGGTTATTTTTTTGGGTACCCAACAGTCAATTAATTAATCTTTCTTTTTTGATATTTAGTTCTCTGTAAGACGTATCCTGAGTGTGTGCATGTGGAGTCTGTAGCCCTTTCTGTGCCAAAGAGCTAATGAAGCTGCCATCAGACTGTGTGTGACCGATGGCTGTGGAGCCTGTCTATACATATAATTATGCTTTGTCTGGGACACTAATCTATTGTGCGATTTAATATAAAATAGACAGGCTGTAAATCTCTGATGAGTCAAATAGCCAGGCTTGGATTTGTGGGGGTTAACCCGGGTCATGACTGAAGTTCCTGAAGGGCATATGTGCATATGGAAAGCTTTCATCCCAATTGGTGAACTCTCCAGAGGGCTATCACGCAATCTCATTAATAATGTGTGCCCATCTACATTTAAGCAATCCATTATCAGCAAGATAGCCTAAATCACCAGTTCAATCTCTCCTCAAGCTTTCCCTTTAAGGAATAATATTAAATTCTCCTAGGGGACATCAGAAGCCAGCTGTATGAGCTTGGAGAAGTTTATACATTTTTGGTTTTGTAAGACCCATTCTTGAGGGCTCAAAGTGTATTTTTCCAGAGTCATCTCCAGCTTTGTAAAATGATTCTGCTGGCTGATACCATCATTCTTAAAGTATAAGGCATGGGGGGGGGGCGGGAAAGAGGACAATGAAAACAATATGACCTGTTTGATACCACTTAAGCGAGTCTGTCACAGACGGAGTCTGTGGCCACAAGATTACACTGTCTCTTTCATAAGGCAGGAGAATGACTATGTAAGTAGATGTTACCCTTTACTTCCATAACTGTTTTGGAAGCTAGAGAGGTGATTGTTGCGAGGTAATGGAAGTGATGCTGTAGGATTATCTTTTACATTCAGCTTGTAACTACTGTGTTTTAGAAATTCCTGTTATGTTAGCTTGACAGATAAATTTTACTTTTTTTAGGGTAATATTCTTAGAAAATAAAATGCTACAAATTGAGTTGCCTTGATAAGGAGTAACCAACTCAGTCTAGCACACAAAAGGCTCTGATGAACAGCCTGCCTTGGTGCAGTTAGCAGAGAAGCATAGCTCATTTGGGTAAGTGCTCTTCTAGAACCTCCTTGGCACTTCGAGAATCTCCATGGTCCACTTCCTAAAGGCTTCCATTTGATTAATTTAGTAAAAATGTTCACATGGAAGCAAATGTTATTTTGGCTCTAATGCGTATCTTGGGAAATAAGGTAGATTATTAACTACTGAAGCAGCAAGAGTGAAATAGGATCACTCCCTAAAATGATAGGGACACCTTCTGGAGCCTTCTCTTTCACAGGCTGAGTGCTGACTTTACTTTGAAGACTGCCAGCAAGTGAGTTCATTTGTATGGTGCTGCTGCCATCATAGATACAATACCTGAGCAGAACTATTTCTGTCCTAATTGGGATTTGACTCAGAGTAAGTCATTTTAAGGGGATAAAAGAGAGGCCAGTGCTATGGTGAGCCTAATGAATAAAAGAATGCCTCCTCTACATGTTAAAGTTGTTGTTGTTCTATCACATCCAACTCTGTTACCCTATTTGGAGGTTTTCTTGGCAAAGATAGTGCTATTTCCTTCTCCAGCTCATTTTACAGATGAGGAAACTGAGGTCAACAGGGTTAAGTGACTTACCCAAGATCATATAGCTAGTGTCTGAGGGAGGATTTGAACTCAGGAAGAGGAATCTTTCTGATTCTTAGCACAGTGGTCTATCTACTGTACCACCTAAGGTGTCAAATATATCACCTACAGTATGATTTGATTTTCCAAACTGGATTAAAATGCAATTGGGAAATGTTTAACAAAATGACTAAGTATACAATTAAACCAATATTGTTAAGATGTGGTTTTCTGAGTTAATATATACCTCCACGGTTTAGTTTAGTGGCTTCTGGTTTCTCTTTGAGTTTGACAACACTATTCTAGAAGATGCAATGCCAGCCTCCAGCTGAAGGAATTGAAGGACTAATTCACAAACCAGCACTAAAAGTAATGCAACTTTAAAGGACTTATGGATTGATTCTCAAGATATTTCCCAAAGGGCATGATGCCAAAAGAATAAAAAGATCTTGGAGGGTGCTTTGTAAAAAATGGGTGACCAAGAAGACATCAGCAATGACTGACCCCAACAGGCATTTTCTTATGAAAAAAATTTCTTTGAGAGTAATCCATGCATGTGACAAGTGCATCTCCAGTAATTAGGCAAAGAGACCAGGTAGGATTGGTAGATGCTTTTTAAAACTATAGATTGCCAGACAACTTACTGAGAAGTGTAGAGAGGGAAGGAAATAAGCATGTATTAAGTGCTTACTATGTGCCAGGTGTACTAAGCACTTTACAATCATTACCTCATTTTACCCTCATAACAATCCTAGGAGGTAGGCAGTAGTATTATTTCCCTTGTTTTACAGTTGAGGCATCTGAGGCAGACAGCAGGTAAGTGACATGCTAGGGTCACACAGCTAGTAAATGTCTTAGGTCAAATTGGAATTTATGTCTTCTTGACTCCAGGCCCATTGGATTTCATTGAATGTATTATTTTATGTGTTTTGGTTAGGTGAAATATAGCATTGAAAGCCAAACTCAGATAAGGTGTCTCTCATATAAACATCAAAATCATTGACTCAGTCGTTCAGTGAACTATACTGTAGGAAGATTTAAATGGAAAGCAATGTTCCTGGTGTCAGAGTGAAGAAGATGGACTAGATCTAAATTCCTAGGGGTCTGCTTGAGGTACAAACCAAAGATGGCTATTTTACTGATATAAAGGTTTTCTAAATGTGCCAATTTATGGATATATTGTACTAATTTTATTGATTCTCAGATATTGCAAGCTTCTTCAGAGAAAGCTATAATAATTTAAAAGAGATAAATCTAAAGGTATACAGTGGGAAAACAAAATGAATGAAAGACACATTTGCCCAGATTATTTGCCAGGCAGCTGATCTGTTAGTTTATCAAGAGATGTAGATAAATTTGACTCTTTCCTTAGTAGAAACTCAACTCTATCTCCCTGAGTTCAAAGCTGGCCTCAAATATTCAATATATTCAAATACAAATTAAAAAAAAAAAGCTAATAGCTATGTGACCTTGAATAAATCACTTAATTCTGTCTTAGTTTCTTCCTTTGTAAAATGAGATGGAGAAGGAAATGTCAAATCACTTTAGTACCTTTGCCAAGAAAATCTCAAATGGGGTCATAAAGAATTAGATATGACCAAAACGAATGATCAAAAACAGCAAGCATTTATATGGTGCTTTATGTATGGGTATTGCTTTAAGAATTATAAGTGCTATATTACTTCATTTGGTTCTTACAACAATTCTCTGAGATAGATACTATTGTTATCCCCATTGTACAGATTATTGATCAGGAAACTGAGATTGAAACAGTCTAGGGACTTGTCCAGGGTCACATAGTGAGTGAATGTATTAATAGGATTTGAACTTAGGGCTTCCAGGTTTTAAGGCCACACTCTATACATTATTCCATAATGCTTCAGAGTTGAGCTGAGATAGTGACCTTGGGACAAAATTCAGTAATGGAAGATCAGATTAGATCGCATTTTGGAAACATATTTTGATCACAAACTCCCTGCAAAAATCCATCTCTTTAACATTTATATTTGCCTACCAATAGCAGACTACTGAAATATTTGAGCAAAAACTCTGACTCAGATAGCTAGGCTATTTGTTCCAGTTCAGTTGTTTTGTAAGTTGTGTACAACTTTTGGGGGCCCCATTTGGGATTTTCTTGGCAAAGATCCCAGAGTGGTTTGACATTTCCTTCTCTGCTTCATTTTACAGATGAGGAACTGAGGCAAACAGAATTCAGTGACTTGCCCAGGGTTGCACAGTTAGCTAGTGACCGAGGCCAGATTTGAACTCACATTGAGTCTTCCTGACTTAAGGCCCCATGCTCTATTCACTGAGCAACCTAAGTTGCCTTTATCTATTTATCCCTGACTATTTTTTAAGGTAAAGAATAGTTCCCAAATGGCAAAACAAGAAGTTTCCAAATAATAAGAGTAACCCACATTTTAGAGTCCTTCAGGGTTTACTTGCTTTTAACAGTGGACTTTCTTGCCGCCACTCTTCGAGGTAGGTAATGCAAGTAATTTTGTTCCATTATACTTATGAGGAAACTTAGAAAGTAAGTGACTTGCTAGGGCCCCCAGAGCTAGTGAACTTCAAAGTTGAGTTGAACTTTTGGCTTCCCATACTTTTTCCTTAAATGGGCCCACCAAGAAGAAGAGCAGTTTGAAAACAAACAAACAAACAAAACTTCTGTTTACAAAAAATCCAGGAAACAGATGATACTATTAGGCCAACTAGAAAAGATGAACAAGAAAAGGTGGAAAGAATTCCTGAATACTGGTTATATTGGGATATCCCACTTAAAAGCACTCCCTTAAGTGAAGTCTCTCTTCAATGACTGTAGAGGTGTTTCAAAGCCTTTCAGAATAAGCTTCTGTTTCAGTTTTGAGGTTACTGTTGTTGTTTGTCTTTCATTTGGAGGTGATGCCTTGATTTGCTTGTCAATCAGATTTTAGCTAGGCAGAGGTGCAAGAAGTCATCAGCTTCCCTCTTTCTTTCAGAGTCATGGAAGTCGAATGGCAAGAGAAAAGTCAGGATGACTGGCTATGGCCCCAGATGCAATAGATGACCTTGGTATATTTGATGTCTGACCTAGTTGCAGGTGCTCCATAGTGCCTGCTTCAGCTGCCTTCATGGCAATTGGAACAAATTACATCTCATCATTACTCCCATTCCATCAGTAAGAAGTGCTTGGCATCCCCTAGCTTATGGAATAGAAAGATAAAAAATACTTTTTGTGTAAGTTCTGAGGTTTTTCAAAACTAGCAAGAAGAATAAGAATAGTAACAACAATGATAATTAGCATTTACATAGCACTTGAAAATATGTGAAATGTTTTACATAGGATCTCACTTGGGTCTCACAAGAACCTTGTGATTTAGGTGCAATTATTATTCCTAGCTTACTGAAGGGGAAACCAAGGCTGAGAATGGTTAAGTGAGTTGTCTAGGGTTATATATGTCATAAATGACTAGGGTAGGATTTGAACTTAGATCTTCCTGAGTCCAAGTCAAGTTCTCTATCAAACATTAGTTTAAGCCACAGAACCTATCTTATAAAAACAAGAAGAAAACTTTTTTTTTTTTGAGATACAACTTTGTAAATCTATAGCTTGTGAGTCCAACATGCCACTCAGGATTATAATTTAAATCACTGTGGTTCAAAATTGTGGTGAATAGAAATCTAATGAACAAATAGGCCTAATCATATTTTGCATTTTAAATATTAAAGTTACTACTATTCAAAATGCAAAGAGAATTCTGCATCTGAGAAGGTCAAAATGGTCCCCTTATCTTCTCAAAAACTCATCTTCAGGTGCTTATCACTCCCATTTCTCTTCTATTCATATATACCTCATAGATTTTCAGTGGGGCTTTGCACTCTGCTAAGAATAATTTTCAATTGTTCAAATATGTAAAATATCTCTTCTTGAGATAGTATTAACAGTGGCAGAACCAAGAAAAGAAATTATTAAATTTCAAAATGTTCTGTTGAAAAGTAGCACTTCATTGAGCTTTTGGTGTGATGGCTCACCCATTCTTTTGTTTCTTTTTAAAATTTCCTTTTAAAATTAATTTTTGATGCTTTTTGGATTTTAAAACTAGTCACTCCTCAACAATAACTTACCCTAGCCCACCATAAACCCACAAAATAGAGCCCTTCTTCATTATAAAGAAATATTGAGCAAAACCAGACAATACAGGACCCATGATTGATTGAGAATATAATATTCTGCATGGATAATATGCTACCTCTTAAATAAGAGAAGTGTTTTTATCATTGGTCCTTTGGAAAGAAAATTGAATATTATATTGAATCTGATTTCTGACATCTTTTCCTATTATTTTTAATGTATGTTATTGAAACAATTTTCTATTGCGTTGAAATTATTTCTTGTTATGATTCCCCTCATGCCTCCCTGTCCCCAGATAGTACAGTAAGAATATAAGCAACCAGTGTGAAGTCACAATAAATAGGTATTAAGAATGTAAGAGGAACAAAGCAACTACTTCTCCACAACTACTTATTAAATTATTTAAGAGATTATGTACTAAATTAGGAAAAACCAACTAGCTCCTAATAACTATCCCTCAATCTGTAAGCTGAAGATAATAAACTTCATATTTGTACAGTAAAATCAGAGAAAGGTCATATCTTGAGGGGTTCTCAGTTGGCATCGATAACTTTGAAATGATGATGATATATTAATGGGTAATCCCTGAGATGATCCAGATAATAATGGGACTCTAAAACCTTGAGCATACCTCTTCCTGCTATCGGATCATGCTGCCCATGTACTCTCAATAATGATCCGAAGTTAGGTAAGTGCCTCTTTGTGCCCCTCTTTTCTCTACATCTTTTCTATGCCATCTGCCCACTTTTCTCTTCCCATTTCCTATACTACTCCCAGGCTGTCCTCTCTGTGCTTTATTAAAATGTGACTGATGTATTGTTCTCCTTTCACTGCCAGCATGATCTTTCCCAATGAGTATACAAAGAACTAGGCTTGTTTGTCCTGAACCAACTGGGGACCCCTTTTTGGTCTACTACATTAGGCATAAATAGGGGCACCTGGCTGGAGACTTAATTTATTCATATTGCACCTCACAGGTGCACTGTGAACCCACTAGGAGAAAAGAAAGACTGACAAAGGATCTCTGTGTCATATCTCTTTCCCCCACCAGTGACCCCCACCAATTGGGTCAGAATAGAACATCTATGCTATTCTTCTGCTCCTTTTCAGTATTCTCTTATAATGATGACTATCATATTTGTAATTCTAATATTAATTTATTAAAAATTATGCAATGCAGGGCACCCACGTTATTATTTCTACTTTTCTGTTACTATAAAAAATTACTATAAACATTTTAATATATATGGAATCTTTTTATCATTGATATTTTTGGCTATAGGTACAATTGTGGGATCCTCAGGTCAAAGTTAAATAACTTCTCTTGCATTGTTCCAAATTGTTTTCCAATATGGAAATAGCTCTGCCAAGTATACTAATATATATGACTTCTCATAAGCCTTCTAATATTGATTATTTCCATCTCATCATTTTTGCCAAATTTCCTTTATGTCTGAGAAAGAAATTTGTCTTTGCTTATGTAGCTCATGACCAAAGTTATACGAGGTATGGCTAGGACCTTGTTACTGGAGGTGTGGACAGTAGGACATTCACCTCTCTCAGGGATTTTTCTCTCTGGTGGTAATTGAACGGCTGGTTTATATGTATCTTATAGAATGATCTTCAAATTTGAATTTGGAAAAGTTTCTGATTCATCAGATAAATTATTTCTAAATCATTTTTATTTATTTATTAAAAAAAAAAAACCCTTGCCTTCTTTCTTAGAATCAGTATTGTGTATTGGTTTCAAGGCAGCAGAGCGGTAAGGGCCAGGCAATGAGGGTTAAGTGACTTGTCCAGGGTCACACAGCTAGGAAATATCTGAGACCAGAATTGAAACCAGGACCTCCCATCTCTGGGCCTGGTTCTCAACCCACTGAGCTGCCCCCTAAATCTCTTCCAAAAATCAGAGACTGGAGATGGAAATTGCTTATCACATGGTCATCATTTTATTTTCCATAAATCAATTCAATATTTGGAGAATTGTCCAAGTACATGATATTGTTCAAAGTACTGTGTATGTCTGTGTGCAGTGGGGAGGGACAGCTAAATTTGGACCAAATCTGCCAATGATGAAATGTACTTCTTCCTAAATCTCTAAGAATAAATAATGAAAAGTCATTTGTAAAAGGCTAGCTATTTCCTCATCTGTATGCAGTTCAAGTTTGAATGTGTGTATGTGGGGGAAACATTTCTTAAGCCTGGCAGCTTGAAGATGATGGGGTATCCAGGTAGTACTGTCCCATAAGCTTTGTCATAGTAATCAATAAATGGATGGCCAAGAATGTTGAACATGTTGGGGACTCGGGCTATGCCAGACTCCCCGACCTTCCCTAGAAGGTCCTTGGATCCAGCTCAGGCTTAGGTCTGAGTGGATCTGAGGTCTATGAGGAGTCAAGAATCCATTGAACTGACCACTTGTCGGGGGAATTATTTCAAGGACTTCTGTAGCCTCTAAAATATTTCCATCGCTACCAAAAAGGAGAATTGAAGGTAGTTAACAGTGAGGTGGAGGCGCTGACTCAGAGAGCTTTAGAAGGAATATTCTAGCTATAAATATGACTGGTAATAGGGACCTGATAGTTGAAATGAATTCAGCAGCCTCCCTGAAACTGACTTTCAAACACATCTCATATGTGATCTTATAATGAGGATGGTTTGACATTCTCCCAGGTGAAATAATTTAATTAGAAACCGCGTACCATTAAATTCCTTTTAAGCTGCTCTCTACCTACTTAAAGTTTGTCGTCGTGTTTTACAGTTAAAGCTATAATTAGCTAACTCTCCTAGCATCACCAGGAAGCAGGAATTTGCATGATCAATTGTGGTTTATGGTTGAGGACTCAAAAGAGGAAAAAAAGAAAGATATTGACTACCAGATCCCAAAGTAGCTCAAGAATAAAAATAATACCTGACATTTATGTAGTGTTTACACAGCTTATCTTCTTGAATCTTCACAAATGTTGGAGGTTGGCTTTAAAGGCATTATCATCTCCCTTTTTTTGTTATGTAATCCTTATAGGCATATTCAACTCTTTGTGACTCGATTTTGGGGTTTTCTTGGCAAAGATAGTGCAGTAGTTTGTCATTTCCTTCTCCACTTCAATTTACAGATGAGGAAACTGAGGCAAACAGGGTTAAGTGACTTGCCCAAGCTCACACAACTGGTATGAAGCTTGATTAGATCAAGCATTCTATCCACCACCATATTCCTTTTCACAGAGGATGAAACAGAGATCAGAGAAGGTAAAATGTATCCACTATTAGGGTAATGACTGTTTTTGTTGTCTTTGTCTTTGTAACTTTGTCTTCAGTGTCTACCTTATGCATTGAGGTACTTAGTGGAGGTTTGCTAAATTTTAATCAAGTGAAGTGTTTTGACCAGTCACATATCTAGTAAGTGGCAGAGTCAGCACTTGAACCTCAGTCTTCTCTCTCCTGATACTTCTACCACACAGCTTCTTCCCATAAGTGAAGGGAATATTCTGTAAATCAGCTTATTCTGAGGCTCCTGGGTAAGGCAATTGTGTTCTTCTTATCCCTAAAGGAGAACTTGAGAGTAATAGAATTATGAAGTCAAGTGAAATAGTAGAGATGAATGAGGCAGAGAGAGGTTTTTAGAAAGATTGTTTCTTTAACAGATAGTGTGGTGTATTGGGAAACCTCCTAAACTAGGAGTCAGGAGAGCTGCATTCAGTTCCCAAACCTGCCCCGAATTAGCTATGTGACCTTGAATCTTTCTGTGGACCCTGATTTCAGGGATGTGCTACTAGATGCTTTTAATAACTAGTTCTCTGGGGGAAATACATGTAGTCATGCACTTTGAAGTTTAATTGGCATTGTTTTTTTTTAAACATTATTTTATTTGGTCATTTCCAAACATTATTCATTGGAAACAAAGATCATTTTCTTTTCTTCCCTTCCCCCTCCCCCTCCCACCACCTCTCCCATAGCTCATGCGCGATTCCACTGGGTATCACATGTGTTCTTGGTTCGAACCCATTTCCGTGCTGTTGGTATTTGCATTAGAGTGTTTTAGAGTCTCTCCTCAGTTGTATCCCCTCCACCCCTGTAGTCAAACAGTTGCTTTTCCTTGGTGTTTTTACTCCCACAGTTTATCCTCTGCTTGTGGATAATGTTTTTTAGATCCCTGCAGATTGTTCAGAGACATTGCATTGTCCCTAATGGAGAAGTCCATCACCTTCGATTGTACCACAATGTATCAGTTTCTGTGTACAATGTTTTCCTGGTTCTGCTCCTTTCGCTTTAATTTGCATTGTTAACATTTTTCTCCATCACTTTCTTCAGCCTAGATAATCAACAAAACAATCAGTCTAGTCTTGATTTTTAGTCTGTCAATTTCTGAGGTGTAAAATGTTCAGGGTGAAAATTTAACAACTGGCTCCCTAGGACCTACTCAAATTGGTTCTAGCACATGCCTGGCTGGATTAGCTGATCTCTTAAGGTGTCTTCTAGCTGTACCACCCTCTGTGGGATGTCAGTCCTGATTGGTTGGGGAGCCAGGATGAGTAAATGCCTCTCTGAATCATAGAATGTTAGAGCTGAAAGCAACATTAGCTGAATAGCTATTTCAGTTCCTTCATCTTTGCTCCACTTAGAAAGAATTGATAAACAGAAACAAACAACACATCGTTTTATATATACACATCTATCTTGTTGTCAAATAATGCCTTCTCAAGTGCAGAAAGAGAAGGGAGGGAGGGAGATACCTGGGTACTTTAATGTAACAGGCAAACTAATTACTTTTTTTAAAAAATCAAGAATGTAGAGTTTGTTTTTGAAAGGGTAAATAGCAGCAGAACTGAAACCAAAATCTATTTCCTGGCTTCAGATCCAGCAGTTGTTCCATGATATACACTGCCCACTCCCCCTTTGGTAATAAAAAAAATAGCCATCTCCATAAGGGGGGATGTTTCCTGGATGCCCCTCTGGATAGATGCAAACAGAAGTTAAATGACTTGCCCAGGGTCACACGCAGCTAGTATCTGAAGTCAGACTTGAACTAAAGTCTTCCTGACTCTGGGTCCATTGCTCTATCTGTGGAACCTCCTGGCTGCCTTCAAAAGGGACCTTAGAGGTCATCTAATCCTACCTCCTCCTTTCTGTTTTATTGATGAGGAAGCTGAAGTTCTGAGAGGTTGTGATTTGCCAAGAGTTACAGCTAGTAAGGGCTAATTGATTGATTGAAGGATCGATTGACTTACATCCAACAGATTTTTGTAGGTAGCATGTAATGTGAGATTGTTTAACTGATATAAATATTATTTACAAATTTAATGTTTTAGCCTTATAGGTATTGAAAATCTCTGAAAGTACTTATGATTTCTTGTTGAATTAATAGTTCCAACTGAGTCAGTTATGATAACTGTGATTTCCAGGATGCTCCCTCTAAATCTATTGCCTCATCTGTCAAATAGCTATGATAATACTTGCTCCTACTCTCAAAACACGACTATTTTGAGACTCAAATGAGATAATAATGTGCCAATGCTTTGTAAAGCATGCTACAGTTACATTACCATGAGGACTTGTCATTAAGGGTTTACTTTTGAATATTTTGGCCAGGGACCCCAAAATTTAAATTGAAGCCACTGAATGCTCTTTCCTCCCACTGATGGAAACAGAGGACATAGTGTGGCCTTATGTGTATTGGAGGCAGGGGTATGCTGTTAAAAAAACTTAACAAATATTCTCTGAAGGGAAAAATGTACACAGGATACACTTTTAAGTTTCATCTGCATCATGAACATGTTCTCCATTACTTTTTTATTTGTTTGTTTGTTAGATTAATACCCAGTTAATTTCCTCTCTCATTTCTCTCTCCCCATTAGAGAAGGCATAATTTGACAAACAGATATCTGTCTATGTAAAATGATGTCTTACTCATTTGTATTTATCAGTTCTTTCTCTGGAGGTGGGCATACACAAGTCATTCTTCCAATGGTATTTCTCTTGTTGTATATAATGATCCCTTGGTTAAAATCTAGATAATCAACAAAACAATAAACTAAGTTCTGATTTGGAGACTTTGCCTATTTGCAAAGTATAAATGCTTACAATGAAAATTTAACCATCAGCATGGGAGCCAGTGTGCCCAGGGGCAGATGGTATGAGGGAACTGAACTAGGTAGTAGCTAAAATCCTCCAACCTCTGGAGGTAGTTTCCATTTTCAAAAATGGCTTGAAAATGAAAAAAAAGAAAGAGAACAAATTGAATTTCTCTTCAAACCACCCACACTCTCATTTCCCTGTTGCTTAGTAGAATGAAAAGCATCTAACTTTCTACTGCCTCTATGACCGTGTTAAATGATCTGAAATATGACATGCATGAGCACTTTCATGAGCTTGACATTCCCGGGAATATTTTTTCTCTCAAATTCTGCTTTTTTTCACTTTGATTTTTCTGAAATGTATTATCTATTCCTGAAAACTTTTTTTTCTCCTTCAGTAATTTTGAAGAAAACAATTCCACAGAGCACGAGCAAGAGGGCAAAAAACAAAGTTCAATCTTTAGAAAAAAAAAACCATAAATGGGGGGCAGCTGGGTAGTTCAGTGGATCGAGAGCCAGGCCTAGAGACGGGAGGTCCTAGGTTCAAATCTGACCTCAGACACTTCCCAGCTGTGTGATCCTGGGCAAGTCACTTGACCCCCATTGCCTAGCCCTTACTGCTCTTCTGCCTTGGCCAAGACAGAAGGTAAGGGTTAAAAAAAAAAGACATAAATGAATGGCAAAGGCACTAACTTTTTAAATCCTGCACTTGAAAGCAAAAAGAAACAATTTATCTGAGGACATACTCACTTTGGACAAGAACCAAAGTGGTGTATTTGGAGCACAAATGTAAATTATAAGCTAGACAGGACAATGCCCAGTTGAATGAAAATGACATTGAACAGCCCTACTACATTTCCTGAGCAACAATTCTTTCCCCTTCTTTTGAAGCAAGGTATATGCTAGCTACAAAGTGCCTTTGATTTCTGTTCCCTTCCCTTAGAAATACTGGCTAATATAATGTGGAAGATAAAAACACTAGACCGCATGATTAGGACAAATGATTGAATTTGATCTGCTCATCTGGAAATCACCTGGTTATTTATTTACATCAAAGACTCCAGGACTTTCTGATGAAGGTGAGTGGTAGAGGAGAAAAGGGGGATGAGAAAATAAAATAATGTACCCCTACAGAAGTTTTAAAATCTTTGGGGAAATTGGTGTTGGGGACCCTAATGCAAGAGACTATTTTTTACCCTAAATTTAAAATGTTTTATTAATGCAGTTTGTTTTTATATTGGTCGTTTCAAGATCTAATTCCTTTCTTCCCTCCCTTTCCCCATGCTTCCATGTGTTCATGGGTAAAATCCAGAAAAGAAATGGCAATAGCCTAGGGCCAGAGGGCAGAGAAAACACTTTAACACACCAGATCAATTCCAGTCAGCCAGAGTAATCTCTTTGGATCAATTAATATGGAAGAGATAGTTCTAGTTCAAGAAAGAAGGAACATCCAGAAACACAATGCTCCACAATTCCTGAGATTTAAATATTATACCAAGATGGAGTAGACAGTCAGAAGTATGTTCTCATAATAGGGCCAGTGATGGATTTAGAACAAGGAGTATTCTAGAGCCAGCTTTTATCTCAGAGAACCAATGTTTAAATGCTATGTAAGTATTTTGCTACAAATTAGGGCTTGAATTAATATTTTGTTCATTGAATAGACTTAGGAAAGCAATGGAAAAATGTTAATAATGAAGATTAAATTTAAAAGCGTTTAATATATACTTCCCCTTTCCCCACCAAGAGAGCTACTTGTTAAACATTTACTTGTACACCTCTTTTTAGGATTATAGATTTAGAGCTGGAATAGACTTTAGTGGTCATCTATTCTAATCCCCTAATTTTGCAGATCAAGAAAGTGAAGCCTAGAGAGGTTGAGTCATGCAAGTAGAGACAAATGGCAGTATTGAATTTGAACCCAGGACTCTGATTCTAAATCCAGTGTTCTTTCTACTATATCATGCTTCTTAAGTGTAAAGTAAAACACTATTAAGGACAGTTATTTCCATTTGCTCAGAGATTTCAATATACATATTAATGTATTCTTGAATGCTCTGGTTTCCCAGTTTGGCCTTTTCATTTCCCATGACATTTTTACTTTAGTTCAACCTACCTAACTTTCAACTCACCATCATCATAACTTTCTTTCTTCCATGATACTTTGAAATTCTCCTCTCATTATAATTTCTAGTCCTTCCATTTCTCCATCTCATTCCTAAACCTCTTTTTTGATATCCAGTTCCTCTATCCCTCATCGTTCTCCCATTTCACCACACAGTCTACCACAACCACATAAACTATACCCTGTGATCTTACCTTGACTTATTTGCCCACTTGTCCTATTGTCCCCCACCCCAAATCTATCTTCTCTGATCTTGTACATCTTCTGTAGAATATTGCTATAATAAATCTCACAACTCTGCCCACCTGGTTCTTTGCAAATTTATGTTATGTAATCTCAACTATGCTTCCAATATTGTATCATTTAAAATTTTTTTTTCTTATTAGGTATCTCTCACCCTTCCTAAAGTAGTTGCTCCAAACCTTCTCTTATTTTAAGACCCTTATATCATCCTCATACTCTTACTTTTCAACAGGGGATTTTGTCTCTTACTTACTTACTTACTTACTTAGTTACTTACTTTATTTATTTATTTATTTATTTATTCATTCATTCATTCATTTATTCATTTATTAATTAATTATTTATTAATTAATTCATTTATTTATTTAGCCATTCATTCATTCATTCATTCATTCATTCATTCATTCATTCATTTATTTATTTTTAAACCCTTACCTTTTGTTTTGGAATCAATATTGTGTATTGGTTCCAAGGCAGAAGAGTGGTAAGGGCTAGGCAATGGGGGTCAAGTGACTTGCCCAGGGTCACACAGCTGGGAAGTGTCTGAGGTCAGATTTGAACCTAGGACCTTCCATCTCTAGGCCTGGTTGTCTCATGTCTTTATGAAGAAAATTAGTCATTTTTCAGTTGTATCTGGCTCTCCATAATCTAGGCTAGAGTGACTGAAGATGATACTATTGTTACTATTTCCCTTTTCCTCTGTACCACTGACCTCATAGAACACTTTGTTTTTACATTGTAGACATTCATTATGTATACTTTTATATTGTGAGATTCCAGGATGATAGAGAGTCCACTTCTTCAAATCCTACTTGTGATACAAACTACTATGTGGCCTAGGGAAAGTCATTTAAACTCAATATTTCAGACATTATTTTTTATTCTTCAGATTTTATGATAACATAGCATAAGAAGACAGACTCACTGGAAAAGACCTTGATGTTGGGAAAGACTGAAGACAAAAGGAAAAAGGAAAGGCCGATGATGAGATGGATAGTGGCAAGGAAGCAACAAGGATGAGTTTGGACAGATGTAGGGAGAAAGTCCTGGCAAGCTGTGGTCCTTGGAGTCATGAAGAATTGGACACAACTGGACAATAAAACAAAGTTCCAGACAACTTTCTAAGACTATTAAGTTGTAGAAAGATTGTATCAGAAATAACAACAGCTAGCATTTACATATCTTTTTAATATTTTCAAAGTTACAAATATTATCTCATTGGATTTTCACAACAATGGTGGGAGGTAGATGCTATTATTAGTCCCATTTAACAAATAAGAAAACAGAGGACAGTAGGGGTGAAATGACTTGTTCAGCATCCTACTGAGGCCAAATTTCAACTCGGGTCTTCCTGACTCCAAGTCCGACAAATCTGTATTCTATACTATCTAGTAGAAGAAGCTGCTTATTGATTCGATTTAAGAGTTTAAAACCATTATAGCTATTGGCTCTTGTGTCAGATCTCCTAATAGACTTATCTTCAGGAGGACAAGGACCTGTTCTATCTTACTTTTATATCTCATCTAGGACCTTACACAACACTCCACACACAGCAGATACTTAATTGAATCAAACTGGAAATCCCCTGCATGTTTCTTTATAGATCTTAGAAGTAAATACTATATACTATACTGGATTACATGATTTGATTGGAGTGGGAATGATTTTCACCAGTATAAATCATAATCCATCCAGTCTTTCTCAGCTTGGTCCACTTCTTTCTCTAAATTCTGAATAAATGACTTATCCTATGCACTGGAGAAATTTCTCTGGTTCTTTC